>NW_023270387.1:36557557-36812490 GCF_011800145.1 Mirounga leonina
ATAGATAGATAGATAGATAGATAGATAGATAGATAGATAGATAGATAGATAAATAGATAGATAAATAAATAAATAAAATTATTCAATGCATCAGGAATCAACTCAGCCCTTCAACCAAATATCTACTGAGCACCACTTTGTTTATTTAGAAATAAACAGAGCAATTTAAAAAAAGAAGGAATGGCACATGACACCCCTTTTTTTTTTTAAAGATTTTATTTATTTATTTGCGAGAGAGAATGAGAGACAGAGAGCACGAGAGGGAGGAGGGTCAGAGGGAGAAGCAGACTCCCCACTGAGCAGGGAGCTCGATGCGGGACTCGATCCCGGGACTCCAGGATCATGACCTGAGCGGGAGGCAGTCGCTTAACCAACTGAGCCACCCAGGCGCCCAACATGACACCCTTTAAAAACCACCAAAGACTTCATATTTTATAAAGTGATAGAGCACAAAGTACAACTTTGTCCCAGTTCTTCTGAGTCAACTCTTTGCAAAAACATCAACAGTTCTTCCCGTGGGTTTGCACATTTTATATCTGGACTGACTTGATTATTTTGCCTGGCCTTTCATCAGTCACCAACATTCTTGATTTTCTTAAAGTCTAAGTTAAACCCTTTTCAAAGACAGCATCATTTTCCTATTTCATTTAAGGAAGAGAACAATAGAGAGCTCTCAGATTACTGGGTTTTTTCTTCCAGAATATAGTAAGAGGTAGTACCTTCTCAGTATTAATATAAATACATACAATTAATCACACTCGTCAAAACAATTTTTAACAAAGTATATCCCATCAGGCAGGTAACTTTGTTCTTATATTCTTCCACTTCTTTGAATAAATTCAATAAAGCAAACTCAAAATTCAATGGGGGCTTCATCATGAAAAGGCCTTCTAAGTACTCACGAAATTTAAACTGTACGGGATGCAGCTTTCAGGAGTGGTGTGTTGTAGTTTTAAGAGCAGTGAGATTTGTTCCCTTGAGAACAAATCTTGTGCCATATTCACTGACCTTTCTAAATAAACCAAGAAGGAGAAGAAAAAAAGAATTAACAAAATCATCCATTACAGAACTAGGTAATCTCAAACATTCCAAAGCAGCCAATTACCCCCAGTGTTCTCCTGGGCTGCTACCTGGGCTGGAACTCCAGCACTCTCTGAGTGTGAACAGATGTCTCCTCACTGCTCCAGCTCAGATTATTCTCTGTGGGCACTCTTCCAGGCATCTGAATGAACGAACACACTAAGTCTTAGAGTCCTCATTCTGAGGGTCATTGAAGATGTCTGATCATCTTTCTCAAGAGCTGTTCTAATCAAAGACCTTCAAAGTCCAACTCCTCCAATATGATCCAACCAGCCCTCTCATCTCCCACTGTCTTCCCATAGTAATCTGATATTTGGGCCAGCTAAATTATTCAGTATTTCATGACCATGGCCCTAAGTTTACTGCTTCTGATTCCTGTTCTTGCTCGCCCTGGAACACCTTTCCCTCACATTTCTGGGCACTGAGCCTGTAATATCCTATCCATCCTCCAAAGGCCACCTTAGGGCTAGTCTTCACAAAATCATTTGGAATGCCCCCAAACTGTTTTGATTTCTACTTCTTTGTCCCACCACACCCCCCATCACATTTTGCCTTGTTACATGACATTTCTCCTTCTGCCTATTTTATTGTAATCTGTGTAGAGCAGAATCTATGTCTTATCCTAACGTTTAGCCCCTTTACTCTATGGCCCAGGATAGAGGCTCAGTTCTGTGAAACTGGAGACCATGCTACAGCACACCTTTCCTACTAGAACACAGACAAAGTCTCTCTTTCTTTCCCAGTTCTCTGGTCCTATGGGGAGAATGAAGACTTGAGTAGGAGCTAATTAGGCAGCTTCAGATAACAGAGAACTGAGGGTGTCTGGATTCTGTTGAAGCCTTAGGGTAAACTGTTGGCCATGCAGATGGGCCTTCAGTTTTATAGAGGGAGGAGTAGCTGAGACCTTGGCTCTGCTTCCACGCGGTCGATAAGCTATTTTCAAGATGGTCCCATCAGTTCTCTTGGCCACACCACGACTTGGTGGTCAGTGCCATTTCTAGGCATTCTGACCAGGAACAGAATTGTCAGGAAGGATTTCCTGGCATGCTTTGCTGAAAAATGCCATCAACAATAGTGTCCAGGAAGACACACAAGGTAAGACATTGAAACCATCATAATCTTGAAACCCAAGCCTGGGAAACTGCCTAGACTAACAAAACAAGAGAGAAGGAAAAGCTGGTTCTGCCTCATTCTGCCTGGATACAGCATTCTTCTTGTCAATATCTCCAAATTCCCAAATATCCGCGGGTGCAGAGGAGAGTAGTCTGAACTGGGATACAGAAGACTTGGCTTCGAGCATGGGGCCCTGCATTAAATAACTAGGTAACCTTGGGCAAATCACTTAACCTCTCTGGGCTCTATTTTCTTGGCCCTAAATTCTAATAACCATAAGAAAAGAATTTGGCAATGCTACAACGTATCTCCATTCTATTATAAATTCACAGGAGGCTTGGCATAGTCTCCTCTTGGCCATTCATTCCTAAAACATTTCCCACTTTGGCCTTTTCCTTTTATTTAATAATATTTTGTTTATTTTATATAATGCTCTCTTTCCCCAGCACACTGGGGCCTCTGAGGTTGTGACTGCCTACCCCCAACTAAACTCTGTGCCCAGTTACAATTCCACCAAGAACCTTAGTCTCTCTGGGACTCTTCAGATCAACATTCAAGCCAATGAAGTTGTTTCTGTGGTTCAAATGAGGAAGAAGAGAAGAAGGGATTCCATGTGGTGAGGAATCTCCTACATGCGGGAAGAAACAGCACAGGTCACACAAGCCCTTTCTCTATTTTTTTATTTTATTTTATTTTATTATGTTATGATAGTCACCATACAATACATCATTAGTTTTTAATGTAGTGATCCATGATTCATTGTTTTCGTATAACACCCAGTGCTTCATGCAATATGTGCCTTCCTTAATACCCATCACCGGGCTAACCCATCCCCCCACCCCCTCCCCTCTAAAACCCTCAGTTTGTTTCTCAGAGTCCATAGTCTCTCTCATGGTTCATCTCTCCCTCCGATATCCCCCCCCTTCCTTTTTCCCGTCCTTCTCCTAATGTCCTCCATGCTATTCCTTATGTTCCACAAATAAGTGAAACCATATGATAATTGACTTTCTCTGCTTGACTTATTTCACTTAGCATAATCTCCTCCAGTCCCATCCATGTTGATGTAAAAGTTGGGTATTCATCCTTTCTGATGGCTGAGTAATATTCCATTGTATATATGGACCACATCTTCTTTATCCACTCGTCTGTTGAAGGGCATCTCAGCTTTTTCCACAGTTTGGCTATTGTGGACACTGCTGCTCTGAACATTGGGATGCATATGGCCCTTCTTTTCACTACATCTGTGTCTTTGGGGTAAATACCCAGTGGTGCAATTGCTGGGTCATAGGGTAGCTCTATTTTTAACTTTTTGAGGAACCACCACACTGTTTTCCAAAGTGGCTGTATCAACTTGCATTCCCACCAACAGTGTAAGAGGGTTCCCCTTTCTCCACAACCTTTCCAACATTTGTTGTTTCTTGCCTTGTCAATTTTTGCCATTCTAACTGGTGTAAGGTGGTATCTCAATGTAGTTTTGATTTGAATTTCCCTGATGGCTAATGATGATGAACATTTTTTCATGTGTCTGTTAGCCATTTGTATGTCTTCTTTGGAGAAATGTCTGTTCATGTCTTCTGCCCTTTTTTTGACTTGATTATTTGTCTTAATAACAAAAGGAAACCCAAATGTTGAATCTTCACAGGCTTTTGACATAAGAGCAAAGATCCACATGACTAAATGACTGGTCTCACTCATACCAAAAATGTTTTTACAAAGTGAAATGGGTTTTTACAACCTAAGGTCATGGGCATGAAACTGTATTTTCAAAAGGTCCATTTTAATATATTGCATGAAGGTTGTGTGTAAATTTTAGATAAAACAAATATTTATTAGGTGTCAACAAATAACTAAAAGAAGGAAGAAAAAAAAGCCCGTGAGTTTGGGTTTCATAAAAGTGAGAGTCTTTTTTAAAAAGCAAATACTTTATTATGGCTTTCAAACATTGTTTTTAAAAAAGGGTAAGAGCTAGCATTTTTTGAATGTCTAGTTACATGTTCAATCTTGTGATAATTGCTTTCACTGTTATGCTACTTAATAGCCACAAGAACCATATTTTCAACCCCATTGTAAATTTGGGGAAACTAAAACTAAAACAAGCACTCAAATCCATGCCTATCTGACCTCAGAATCTCTGCTCTTTTCCCCACCCTATATTATAAATCCAGAATGTAGCCTCAAGCGGTCTTAGATTTCAACCAGCCCTCCTTCTTCCTTCATGCCCCCCACCCTGCTCCAGACGTAACTGTTGTTCAGTGAGAGCTTTGCTCTCGCTCGGTCCTGTTCTTGGCATCCCACATGGAAGACGTCCATTGCTTTTGTTGATAGACCACTCCAAGGAGTAAAAGCCTTTATGATGAACAGGCATTTCTGTAAGAACCTCAGTCTCTTTTGGTGCTATTTCAACTCAGTATTGTTTTACTACCAGGTGTGATTCCTTTATCCATTCATTCACATCGGACCCAAACATACTTTTTCCAACCTTAAATCTACTGCTCCCTTTCACGAATGTTTTAATTAAGGTTCTTTGCTTTAAAATAACACGAGGAACTCAAACTGACTTAAGTAAAAAAGGAAAATTTCTCTAAGCACCCAAGGGTGGGAATCAGTCAAGTTGACAGAGGGTTCTGGATCCAGGACTCAGAGCTATCTAGACTCTCTCCATTCCTCTTCTTTTTTCTGTGCATATGCTTCATTTTCCCCTATTTCTGCCTATCCCCAGATTACACACAAAACTCAGTGAAAGTAATTAATGATAGATGGATAAATAAATAATTTCTCAGAGGGAAAGATGTTTTCTCCTTTGTTAAACACTTAAAGATAGTTCCTATTTTACTTGTCAGCTTATTCACTTCCTCTTTTCCAAGATAAACCTCTTCTTACTTTTTCAACTGTCCCTCTTGAGCTCAATTTAAACATATTGTGGTTATTTTCCATGAAATTGAAGACACCCTATATCAGCCAGAGTAGTGACTAGAGGGAAAAAAAAAAAAAGGCACATTCAAACTGGGTAATTTGAGGAGACTTTAATAAAGGACTATTCATAAAACTGTAGACAGAGTTTAAGGAAACTACAAAGGAATAGTGCAGTATCCCAAGGCTTGCCTTAGTGGGGAACCTCTATTACCCCACACACAGAAGGCATAGAGGAGGGAGCTGTTCCCAGAACCCAGGGAAGGGACCTGGAGAGTGAGGACCCAGGGAAGGCAGCTGGGGAGTGAAAGCTACCTAAAAGGAGTTCGCATAGGGTAAGGCCAGCCCTCAGTGGTGACCCAACAGGGAGGAAGCCAGAAGAATACATACCCCAACCTTATTCTCCTCCTTCTGTCCAATCACCTGACAAAGCATACCAGTGACCACCCCAAACTGGAAGACAGAGGACAGAGCATGCTGATGAAGACCACACAGGTCAGTTTCCCAAGGCCAAATGGAGTGGGGTGGGGATTGGATCTGGAGGCACAAATTGGTCCTCTCCACACTTCTTAAATCATAGACTTTCCAAGTAGGCACAGTCATATAGCTGATCCAGCCCTACTAACCTAGGCCACAGAAGAAAAATCAGTACATTTCATTTGGGGATTGGATTCATGTAAACTCTTAGGAACTCAAATGTCCTTATGCCACCAGCCTGGTTATTACTTGAGCAAATGACCATTTTGTGTTAAGACTATGAGATCTAGGACAGATGAAATGCCATCCTTCCATAGCCATGCGTGTAACCTCCATGTCAAATATGAGCCTTGGCATAAGTTGAGGGTCAGGAAACTTGTTTTCAAGCCCTGCAACTGCCAGGTGGGAGATTCTGAACAGGTTCCTCCACCTGGGGTTCAGTTTTCTTCCATCTGTAAGACTGCCCTGCCTCTTCCAACTCCATCGTTCTGGGTTTTTTCATGCCCTTTGCTTCAGAAGAAAAGTAGACTTCCCTGTGTAGGGGGTGATGGTGTCAGCAGCAGAGCATGCTTCCAGGTTCTTCGCTGGTGTCCCAGAACACCGGCACATGAGGTTTTTTTAAGGTCAGGCACAATGTTTTCTCCCATTACTTCTCTACTCACTCCAATGCAGTGGTCTGCGTATTGCCAAGATTCGGTTTCTTTATGTGATGTTTTATTCTCTTTTTTTTAAAGATTTTTTTTATTCATTTGACAGAGAGAGAGAGATAACGAGGGCAGGAACACAAGAGGGGGAGTGGGAGAGAGAGAAGTAGGCTTCCCGCAGAGCAGGGAGCCCAATGTGGGGCTCAATCCCAGGACCCTGGGATCATGACCTGAGCCAAAGACAGATGCTTAACAACTGAGCCACCCAGGCACCCCTGTGATGTTTTATTCTTTATTTTGATTATTTCAAAAAAGTTTTTCAGAGTAAACCAGAAAGAGAACAAGGGTAGAGGCCAAGAGAACAAAAAGTAAGTGATTTGCAGCTACATATCGATTGTTCTAGATGTGACAGCACTTTGGGATGGATTTTGCCTTCTCCCAGTTTCACCAACAAGGAAACTGAGACTCAGGGAAGGTAACCTGCCCAAAGCTAGTGTTTGAACCAGAACTTAAACCTGCTTCTGCTGAATCCAAAATCCACATTCTTTCTCCTTTGGAACTCTGCACATGGTGCTTGATTTAGATGTTTGTGGGATAGATGCTTGATTTTTAACCTTTGTCTTACCAGTCCGAACATCACAGTAACCTTCATGAAACCTGCATCCTTTCTAACCTTGCTGCTTGCTCCCATCCACAGTGGAGCCTTCTCCCACCTCTGGAGGCTCCAGCTCTGCCCACCCAACGGGAGGGTGTGATTTGCAACACCCCACATCTCAAAATGGTTTTACTGGCTTTTTAATGGCATTTCCTCATGAATCCTCTGTGCAGTAATTCAGCATTCAGATCCTTAGGGTACAGATTAGAACACAAAGGAAGCCTAGAAAGGTTATGACTTGCCTTCCTTGTCAGAATGTGAGCTGGTGGCAAAGCCTCCTGACAGTTCCTTCTCCCTCCCCTCCTTCCCGTCTCAACAGGTTGAAATATGCCCAACCCTGGGATGGAAATGTGGCTTGGGTGGGAAGGCTGAACGAAGGAAAAGGGAGGAAAAAGGAAGGAAAAGTGAAGCCACCAGAGCACAGAAGACATCCTACAAAGGGCCGGGTGATTCTTGAAAAGGAAATGTCTAAGAGGGGCGACCAAGGTGAGTCTTTTGATGAAGATTGCTGGGAGAAGTAATCTGGAAACATCATGGTGGAAGTAGCTCAGGTGTCCTGGCTAACTACTCAGACATCAGAGTGTGAAATGAGGTCAACAGCAACTCTGGCCCCTGATGGTGCAAGGGTTGGTATGGTTCAAAGCACAAGATTCTTAACTCAAACATCTCTGGATTGAAACTCTAGCCATTAAATGTCACTCACCATGACATATTCATATAACCAAAGTATCTGCTGCTTTGATAATATCCACTTATGTGACAATGACAACCCACCCCACTTGGCCTCCTGATTTCTGAGTCTCTCCGCTAAGATGCCTCACACGCCCACAATCAGCCTGCCAGCCTCCATGTCCACAGTGCTTCTCCTCTCTTGCTGATGTTTTCCCCTTGCCCATGCAACTGTGCACAAAGTCCCAGAGAAGCTGATCCCAACTCCTGCCCGTCTTGAGCATGACGGGGTCCAGGCTAAGGCGTTGTGTCTGGAGGCTCCCACAGCCTCCAGTGTGCCAGGCTAACACTGATTTCCACCCCCAGCATTAGGCCCTACTTGGTCACCCAAGCCCCAGAGGAAGGCTCCTGGGATTGGAGTCTCATCAAGTCTGTCTTCAATAACATCTATTGGCTTTTATGTCTACCTGCCAACCAACGTATCAAAACTCAGTCCACAGGAACTTACTGGAGAATGCAATGAAATGCAGGAGACTTGCCAAGAAGAAAACATCTATGGATCTCCATGTATTTATTTAACAAATATTTATTTATTTATGTTTTATTTTTTTTTAAGATTTTATTTATTTGAGAGAGAGAGCATGAGTGGGGTGAGGGGCAGAGGGAGAAGCAGACTCCACACTGAGCAGGGAACCCAATGCGGGGTTTGATCCAGGACCCTGGGATCATGACCTGAGCTGAAGGCAGATGCTTAACTGACTGAGCCACCCAGGTGCCCCTTAACAAATATTTATTTAATAACAACTGCATTGCAGCCCTGAAGGCCATGTTACCCCAATGAATCAAAAGTTAGACAGGTATATTTCAATTTTTTTTAATCTAAATTCAATTAGCCAACATATAGTACACCATTAGTTTTAGATATAGAGTTCAATAATTCATCAGTTGCGTATAACACCCAGGGCTCATCACATCACATGCCCTCTTTAATGCCCATCACTCAGTTACCCCATCCCCCCAACCCACCTCCCCTCCAGCAACTTTCAATTGGTTTCCTAGAGTTAAGAGTCTCTCATGGTTTGTCTCCCCCTCTGTTGACTTCCCATTCAGTTTTCCCTCCCTTCCCCTAGATTTCAATTTTTTCTCCACCTCAGCACGTCTAGTGGCTGTCCCAAACATTCCTACATGCAGTATTGGTTCGTTGTGGACGCAGTGATTCTCTGCTGGATAAATGCTCTCTCTAAGAGAAAGGGGAAGGTACACACTGATTTGAAGATACCTCCTAGACAATTCTAACAAGAAGGGATGCCCCTTCTCTGGCTGAACAGTCCCCTTTCACCCTCAGAAGATTAAGAATCACATTTCCCAAAGTCAAAAGACCATTTTCAATGAGAGGCATGAAGCTCTCCATTCATAAATGAAAAATAATGCAAAACCAATGAGAACTGGGGCCTGGTCAACATCACAGAGTTCTTTCTTGCTATCGTTCTCCTTAGGAAAAACACATACAAACACCCGCCTCTTTCCGGTGAAGCAGGGATTCCAGAAGCATATGCGAGCACCTAAGCTCAGCCCTAAGCAGCGCGTGTAGCATACCAAGGTCCTCGCAGAGAGAAATGGCTGAAAGAGTGAAAGAGGCACACGCGATGCCACAGATCGCTGCCCCAGCCCACACATCGCTTTAGATGACTCTCCGTGTTCACCGGAGGTTGACTGTGGTCATTAGTTCCCTGTACTCTGAGATCATCCAACAGAGAGCTTCAGTATTTGGTGTGGTTCACCGGGAATAGCATTTCACCTTGGGGCACCTGGGTGGCTCAGTCGGTTAAGCGTCTGCCTTTGGCTCAGGTCATGATCTCAGGGTCTCGAGATCGAGCCCTGCATCTGGCTCCACGCTCAGTGGGGAGTCTGCTTGAGATTCCCTCTCTCCCTCTGCCCCTCCCGCTGCTCGCATGTGCACTCTAAGTAAAATAAATAATCTGAAAAAAAAAAAATTTTCACCTTCCCATCCCACAACATAAAGCTCATGGAGAGTGATCAGAAAGGAGGGTGATGACATGGCCCCAGTATTAAATGAATAGTGGGCATAACCTGAGTGATGACACAGAAAGCCAGACCTTGAGAAAGGAGAAAACACAGTCTCCTTCTCTGACCTTTTTTGGTGTCTGACCTCATGTACCATGACATGATAAAACAGCTCTCCCCTGTGCCAGGGTCTCACCACTCAAAGCTAGACCATGGTAGGTCTTCTTATTTTTTAGGAAGAATAAAATTCAAATTTCCCTTAAATTCTTATATACATTTCAGGTTGCCTTTGCTACTGTGCTGATGGTGTGCTGGCTGGAAGTCAGTTGTAGAGAAGGATGGGGTGGACATGATTCTATCAGCCCACCCCAAATTTAAAGTCTGCTGGGGAAGGAGAGCAGACTTTAGAATTAGGCAGATGTGCACTTAACCCTAACTCGGCCACTCTCTAGCTGATGACCTTCACCAGTTTGTTTCACTTCTGCATAACTCTCTTGTCGACATCTACTTTACAAGGTTGTCAAAGGGAAGTAGAAATAATATATGTAACATTATCTGGCACAGGTAAGAAGTCCTCGTATCTTAGTAGTTAAAGGAGAAGGAGTGGTGACAATTGTCATCACTGTGAGCCTTGTCGGGGAGACTAGGTCTAGGCAGAGGGAAGGACCAAGTTCACCCTTAGATTTCCCACACTACCTCTTGGACCGGGAGGGAAATTATTCACCCAGGATTATACAGTCAGAGTTCTACAGTGGAGATTTGAATTCAGGGCTGTCTGAGTCCAGAGCAAGTAGTGGAGGTTTCCAAGCAAAGAAAACATCAAGGTAAAGGCATAGCATAGAAGGACAGTAGGGATGATGATTAGATGAGCTCTGGAGTCAGACAGGCCTGTGTTTAAGTCCCCACTCTGCCATTTACCAGTTGTATAGCTTAATGCCTCTAAAACCTCAGTATCTTCACCCCAAAAATCAGCGTATTGACTGTCAGGGACTGAATGTATGTTCCCCTCCAAACCCTCCTGTTGCAGCCCAGACCACCAGTGGTTCTGTGTTTGGAGGGAGGAAGTTAATGAAGGTTAGGTGAGGTCATAAGGGTGGGGCCCTGATCTGCTAGGATTAGTGTCCTCGTAAGAAGAGACATCAGAGAGCTCTTGGTCTCTATCTCTGTCTCTCTCTCACACACACACACATTCTCTCTGTCTCTGTCTCTGTCCCTCTCTTCTCCCACCACGTGAAAACAGTGAGACAGCAGCTGCCTACAAGCCAAGAGGAGAAGACTCAAAACGAAACCTACCTGGGGAGCACCTTGATCTTGGACTTTCCAGCCTCCAGCGCTGTGAGAAATCAGTTTCTGTTGTCAAAGCCACCCCGTGGGTGGTATTTTGTTGTTGTTTTTTTTTAAGATTTTATTTATTTATTTGACAGAGAGAAACACAGTGAGAGAGGGAATACAAGCAGGGGGAGTGGGAGAGGGAGAAGCAGGCTCCCCGCAGAGCAGGGAGCCCGATGCGGGACTCGATCCCAGGACCCTGGGATCATGACCTGAGCTGAAGGCAGTCGCTTAACCAACTGAGCCACCCAGGCGCCCAGTGGGTGGTATTTTGTTACAGCAGCCCACGCAAACGAATACACTGGGTCCTGACTGGAAGGCCTAGGCCGTTGAACCTGGGCCAGTGCATCACACCGCGGCCAGAGGCAGGAGAGTCGTAACTGTGGTCCAGGAGAGAAGTGACAGGTCAAAGCCGAAGGGCTCTGTAGGACCTGCAGTGGGAAACCAGGACAAGGAGACAGATGGTGGGACGAGGAGGCCTGAGCCAGGGAGCAGCATTGGAAGCAGATGGGCAGGGGGTGGTTTGCTGCGAACCATTCAACCCAGAGGCTGCGGCCCCCTCGGGTATGGAGGGCTCCATCTCCACGTGTGCCCGCGGTGCGGGGCGGCCAAGGCTGACCGCTTAAGGGCAGCCAGCAGGACCGGGCAGGGGAGAATCAGCTCGCAGCGGTGCTGGTGGGAGCAGCGGCGTCCACATGTCAGGGGCACACAGTTCACAGCCCACATCATCAGGAATGAGCCGTGGGCGCCAGAAAGCTCTGGCCTTGGAGATGAGTGTCAGCTGCTCAGACAGGGAAACGGGACATTCGAGGATGGATGAAGGCAGGAGGCACGCTGGGGCCCAGCCAGAGAAGCCGATGAAGGGAAAGGAGGGATTGGGGAGAAGCCAGGCTGCTCGTTTCTGACCCGCTTCCCATTGATTGCTCCCTGCAGCCATGCAAAGGAGGATTCATTTACTTAGCCACTTACGGAGTAACTACCCTGTACTGGACACCCATCGAAGCGCTGCGGACACCACAATACAAAGACAGACATGAGATAGCGTATTTTTAAAGAGGAAATACAGACAATAAGCAGGCAGACCAAAAGAGAAGAACATTTCAGATGGGGGAAAGCACTATAAACTGAGCAGGGTAAGGTGAGGGGAAAAGGAGGGAATGGGGCAAGGAAGGCTTCTTTCGACAAGGTAGACAAGAAGGCTGTCTCAGAAGGGCACAGTTGAATTTAACCTGAATGACCAGAAGGACGCACCTCTAGACAGCCCTGGAGGGACATCCCAACATATGACAGAAGCTCCCTTCCCCCAAATTCCCCAAAGTCAGTGTCAGAAGGCAAAGCAGAAAGCAGCATCTCTGTGGCATTTCTTCCCTTAGATTCTCTCCCAGCCTGAATATCAGCGTGGACCATTTGCCTCTTCCCCCGGCCGCTCAGTGTAGATCGAGTACCCACCACGTACCAGCTACTGTGCTAGGCGCTGACACGTGACCGCAATCCAAGGGCAAGTCCGCGAATGCATCCAAACTGTAGACCAGAACAGGATTCGGTACTTAACGTGGCCTCCACTGAGATCAAAATTAAGCTAAGGAGAAGTATGTGCGTGTATGTGCGCGTGTGCACTGTGTGTGTTTACCCAGATAAACGTGTAGCTGGCAGCATGGGAGCCTGCAGACAAAAAGCAAAAGTCTCCATGTATATTTGGCCCAGGCGCGCATCAAGGAACTCTTCTTCCACACGCTCAGCCACCACAAGACTTGCCACATTCCGAGAAGCAAAGACGGGGTCTGAGATAGTCATCTTGCTGGGAGGTTCGTTCTGAGCTAAAAATACAGAAGAGGAAAACAATGATCTCAGCAAGGTAAAATTGCCAATAGGTGAACAAATGAAGCAGACAGAATGTGAACAGCAATTTGGCCGTCCTCCGGGGAAGGGGGCGAGCGCGCATGGCTAATGCCAGGGTGGCCCCAACAATAGCCAAAGCCCAGAAAAACTGGTGATCCGACGACTCCTGAGAGTGGGCACTCCTGGCCGCCCCGAAGCATTCTTGGGATGGGGCGCCAGGGGTGGGGGGATGAGAAGGGAGCAAGGTGACAAGCTGACAGGAAGGAGAATAAGGATGTCTTTTTTCCCACACCTTCAGGTATCCCCACGGATCCTACTTAACATTTTTTTTTTTTTTCCGGTGTGGATTTTATGCACGGATGGCAAGCAACGTGGAAGGAAGCAGGAAATTTCGTTTTTGTTTGGGCTTGGCCAGGACCTCAGGGCAGCCAGCTTGTTGCTTTATTTTAAGAAAGCAGCTGGATTTTAGCTGGGCGAGTATGTTTCGCACAGAGATGTTAAAGTGCCATCTTCCAGAATGGTTGGTCCAGAGAGGGATCGGGAGGGAGCTGGGGGACATGAGAGACCCAGCCCTGTCTCCATCACAGTCTGAATCTGTGAAAATAATCTGGTGACTCCTCGTCCCCCTGGGCGGTGGCGGGGGGGGGGGGGGGGGGGGAAGGGGGGGCGTCTTTGGCTCCCTCATCTGCCCGGCAAGGGCATTAGTACCTGGAACCCCCACATCTCACTGGGATTCCGAACCGCTCGGGTTACCAGGAAAAGCCACCCAGGTGCGGGGTTTCGGCTGCTTGGGGGTCTCTAGGATGCCCCCCTCAGAAAGCTCTTGGCTTGAGCCGGGAAAGAACACTACCACATTTTTCTTGGCTTTTTATAGGGTGTTGATCCAAGGATCTGTTTTTACATTTGAATGCTGCAGTCAACTGCAGCATAATAGATTGCAGACCTTTGTGAGAAACCACTGCGAGGGCTTCAGCGGGGAACTGTGGGCGGCTGCCGGGAACTGCACAGTCAGCAGGTTGGAACTGGGCACTTGTCCATGTTTTCCTTATTTTTAAAGGAGTCACTGACCTTCCACAGGCCTGTATCAAAGTAGGGCGAACGAAACGCCGCCCGACGCGGCGGGACGGGGAGAGAGCTCTTTCAGGGGCTGCGAAGGGCTTCATTTGGTCTATTGAGCGTCATGGAAATTCGGAGTGGGACTTAGAAGCCTCCCTGGCTCCGGGCCAGGTGGAAAGGTTTGGAGAAAAAGCGGAGCCTCCCGCGGGGAGCGAGCGAGCGGGGTGGGAAAGCAGCTGTGCTGGTGCAGCCCCCGGGGGGACGCGAGGAGCCCACGTTGCCCCTCGTGCCAAAGCGCATTCAGAAGCCCCCGCGAGAGTTCGGATGAACGGGACAGCCGTGTCACATGCCCCGGGAGCATGCTGGGAACTTGTAGAAAGTTCTTCTCACTAGGCGTGGTCCCACCCAGCACGCCATTCATTCCTGTAGGCCTTCATTCATTCATTCTGCAAACCGTCCCTCAGGGCCTCCTGTGCTTGAGACACCGAGACTGCGGGGATGACCGTCTCTGCCGCTCTTCTCTGAGAAGACCTTCTAGAAAAGAAACCACTGTGCCAGGAAGCCAGGCCAGAGTGGCCGTGGGAGGATTAGGAGGAGACCTGCCTCGGATGTCCCCCACATCTGCCATCTCCAGGGGACCTCCATTCATTGCAGCCGTCACCACGGGAATTCCTGGTCACCCTGTACTGGGCAGAAGACTTCGTCCCTCCGCACGATGGGCTGCAGAATCCAAGTGAGGCCAGGTTCAGACACTCACTCCCCCTCACGTGCAAAGGCTAAGGGAGAGGTAGTGTCTCTCTCCCCATCCCCCCACAACTGTTGGGGTCGAGCTTGCATTTTAATTTTAAGGAGAATTATCACCACCACAACTAAAGGCACTGCTCCTTAGCCCCAGCTTCTAGGCCTGAGCTAGAAGGATAGGCTGTGTCTGGGAGCTGCAGAGGGCCTTCCTCGAAACACAGATGTCACTCTGGGTAGGCAGGCTGCCCGCTCTGGGCTTTAGGCTGTTCTGGAACTAAAAGGGGGTTGGAAACCATCTGGCAGGAGAGAAAACAGAAAGTGTGGCGGGCAGCCACCCGAGGCTTCTCTCCTGCCCTCCTCTTCCCTGGGCTGGCCTTCCTAAACGCCCAGCAAGCGTGGACTTGTTTTCTGCTAAGCTCTCGGGTTTAGGTGAATGTGTGTGTATGCGTGTGTGTGTGTGTGTGTGTGTTTACAGCCTACAGAGAAACAGCACATGGGGAAGCGTGTGAGAGATAAAGCGATCAGAGAAAAGATGCCAAGCAAGGAGTCGAGAGCTGCCTCTGGCCGGTCTCCAGAGCCACTGTGATTTTTGTGGTCGATAATCACAGTACTGTGCTTGAATATGAAGAGTATCTTCAGAGCTGGGGCCGGGGAGGAGCCTGACTCCCTGGAAAGGCGTATTACCACCAGGCGAACGGGATAGTAATTAATCATTGGGGTGAACTTGAGCCCCTTGGGATGCGCCTCCAACTGAATAATGGTATCTTTATTTTGGGAAACTCTGAAACTGAGATGCTCTTCCCAACATGATTCCCATCACCGCCGCCTTCCCTAGCGCAAATGAAACTTCTGGAGTAAAGCCTAGTGACTGTATTGTCATGTTTTCAACTTTAGAGTTTTATTCTCCAGACTTCCAGATCTTGTTAGCTCTGATGAATCCATTCTGGCGGAGACACATCGTAATAATTCCAAACTTCAGACAACTGAAGTTATGAGTTTTTATGTACACCAATATAAATATATATTTTTTTCTTCCAGCTGCTGTACCTTTCTTATTATTAGGATCGAGTTAACAAACAATTCCCATGAAAAGGAAATCTATTCTTTTCTATGTATGCTAACTTAGACATGGGTATGAAAGTTAGCTTTATGCTATCTGTGAAGAAAGGTTTGCTAAGTATAAATGAGGACAATCAACCAAATCCCAGTCCGCTTTTCTTTAGCCTACTTGAAGAAATACATATTTGAAGAACTGCAGCAGTACCCATTTACATGTAAACATTTTTTTATGCTACTTACAAATGATTCTTATTTTTTTCTTCAGAGCTGATCCTCAGAGAACCTGTAGTCGATAACACTTTGCTTAACCACATCTTCATTACCCTATACCCAATTTGAAATTGATAAAAATGCTTTGCTTCCCATATATTTCCCCCAAAGTTAATTTGATTTAATAATGTCATTATATGGTAGAGTTTCTTTATAATCTGATACTGCTAAATGGACGGGTGGATAGATGGATAGATGAATCTGGAATAAAATCTGACTTATGTCCCTGTTTCCCGCAGATATAGGCCTCCGGGTTTCAGGAGACTCCCTGGGACCTAGAAAGCATGTCCGTTCCTCTCACGAATTCTTTGCCATCCAAGACACACTTCTACCCCTGACCGAATAACACAACTTACCAACGCCAGACCTGCGCCAGGGGCCTCGAGGCAGCGGCTTTCCCCTTTTGTGCCTACCTTAGCTAGTTGGCCAGTTACCCACTCAGATTTGGCTCTGCTTTGGGTTCAACCTTCAGGATCTGAAATGAACAAATTGGCCTGCAGACTGGAACGTGATTTGAGTGACAACCAACCCAGCATGGCTTTGAGACCCTGATCTTGTCCCGCAGATTTTGGTAAATAGTGCTCCCACCTTGCTCCCCACATACCAGCCTTCTCTCCCCCTCCCCACACCCCTCCCCGTCCCCTTCCCAAGTCCGGACTTGGTGGGGGGAGGGGGCTTTGGCATGGGGAGGGGAGACAAGATTAGATAGTCTTCTGACAAAGTCTCTCAGGAATGCTTCATCTCTGATGTAGGTAAACTCCTACTAGCTGCTAACTATCTGGTCTCAAATCTAGATAGCTTTGGATTCAGCACAGCTTCACTTCCTAAAGACGTAATTAATGTTATTTAAGGAAGCCTGGTACTCTGCCCCTTGGTTGTGAACCTTCCGCTCCAGGGTAAAATGATCGATGGCTTCCTACTAAAATCTTCCTCTGGTCCTCATCTCTTATTTTCCCTTTCAAATAGGAGCATTTCTTTTATTTAGCGAAGAGAGCTTCTTTATTTTTTCCCCTCAGCTGTTCAAAGTACCCAAACATTCTCCATGAATCTAATTTTGCCTTTAATCTCTAACACTGCCCAAATTTTCCAAAGTTTTCTCTCAAAAATATTTTTTTACATTTTGTTTACAAAATATAGGACAAATTAAAAACAAGCACCCCAGGTCTATCATTTGTTACTATAAAATATGAAATAAGTACAACATAAATCATGTTTGTATGTGTAAAATACGAGGCAAAGCCTCTGCTCCTTCCATAGGTCCAGGTGACCTCCCAGACGTAAGTCCTGATAAAGGTTTAGCGCCTTTCCTTCCAGACTTTTCCTGGGCTTATACAAACACGCTTAAACATTTTCAGGCCAAACATCAAGCTTTCCTTGATTCTGTTTTGCTCCTCACCACATACGAACGACTAGGAAATTCTGATGACTCTACCCTCAACACCATCCAAAATCCATGGCACTCACTTCTTCCCACCTGCCCCACCATGCTCGACGCATGCCGTCATCATTTCTCGCTGGTTGACTGGGTAAGTCTCTAAGTAGCCTCTTCATTCTCTCCCCTTCCCTCTAAACGTGTCGATGCTCTGGACACACACCAACTCTAGTTAAGCAGGAAGTGGATTATTGGCAATCTTGGGGAGTTCACAGAATTGATGAGAAGGGAGTCGACCTCACCTCAGAAATCAGCAGGAACCCAGAGAGGCTGAGAAGCCGCCGCAGTGACATCATGGTACCGTATGAGCTTGTTATGCTGCCCCGGCTGGACCTCCACACTTCCCCAGCATGGGACCCCTCGTGGCACTAGGCTCGGGGATCCCCTGGCCCCTGCGCTGGCCGCCTCTGCCACCGCTGGAATAAATCTGCCGCCTTGGCCCAGGTCTTTGTCCCACCGGAACTAGATTTGGAGTCCCTGGTGGAGCACCCATGCCCATTCCTTAGCATTCAGAACTGGTGGAGGGAGTCTCTGGGCTATTCAGCTTCTGGAGGGGGGGATGGGGAAAGTCTCCCACCAAGACCCACGTGGTGGGGGAATCTCCCAAACAAAATGGGGGCTCAGAGACTTGTCAGCTGAACAACAATAGCAGCACTACAAACACTTACATTCCATTTCCCACATAACAGATGGAGGAAGGTTTTCATATTTAAATTCATCGGGCTATTCTTCTGTTTTAAGCCTTCCAATGGCTTCCCATTGCCCTTAGAAGACAGTCTCAACCACTGGCCCCCCATAGTAGATGCACTGGTGGAAGACCCCAGAACCGTCACCAGGGAGTCAAATGGGATCCACACCAAAGTCAGGCGCGTGAGCTTAATAGTCCTCGATGTCAGCAGAGCCGCATGCCCTTCCCACGTGCCTCTGCAGGTAAGTGCGTCTGGGCCCTGTTGCTGTTCAGTGGCTTAGTTCGAAGCATGGTAAAACCCCGATGTAATAAGCTAATTTCAATTCTCTAGTTTATCACGTGCGTACAATGTGCCCTGCACAGGTCCAGGAATGAATGACCATCTTCAGACAAATCAGTAATATTTACAGAGTGGTTCACCATCGACAGCATGCTTTCATATACTTTAAACCATCTGATTCTCAAAATGCTCCTGTGAAGAGGTAGGATAGATATCATTACCTCATTTGAACAGGTAAGAAAACTCAGTCTCGGAGGTGGAGAACGCCCTCCTCAAGCACAGCAGGTGTAAGGGGAGTGTGGTTATCTAGATGAAAACCTATCCCTTCTTAACCCTTATTAATGTCCCTTACAACCAGTGAATTCACCAGGCATTCTAAGTAATCAAGGTTTTATTGGTGGGTGTGAGGAGGTGAATAAGCAAAGTCATGGGATCCCAAATCCGAGGCAGGAAGGGGTAAAATGAGGGGAGCTAGGTTACTGGTGGGTTTGGGAGTAGCCAACTCCAATGGACATACCCAGGCAGGTTCCAGGGCCGAGAGCAGACCACACACTGGGCCACACCCCACCTACCACCCTCCCGCACACACCACCATTCACGGTAGGTGGAATAAATGAAAATGGCCACTGGGGACAGCCTCAAGGAGGAAATTAAATATCAAAGAGACTGAGGGAAGGAGGTGGGGCAGGAGGCCTTACGAAACTGGCTGGCTGGGCCCTGTATCTCCAGGCCTCTCCTAGGGACAGACACCGCAAGTGGGGGTAGGCATTAGCAGAAGGTAGGTGTTGCCTGGCAGGACTGGGGCTGTCATCTCTACCAAGACTCAAGAGAGAAGCTGCCCTAGGTCCAGTCTTGCTGCTTGGAGAACTTTTTTATAGAAGCAAGACAATCACAGCTCCCACACCCTTCAGTTTCTCAGAGAGTAAATCTCCTGGCTGAGGCACCTTCTCTTCAATGTTGGGTTTCCCCCAAGGTGGCAGCCCATGGATCCTTGCTCCAGGGCGTGACATTTAGTGCCTCTGTCCCCTCCTTCGCCGTTGCCCTCCGTTCTACCACGTCGGCCAAGCCTGGCCTCAGACAAGAGCCCAAGTGTCTCAGGACCAAATGTAAATCACCAGTACAATGCCTCTTTGTAGTCTGTTCACACCTTTCATCCTGAAGTTTCAAAGTGCAGTGCAAATGTTAACTTGTCCTCAGACACCTCAGGAGAGGCAGGGAGGTGGCAAATGCTACTACCATCTCCTGCTTTATAGAAGTCAGCCACGCTCCAAGCCATGAACCATCTTGCTGGAGGCCTCCTGGTGAATAATTGGATGTCCTGGGGACCTACATCTAGTCACTAACTATATAATGTCACTGCCAACAGACCACAAATATCAGCCCTCTAACTGATAACTATTTTCTTCCCTCGCTTTCTTCTTTCTCTCTTCCTTTGGAGGCTGAGCTCTCCTAGAGCTTTGTAGGTAAGTCGTGCAAATTGGCACAGGCACCATCTTCAGTTGCCCTTCCAGAGGTTAGATTTAACCAGCTCCTTTGCTGTGTGTTTGGCATAGATGAAATAAGGAAACAGGGAAATGGTTTTGGTTACGTCCCTGTGTTATGAGAGCAGATAGTCAATCACAGCATCCACACTCCATGCGGCCCCCTTCTAGGGGATTCGCCCCCTCTGGCTGAGAAGAGCAGCTCTGATTGTAACTGAAATGGGTGACCATCTTCTGTCACACATCACTGTACTCCCATCGAAGATACACCTGGTGGAACCAGGGACTCAAGTAGTCCAGAGGTTTGCCTGTGACTTAAACAGGGGACTGGAAACAAAGCTCTATTCAAACAGGGAATTTAGGGGTGCCTAGCTGGCTCAGTCGGTTAAGCATCTGCCTTCAGCACAGGTCATGATCTCATGGTCCTGGGTTCGAGCCCTGCGTCAGGCTTCCTGCTCGGTAGGGAGTCTGCTTCTCCCTCTCTCTCTGTCTCCTGCTCATGCTCTCTCTCTCTCTCAAATAAATAAATAAAATCTTAAAAAAAAATAAAATAAACAGGGAATTTAATGGTGGCGGGGGAGGGTTTGGGGATGGCGAGCTTCCATTAGGGGCTCAAACAAAGAAAAGTGGGCAGGCGTAGGGTGAAAAGATACCGGGTGAGTAGTAAATCAGATCAATGGCAGAGAACTAAAGAATCCAGAACTTAAGCTACCATGTGAGTAACAGTTTCAAGGACTCTTTGGAACTTCTATAGATTCTGAACAGCCTTGAAGTTGTGGTGTCTGTGAGTCTAAGCCATGCCATGGTCACATTCTTCTTTATACATTCCTAACTCCTTTATTGTTCTTCTTTATAATATGCCCCCATTCTTAGCCTGAGATCAGAAATACCCAACTAAGGATTTCATTTAAGTTCTGTGCTTATATGCCTAAGTCAATATAAAGTTGAGCCAGCTACTTGTTTTTTATGCCTCAAAGCTTTCATCAGCAAAATAGGGATAATTATTTCTTAGGCCAGGCCTACAGAGTTGATTGGACTTCATAAATATCTAGTTGATTTGAAGTGAGGTTTTTCTCGCCATTATAACATCTAATCACTAAGCCATCACTGAATGTCTACCTGATTTGATTATTTAGAAATCTGAAGTTATGACTGGCCTTCTCAAGCCTGTCACATAGTCATCTTAAGAATGAGATAATGTTGGGGGTGCCTGGTGGTTCAGTCAGTTAAGCATCTGCCTTTGGCTCAGGTCATGATCCCGGGGTCCTGGGATTGAGCCCCATGTCAAGCTCCCTGCTCAATGGGGAACCTACTTCTCCCTCTCCCTCTGCTGTTCTTCTGCTTGTTTTCTCTCTCTCTTTGTCAAATAAATAAATAAAATCTTAAAAAAAAAAAAAAAGAATGGGATAATGTTAGCTTTGCCACCCAGAAATTCTGACCAATCCCTAAGTGGCGGACCAGTAAACATACTAATGCTGACTGTCCCATAATCCCAGTTTCTTCAAATACTGGGATTTCACCTGTGAGAGAGATTAGATTATAGAAGACACCAGTTACTGTCTGAATGGTACAAATAAATCTCATCTAAGAGAGAGAGAAATTCAAATGGACACTGTGGGCTCAGGAGGAAAAAAAATACAACACACATAAAACATTTTTGAGAAATGAGATCATTGATATTTTGATCAGTCAACCTTAGCTATTAAGTACCTCCATCTCTGCCAAGCTAATTACCTGCAAATGAAGAGCCAGCCCTAGCCAAGAGCGGTGTCACCAGCATCCAGCTCTGCAATCACATTATGGAAAGGAAAAACCCAGAAAGGAAGCGAGAGCAGGGCAAAGCCTGAAGAAAGGAAAATCGCTAAGTGCAGGGCAGCACTCCCCTGAAGGATGCCTTGCCCTCAGCAGTTCCAGCACCCCTGTGGCCTGAGGGGAAGCTGCAGGCGGAGGAGGGGCCCAGCTGTCAAATGAGCTTGTCACCTGCTTTCTCGGCACCCAGCCCCTGTCAGCCATTCCCTCAGATGGCTGGTGGGATGGCTCCTCCGGAACTTCCCTTGGCCACCCCCCACTCTGATAGGCATCCGTCCTAGGCTCTGTTCCCCGTTTCAGGAGTAACTTCCAGGGACCCACAAGCTCTGCTAAGATTCTAAAGCTGCCACTCATTGGTAAGAGGAGTGAAGTGGCTTTGGGGGGCAAGAGGAGCAACAACTGGCTTTCTGGGGGGCTCGGTGGCCAAGGCATTTTACTTAGGCAGGAATTTGGGGAGGCAAGTCCATGTGAGTTTCTTTTCCCAAAGTATATGAAGGAGAGGGGAAATTCTTGCATCCCATCCTGAACCGCAAAGACCGTTTTTGTTAGAGCTAGAGTAGATCTAGGTTTGGAGGAGCCTGAATTTTATATCATTTGAGGAGAGTTCCTCTTTTAAAAAAAGAATACAAAATTAAGTACAGGATCTCCTTTAAAAAGCCACGAAGCTTAAGTTTCATTAGCATCATGGAAAATCTGCCTCTACTTAGAAGTACATTTGTTTTCTGTCATTCTGTCTCTCTCTCACTTTATTTCTCCCTGTCTGTCTCCACCACTGCAGGTGCATTTTCCCTGGCAGTAGCTGAAACAAGGCAGGTTATGTGAATATTCACTTGTGTTTTCTGGAATGTTCTTAGCATCTCTCCCTCGGAGAGTCTCCGGTAGCACAATGAAACCTTTTTGGCACTGAGAGATGGACTCGAGGCAGAGAAACGAATCCCCCTCAGAATCTCCTCTACTTTGGGTATTCCTGCCCGCCTGGCTTTAGGACTCTGGGTTCTGAACTCGGGTCAGCTGTCAATTCACAGAGTCACGGTTATGGGTTGGATTATGTCCCTCCAAAATTCATATGTTGAAGTCTTAATCCCCTGTACCTCAGAAAGTGATTTTATTTGAAGAGAGAGTCTTGGCAGGGGCAATCAAGTTAAAGTGAGGTCATTAGGGTGGGCCCCCATCTAATATGACTGGTGTCCTTACAAAAAGGAGGATATTGGATGCTGACACACACATCGGGAAAATGCCATGTGAACTTGAAAGCAGAGATTGGGGTGACGTTCCTACAAGCCAGGGAAAGTCAAAGATGATCCACAAACCCCCAGAAGCTGGGTAGAGGTAGAGAACAGATTTCCCTCACAGCCCTCAGAAGAACCGACCCTGCCTACACCTCGATCTTGAACTTCTAACCTCCAGAACTGTGAAACTATAAATTTCTTTTGCTTAAGCCTCTTGCTCTGGGGTCCTCTGCTGGAGCAGCCCTCTTATCCTAGCACAGGAAAGCTCGGGTCCATCTCCCCTCTACACCATTTGCCACAGAATAAAGACCAAAAGACTGCTCTTCATCATCTGCCCCGCAAGGCAGCAACCAGAACAGACCTAGGAAAGGGCTTTTTTTCTGTACTATTTATCAAAAACAACTTATAACCAGAGGTTCTCTAAGCACTTTTGCTGAAAAGGCCTCTTTTATTCGCTTGATTGTATTACGAATGATTTCATTCCAGTCATCAGTCATCATATGAGAGAAAGGTTCGAGAAATTTTTCTTGAATGTACTCAGCCACTCTTGCAGTCCCAGGCTTTCATTCCAGGAGAGGCCAGCCTTTGTTCGTGAAATGTCAGCAAGCGTTTATTGAGCACTTACTAGAGCGCAGATGCTGGGCCAGGGCTGGGAGACAAAGCTTCCTTGGACAGAGACGGGCTTTCCAGGAACTGCAGTCTGGCGTGCACACAGATGTAGCAAAGAGCCACGGATACGGCACAGCGTGAGAAGTGCTACCGTGTGATGTGTGTAAAATACTGTGGAAGCTCGGAGTTGGGAGAATCCGTGAAGGACAGCTTTAATGGAGAGGACATTCCAGTTGGGCTTTGAAGGACGAGTTGAGAATTTGCTAGGCAGAGAAAGAGGGAGGCAGAAGGAAAACCATGGACAGTTTGGAGTAGGTTGACTAAACTAGTGTGACCTCCGCACAGTGGTCACCGGGCCCTCAACAAGTGCGTGTGGCAGGACGAGTGAGCAGGAGTGAGTAGGAGTCGGGGACCGAAACTCCAAAGTCAGAATCAGTCCTCTTGATGTTTTGTGTGTCCTGACGGTGCTGAGCAGCTCCAGGAAGCCTGACTTGGGTGTCAGTCAGATCACAGGGAAAGGTCTTGACAAGGCTCTTCTTGTCCTCCACTTGGGCCAATCCAAAAGGCAAAAGGCATGGAGCTAGGAGGAAGGTGGAAAGGAGCAGAAGAAGGGGGGGCAGTCCTCTTGGCATCCGGCCGCTGCTAAGTGCTAAGTGTTCGATTTTCACTTTGTGACTTGCTCCGACAGTTTCCTTTCTACTCTGCTTCGGGTTCTCGGATGACCAGAGACCTCTGCACTCGGCTCGAGGCAGCTGTGGGAGTCTTCCCGCTTTGGCCGCTTAACCTGGTCAAATCCACCCAGTCATTTACTCAGCAAACACTTCAGGCGTTGTGCTAGGCACCAGACGTGCCCCCAAAGCATCCAGGAGCGAATGTCACCCTTTCCCCCCACGAAGCCAGTTGTCAGGGCTGTGGCCAGGAGGCAAACAGCACACAGCTGGGAGGCCGAGCGACCTGGCTGCGCAACTTTTTAGCCGGGTGACCTGAGATACGTCCCTCGCTGTCTCTGATCTGTGGATTCCACATGTTTAAAATTAGGTTTGTGATTTTTTTTCACCCTCTGTGAAGATGGTAGAGTAAAATAGCGACTGTGAAAATCCTTTCTCGTCTGAGAAACCCTAGACAATTCTTATTTGTTACTGTGACCAGACCAGTTAGGTGAGTGGGAGCCTAAGTGTATTCATCAGACTCTCTCTATGGGAAGTCACAGGAAGCCAAGCCCAGCTCGCCACAGCAACAAAGGAGTTTATTGACTCGTTTACCTGGGAAGATCCTGCCAAAGCCCAGAGTCAAAGGAAGAGCCGTGGGATCTAAGGCCTCAGGGAACCAGAGATCTGGCACGCTCCTTGACGACCTTAGTGTCTACTTGTTTCTGCTTCTCCTCACACTGTGGCCTCCTCCTCTCCTGCCCAACACCTGCTTTCTTCTTATGGCAAGAAACCTGGACACTTGCAGCTCCAGCCTGGAGAGAGTAGGCGAGGGGGCAGGAGGGCAGTATGTTACCAGAGGGAGGTGAGTAGACACACGGGGGGACAACAGAGCCCCTGCTGCCACTGTCTTTTGCAATGTGACAACCACGTGCTCAGAGGACACAGTTGGTGGACCCGTTCTGTGCCAGACACTGTTCGAGATCTTGGGCAGGCAGGTCGGCTCCACGGCGCCCAGCTCTCCGGTGCGTTCACTCATGACCCAGGGACATCACACGAGGATGTGATCGCTACTCCAAACGAGCTTGTGGCTTTGCAGCAGGGAATGACACAGACGCAGTCCTTCTCTCCTTTCACAGAGAGGGAAAGAGAAACAGTCTGCACAAACCAGAAACAACCCAGTGTCTGCCAACTAATGAAAAAGTAAATAGAACGTGATGTATCCATACAATGAAACAGAATTTGGCACCAAAAAGGAAGGAAGTATTGATTCATGGTACAACACGGATGAGTGTCAGAAACATTACACAAAGTAAAAGGAGCTGGTCCGAAGACCACATAATGTATGATTCTATGTCTATGAAAGATCCAGAACAGGCACATCCACAGAGACAGGAAATAGAGTAGTGGTTTCCAAAAGCTGAACAGTGAAGTAGTCGGGAGAGGGGTGGGGCACTGCTCCACTTCTAATGGATATAAGGTTTCTTTTTGGGGTGCCGAAAATGTCCTAAAACTAGAGTATTGTGATGGTTACACAGTTCTGTAAATACACTAAAATCGATTGAATAATGTACTTTACACAGTTGCCTCTTACAGTATATACGGTATATCTCAATAAAGCTGTTTTAAGAAAAGCAAACAGAGGGCCATGTAGAAAATGTAAATAGAATGTGAAATAAGGAGTAACTTAATGGTTACTCTGGAATAGATGGAGATGTCACAAGACCCCTCTCAAGAGACCTTGAGAAAAGCTGAGGTCTGAGTGATAGTAAAATCAGTCCTGTGCAGGGAGCTGACGGAGTATCATTCCAGGCAGAGAGGACAGCTGGTCAAAGGCCTTAAGGCAGAAACAAGCTTAGTACATTCAAGGATCCTAGATGGGGGCGCCTGGGTGGCTCAGATGGTTAAGCATCTGCCTTCGGCTCAGGTCATGATTCCAGGGTCCTGGGCTCGCGTCCCACATTGGGCTCCTTGCTTAGCAAAGAGCCTGCTTCTCCCTCTGCCTGCCACTCCCCCTGCTTGTACTCCCCCCCCCCCCCCCCGACACAAAAAAAAAAAAAAAATTAAAAAAAAAAAAAAAAAAGGATCCTAGATGGATAGACGAAGCAGGAGGGAACCAGGTCATGCGGCTTCATATACACCTGGGTTGGGGGGGTGTCTTTGACTCCAAGTGTAGAAAAAAGTCACTGGAGGATTTAAGAAGGGGAACAGCATGATCTCGATGGTGTTTTTGAAAAATCATTCTGGCTGCTATGGGGAGAATGGATTGTAGGAAGCTAGTACTAAGTTTTCTTTGATTAAAGGCAAAGTATTGAGAAAGAAAAACAAATAAACAGGATTAAATCTCAACCTTCAAGGAGCTAACGGTGTAATGGGAGAAACAATACATAGAGACACCCATAAATCTCAGAAGAAGCAGAATGTGAGAAGTGGCCAGGGAGAGGTTACGGGGTCTCAGAGGCAAACACGGTATTATCTGGTTGGGGAAGAAGCCTGTCAGTAAGGAAGATGTTTAGTTGGAGTGTGATGGATGAGCAGGGAAAGAAGGGAGGGTGGTCTCCTGGCAGCCCCAATAAGGCCTGGAGGTGAGAAAGCACAGGGGGTATTAAGAGAAATTATGCCATCCAGTTAATCCACAGAGCAGAAGACAAATAAGGAGCGATGGCGCTCCTAGTTGTCTGATGAAGAGGTAATGACTTAGATGTGATGGGAAGAGTGGAAAGAAGGGGTTAGGTAATGGGAGATGATGGGGAGTTGGGATGAGGCAAGAAAGGTGCCAAAGATAACATGAGGGTTTTCAGCCTGATTACGGAGGGAAGAGAGTCCATACTATTAAGGGAAATCTTAATCCAGTGAAGGTCTGAGCTAGAGGGTGTCACAGTCAAGGCTCTTTCAGTCGAAGCCCACTTATGCTGACTCAAGTAGAAAAGGGAGAATTTATTATAAAAACATAGAATTTATTTCAAAATGTAAGGGTAGACAGTACAGCTGAACCTTACAAGGGTCCGGAATCAGGAATGGGCAATACTTCCGGGGCCATGTTGTTCTTTGGTGATGCTGAGTCATCCCAAGTCTGCAGGGTCTCTCTTTGCTGCCTCTCTTCACTCCGTTTGTGCCTCTTTTACAAACCAGATTTCTCTGCATCTACACACACACACACACACACACACACACACGACTGAAGACAGTAGCTCCATCTCTGCCTTTGTATCATGTCCCAGTTCAGCCAGGGCAGCAGGACACCCGCCATCATTCCAACCAGCTATGGCCGGGGTGCAAGATCGTGTCGTTCCAGCCTAATCTGGAGTGGAGGACGTTCTCAGAGGAGGTCCATGTGCTGGGAGGAAAGGCCTAAGAGGTGACGGGAGGATGAGCTCATCTTAGTTGGACTATCTAGCAAGCTATCATGATTTCAATACAAAATGAGAGAGCAAATTGGCAGGATGATAGTCAGGGGCAGTGATTTTGAGGTGACTATCGGGGGCAAATGCCAAAAGAGGAGATGGAGAGGAAAGGGCCAAAAACTTAACCTTGTGAATGTTTCCATTTCCAGGGCAGGGCGGGAAGGTCAGTCAAAGATACCAAGAAAGAATACAGAAAAGGATCCATTGAAAAGTACAAGAAAGGAAAGAGAAGAATATAGAGTCATGGTGTCAGGAAGAGAAGGGAAGGAGAGCTGATCCACAAGACCCACTTGCCACGGAAACCAAGCTCCTGGGGGGCAAGAGCTCAATGTGGCTCTAAGAGTGACCACAATACCTAGCAGGACAAGGGCCTTAAAAAGTATCTGTTGAACTGAATTAAGGTGGCGAACAAAGAGAAAAGCTGTAAGATTTAGCAAGATTGTGGTCCTTAGTGCCTTCTAAGAAAGGAATTGCATTACAGTGTAGAGGCAAAAGTCAGGATAGAAGGAAAGAGTGGAGATTGCCTAATCATTTAGTAATTTGGGCGATAAAAGGGAGAAATGACTTGAAGAGGAAGCAGGGTTAAAGGAATGGCTTGTTATTGTTACTATTATTATTGTTGCTTTTGGTTTTATTTTTAGAATGGAATAGACTTTATAATTAGAAAAAAGTATTCACAACATATGCACTGAACATATATTCAAGAGATGAGCAATAAGTAGAACCTTCTTAAAGGAGGAGGGAAGAGGTGAAAGAAACCTTAGAAATCTGACAGAATTCTTCTCAGAGACCAAGGAGAAGAAAAAGAGCCTAAAGATCCCAGGAAAACATGAAATAGAGAAGAGCAACATTGAAGAAGCTTCCTCACATGCCTTTCATTTCCCAGTGAAGGTGGAATCTTGTTGGCTTGCCTGGCGCAGGGTTGCGGGCAGAGTATGATGGAGAAGTTTTCAGGATAGCAACCGAGCAGAATGCTGCATGTTGTCTTCAAGAAAGAGGTCATTACCCAACAATGAGGGGCCGGGTAAAGTTAGGGTAAATTTGTTATGGTCTCAGTTCATACAACTGCAAGGCGTGCTTCAGCTGAAGTTCAATTATACGGATGCTGAAGCAGAGTCCCGTGGTGATCCCTGGGATCAGAAGGGTGAAAAATCTCTAGGTGGTAACAAAATGCTGTGTTGAAAGAGCTTAGCCAGGGGTCAGAGTGTCAAATGAGGTTGATGACTGGAGACCTAGGCGCACTGCTGACCAGGGCGAGGTAGAGTACAGACGGGAAAAGACCAGAAGCTGTGTCAGAGAAGGAAGCCTCCGATGTCCAGCGCAAGAGTACAAAGTCATGGTGAAGGTCAAGATGCCAGTATGCCAAGGAATGGCTCCAGCTCTGGAAAAAAAACAGTTCAAAGCATGAAGGAATGAAGAAACATTTGGTGAACTCTCGCTTACCACCCTGGAGAGGCCCACACTTGCCAAAGAGCTGTTGCCGCAGAGGCTTCTAACCTCCAAGGCTGTTGGTTCCCGCAAAACCCAATGGTAGGAAGTAGACATGAAAGTTTGTCCTAGCATGCGATGGAAAGTGAAAAGGAAATAATAAGCAAGTCGTATCTACGGTGGGATGACAACTACAGGGCAATGCTTCATAGAAAGAAAGAAGAAAGAAATGGGGGGAATGGGGAAAGTCACCAAAAGCCAATGCTTTTCGTCCTGGGGTGGGGGGTGGGGGGGTGTAACTGGGAATGATTTGGCGGTTTTCTTTTTCTTTGTCCCCTCCCCCAATCTTTTTACATTTCGGTGAGACAGGTATTGTTGTTCCAAGAAAAGCTCAAAGACTTTGGAGTCAGGCAGCGCAGTTATGATGGCCGGCAATGATGGACCACCCACCAAGAGCTAGGCATTGTGCTTGGCGCTTTACATATATTACTTCGAATCCCTGCAACAATGCTCGTGCTGACTATTATCCCCATTTCAGATGTGAAAAATGAAACTCCAACATGATAAGGGACTTTGCCAAGTCCCAAACCCATCTGTATGGCATGTACCTGAACTCACAACCACTTCGATTTTTATCTCTTTTTCTTACTAGATGTCTGACCTTAAGCAAAACATTGAACCTCTGTGAGGCTCAGTTGCTTCACCTGCACACACACACACACACATATACAAAAATGAATTTGCCATCAGCTCAAGATCTGTATCGGAGCCACCAAAGTGAAGGGGATTAAATCAGCTCCCGGGAGTGGACTGAGCGAAATGGGCTTTCCAAAGAAAAGGAGAAGCCTTGGTTTTTGACCCCGGTTACACTGTTTGGCTCAAGAACCAAGAGAACCCAGTGTTTGTAAACATTCTCTTTACTAGAAATACAAAGGTTGTTAGTCTAGGTTTTTCTAGGATGATGTTGTAAGCCCCAGTATAAAACGGCAGTGGTGGGGCAAGACTTTAGCTGTTTTCCCAACTCTGACCGGCCCTTGCTCATGCGGAGAGTGTCACTGGCAGCTGCATAGACCATGGGAACTTCAGGGCAAAGGGAAAGCTCCCCAAGGTGGGCTGGACCTGCTCCGGAGGTTTGGATCTCTCTCATATCCAGGGTGAATAAATCAGGTCCGGGGGTGGAGGTGGGCACAGTGGCTGGGGAGTTGGCCTCCCACCACTCTTCAACTCACCTGAAATATACGAATGCCTACTGCAAAGAGTTGTGCCGATGAAAAAGAATATCTTTAGAGTCCCTGGTGAGGGCCCTGCACAAAATATGACCTCATTAAATGGTAGCTTTTATTGCTTTTCTTCAAAAATTTTATATTGAGCTTGTATTACCTTTTATGGGTAAGAAAATGAATTTTTTTTAAAAGATTTTATCCATTTATTTGAGAGAGAGAATGAGATGGAGAGAGAGAGCATGAGAAGGGGGAGGGTCGGAGGGAGAAGCAGACTCCCTGCCGAGCAGGGAGCCCGATGTGGGACCCGATCCCGGGACTCCAGGATCATGACCTGAGCCGAAGGCAGTCGCTTAACCAACTGAGCCACCCAGGCACCCAAGAAAATGAATTTTTAAGTGTGCTTACATTTCAGCCACAGTTATGCCTACAGAGTAGAATTGGGATGAGTCATTACATCGAAGGAAAGATAGTCATCTTTTCCTTGATACATTTTTGTTTGGCTATATACTGAGCACATGTGGGTTCCTTGGGGATTTTTTCCAAATAAATTATTTTCTTGAAAAATTCATTAGCAAGATCATCCTTAGGAGACTGAGGTATCTCTTGAACATTCCCTTCCACCAGCCACAGCAGAGAAATCGGGTTAAAAGGAGCCATGGGCAGCAGAACTAAAAACCCACACATCAGGCACAACAGTAGGTAAAAGGGATGCCAAGGCACTGCACCAAGAGGTGGTAGCAGCACAGATGTCCATCAACAGATGGATGGATAAACAAAATGTGGTCTGTACATGCAATGGGATATTGTTCAGCCTTAGAAAGGAAGAAAATTCTTTCACATGCTACAATATGGATGAACCTTGAGGACATCACGTTAAGTGAAATAAGCCAGCCCAAAAAGACAAACACCATATGAGTCCACTTATATGAGGTATCCAAAGTCATCAAATCCATAGAAACGGGGGGTAGAATGGTGGTTACCAGAGGCTCGGGGGAAGGGGGCAAAGGGCATTTATTTAATGGGTATAGAGTTTCAATTTTGTAAGATGGATTAGTCAAGGCTCTCCAGAGAGGGGAGGGGAAGGGAGGGAGGAGAGAGGAAAGAGAGAGAGAGAGATTTATTAGGAGGAATTGGCTCACTTGATTACGGAAGCTGAAAAATGCGATGACCTGCCATCTGCAAGCTGCAGACCCAGGAAAGCCAAGGGTGGCAGAAGACCAATGTCCCAGCTGAAGCAGGTGGGCAGGAAGGAATGGGACAAATCCGCCTTTCTCTGTTTTTCGTTCTATTCAGGCCCTCACCTGATTAGACGATGCCCACCCACATTGAGAGGGCAATCTACTTTACCAGGTTTACCAATTTGAATGCTAATCTCATCCAGAAGCACCCTCACAGACACACCCGGAAATCACATGGAATGTGGGCACCGCCCCGCCCCCAGCCCAGTGAAGATGACACATCGAATTAGCCATCTCACAAGATAAAAAAGTTCTAGAAGTCCATTTCACAACAATGGGAATATAAACTTAACACCACGGAGCTGTACACCTAAAAATGGTGAAGATGGTAGTGATTACAAGTACCAATAAATCAGGTCAATGGGCCTTTAAATGACAATTTCCTTGACTATGTATAAAAATGAATTCGAACCACTCATGAAACCAAAGCTGATGCCAAAGGAATGAGGCCACTAACAGACAAACGATGTTACTGAAGTCAAAGCAGGAGAACCGAGGAGAGAGCGGTGGAAGGAGCCAAAGCCCTGGGTGACGGTGGAAGGAGCAGGTGTGGGCAGGGGCGGCGACATGCCAACCTTGGAGGAGGGTTCAGGCCAGCCAGTGGAGCCACCTCCATCTCCGCTCCCTGCCCTGACTCCCTGAGCTTCAGCTCTTCAAGCACGCACGTCCAGCAGCCCCGCTAGAATGTCCGCCCACCAGCATGCCCCACTTGCCTCCACCAGCTGAGGCTCGGTCCTGCTTTTGTGCATCGCTAATAGGCCACCTGCTGCCTCAGGCACTTGAGTCCAGAGCACTCTATCTACACCCTGAGAATCCAAATTATGAGCCTTGATCAAGAAAATAAATATGCCAGTGGAAAATTTTCATGAGAAAATTAAAAGAAGAGAGTTCATCAGCCAGGAGCCTTCTTCTTCTTCTTTTTATTTTTTTTAAAGATTTTATTTATTTATTTGAGCGAGAGAGAGAGCATGAGCAGGGGCAGAGGGAGAAGCAGACTCCCCGCTGAGCAGGGGGCTCCATCCCAGGACCCCAGGATCATGACCTGAGCCAAAGGCAGACACTTAACCGACTGAGCCACCCAGGCGCCCCTAGCCAGGAGGCTTCTGGCTACAAATAACAGAAAGGTCTGACTCAAGCTAGTTAAAAGATAAGGAAATGTATTATTATCTAATAAGTCCAAGTTAAGTCAATAGACAGAATAGGCTCCAGTGGTGGTTAATCAGAAACTCAATATTGTCATCAAAGACCCGGCTTGCTTCAGTTTCTGCTTTGCCATCTAGGTATTGGTTTCGTCCTCTGGCTGGTGGCATGTTGTCCCTCCAGCTAGCTCTCGCCATCAAACGCAGAGAGAACAGGCCCAGAGGAAGAAAAACAGCTGTCTCTTCCCGTTTTCTCTTTCTGAAAGCAGAAAACCTTCCCTATAAGCCCTTAGCATACTTCTCTTCTCATCCCACTGGCCAAAACCTGGGGCCGCATGCCCCTTGCTAAACTACCCACAATCCACAGCAAGAGGAACGTTTTCACTATAATCGTCTGAGTTTAATTATTTAGGGAGACCACAGTGTCCCCTACACAATGTAAACAAGACCAGAAAATTAACACAGCTATTATATCAAAAGTTTGCCCCAGGAGCTTTTAGAGTAGAACTGTGATACTCTCTCTGACCCACCGTCACCTACACCCACCCTCCACCTCAATTCAGTTACAATGCCTAAGTTCTCAAATTTGGAATCGCTCATCTGAGAGAGATGGTCGGGGGGGATTTTGTGGTCAAGTGTGATTGGGAAGTGTACACTCCACGTCCTTCTGAAGAGATTCATGGTTCTCACTGGTACATTTATTAAAAGCCCTGTGGGGTCTTACAGATAGCTTATTCTGCCGGTTTCCAAATTTATCTGACCAGCTAATTTTCCGCCAGGTGATTTTCAAACTAACATCCTATGAAATGAATACTCCTCAAACTTTAGGAAACCTCAGCTGAGACATGATCTTTCCTGGAGACAGGCAATATTTTGTTCTCCTTGTCCCTTCAGACTCAGCTTAAACAATACCTCTCCCTGGGAACCCTGCACCACCCAGCAATGGGGGGCAGGTTGCAGGGGTCCCAACCCACTCATCCTGCTACGTTGCAATTACCTGTTCCTCGAGTTTTCTCCCTCACAATCTGTGAGCTCTTCAAGGGCAGGAACTGTGTCTTGCTCATGGCTCTACGTCCAACACCCAACACGTGGGCCAGCTAGAGAAGAGACGGAACATTTCTTGAGAGACTCCACCGGCCCACCAGACCAGTGGTGTTGCCCAAAGGTATGGGAACAAATTAGAATGGAGCCGAGATAGACAAATCCCGATTTCAGCCGTTCTAATCTACTCCGCCTCTAGGCAATCACTGAGTACCTCTCTGAGATTGCTGGGGAGCCAAATTGTTCCAGAAACTCCAGTCTGCACAAAGGAAGCTTTTGTTAATAGACCACACCTCTGCATCCAGAGGCCTCCGTGGAGAGCCTTGGCCCTTTCAGGCCTATTACTCCTGTTGGAGAAGCCAGGAGGAGGAAGGCCCAGACTGGGCCTTTGGGGCTGCCTCATGACCCTCACACCATCTCCATAAATGGAAGCTAGTAATCCTCTGGGCAGAGGTCACCAAGTCCATAAAAGTGCCTGGAGTGTGTTGGAAGAAAGGCCTTTCCGAAGCACAAAGTAAGGTTAACTAGCTTAAAAAGAAAAAGAAAGAAAAAGGCCTCCAGCTGTCACTGTCCAAGTACGTCAGATGTGGAGGCCTCAGAGTGGGGCTGAGGAAGGGAAGACACAAGACTGGTTGTTTCCTTCTCTAGAGGTACAGAGAATACTGTACTTGTGGGAACTAGATCGCGAGCTGTTGAGGAGAACACTCCTGGTTGCCTATCCTAGACTGAACCCTAACCTAAGCCTAAGCCTGCTGCTCCCCCTGCTTGTGCCCACCTCTCTTCCTCCTTCCAAAGAGAAATGAGTTTGGGTTCGGGCACCCACCATCTTTCACACAGCCACATGCTTCAGGGCAAACTGTTGCCTAGCCCATCTTCACATGGTGACTCTGGTTTGTCTATAAGCCAACCACGGTGGCCCCACTCTTCTTGGTGAGGCTTTGTTCAGGAATGAGATTGTGACCCAGTTCTAGCCAATTAAATGTGAGAGTGAAAATCTGCTACAGATCTCTGGGAAAGTGTTCTTGTTTCTAAAACAAAGCAAGGGGAAAAAAGAGAAATCTTTCCTCTTTCTCTGGTCATCACTGATGAGAACTGATGGCTGGAACTACAGCAGCCATTTTGCTCACCTGAGGATGAAGGCAACATCAAGGGGGCAGGATGGAAAGAATGAAGCGACCTAGGTTCCTGATGATGTTGTCAAGCCTGGGTCACACTATAAATGCAACCCACTGCAGACTTACTGCGTGAGCAAACATTTTATCATTGTTTCATTGTGTTTTATGTGTGCTATGGCCAAAACCTTCCTAAGTTAAATGTACAGGGCCCCAAGGCCAGGTCTTATGCATACTGTGTCCAGTCATTTTGGCCTTTCTCCCCAGTGTTGGGCAGTGAACACCACCAACCAGTGTGAACTGAGGCCATAGCTCTAGAAAAAGCCAGTTGGGATACATTATATCATAGATAAAACCCTCAGACCACAGGTTCCTGAGGCCCGCACAGAACAGAGTCGTCACTCCTCCTGCCCTGCTCTGCTTGAGAAAACAAAGCCTCCACCCAAATGTCTATCCTTCTCAACTGACTTGGAGGAGGGGTGTGCTCAGAAAAACGTAAGCAAATGAGCTAGGCCCGAGCACAGAGTCTGGTCTGGGCTCAAGGATGTGCAAGAACGATGCGTCTGGACTTAGTGTACAGTTAACATTATTTTGGTTAGCTCCCAAGGCAGCTATTAAGTAGTGTGAAGTTGTAAAGTGTAAGTATGTAAGGTAAGGTTTAAGGTGGATGGACTTGGCTCTCTACTGACTCCCTTATTTGCTATGGACCCTTGGGGTTTCGGCAACTTAACAGGAATGAGACACCTGCTGCTCAGAGCCACAGAGATCTGCGAGTGCGCTGCTGGTACATTCTAGGCCTGGAAGCCTCCAGAAAGGACATGCACTCCAGATAACTCAATAATTCTCTCACTGCAGAAGCCATACGCACTGTCCTCATATTTGGGTTCTGGCCTTCAAAATTCCTATGTGCCAGCGTCGGGCAATCTTTCCTCTTCTGCACCTGCCTTGCAAGGCAGTTTTCTGGTGATATCTCCTGGGGGTGCAGCACACGACTCCTTACACAAAGTGTAAGCTCCACCATGGCATGGTGTTCTTCTGTTTTATTCACTGATACACCCTGGGTGCCTAAAACAGGGCATGGCCCATGGTAGTCACTTAATAAATATGTGATGAATAAAATAACCTCTAAGGTGGGATTGAAAGTAGTATTTATCTCACAGGATTGTTCAAATATTGAATGGGGGGCACCTGGGTGGCTCAGTCGTTAAGCGTCTGCCTTTGGCTCGGGTCATGATCCCAGGGTGCTGGGATCGAGCCCCGCATGGGGCTCCCTGCTTGGCGGGAAGCCTGCTTCTCCCTCTCCCACTCCCCCTGCTTGTGCTCTCACTCTCTCAAATAAATAAAACCTTATTAAAAAAAAAAAGAATTATTTTTAAATGTCAGATCTCCTCCTCCTCTTCTTCCAAATCTCCTTATCTCAGTCAGTGCTATGCTTTTTGCCCAGTAATCTCTTTCTCACTTGCTAGTAGGCTCCAAGTTTCCGATCTCCCTGGGAGTGTCTCCCACACCAGCCTCCCCCAACCACCCTCACCACACTGGGCTGGAGCAGCCCCCCATCTTCTGCTTCACCCCCCCCCTTCCATTCCCATGTCTGCACTTCTGGCAGATTCCTCTTCCAACCATTCTCCTCCTCCCAAACTGCATGCTTTCCTGATGCCCTGCAAGATCAAGTCCCATTTATTAGCAATATCATGAGTGAGGTTTTCAACTTGGCCCTAAAGTATTTTTCTAGCCTCTTCTCTCACTATATTCCTCTCTTTACCCTCTGGCCACCATGCTCCAACATACACAGCGTCACGCTTCTCTACGTTCCTTCAAAGGGATCCTTTCGCCAGACGCACCCTTTCCCTTCACCTTCGAGGATGCCGGTGATACTCGACCGGCGGCAGGCTTGCCCCCAAGGGAGCAGTTGGCAGTATCTGGAGATACTTTTGTTTGTCACGCTGGGGTAGAGCATGTTCTAGCACCAAGCAGGTAGAAGCCAGGGATGTTGTTGAACATCCTACAATGCCCAAGACAGCCCCCCATAGCAAAGGATGACCTGGCCCCAAAGTCAATAGTGTTGAGAGATCCTGGCCATGGAAATACTACCTGTGCTTTAGGACTGACCCAAATGCCAGGAAGCTTCCCCGTGAGGGTCTAAAATGAAAACGTAGGGCCCTCCCCTCTAACTTCATTGCAGCTTTGGCAACACCATCCGTGCTCTCTTGCCTTTCCAGAACTGTGGGCCCATTCACCAGATTTCAGAGTTGCTCTTCTGGCCCAGAGGAAATGTCCCAAATGTACTTATGTCAAATCACAACCAGACAGGAGTCACTATGGAAAATGGTATAGAGGTTCCCCATAAAATTAAAAATAGAACTACCGTAAAATCCAGCAATTCAACTTCTGGGTATTTAGCCAAAGAAAAAGAAAGCACTAACTCGAAATGGTATCTGCACCTCCCTGTTCACTGCGGTATTATTCACACCCGCGAAGGCGTGGGCACCACCTAACTATCCATCGATGGATACATGGAATTAAAAAATGTGAGATAGATAGAACTCAGTCATAAAAAAGAATAGAATCTTGCCATTTGTAACATGGATGGACCTTGAGGGCATTATGCTAAGTGAAATAAGTCAGACAGAGAAAGACAAATCACCTATGTGTGAAATCTTTTTTTTTTCTTTTTTTTTTTTTTTCCAAGATTTCATTTATTTATTCATGAGAGACAGAGAGAGACAGGCAGAGGGAGAAGCAGGCTCCCAAGGAGCAGAGAGCCCGATGCGGGACTTGATCCCAGGACCCTGGGATCATGACCTGAGCCGAAGGCAGACGCCTAACCATCTGAGCCACCCAGGCGCCCCCTATGTGTGAAATCTAAGCAAAACAATACAAACAAACAAAAAACACACTCCTGGATACAGAGAACAGACTGGTGGTTGCCAAAGGTGGAGAAGGGGAGTGAAATGGTGAAGGGGATCAAGAGGTACAAACTTCCATTTATAAAACAAATAAGTCATGGAAATGTAACATCCAGCATGGCAAGGATAGTTAATAATCCTGTGTTGCATACTTGAACGATGCTAAAGAGAATGAATCTTTTTTTTTTTTTTTAAGTAGTTTCCATGCCCAGCATGGAGCCCAACACAGGGCTTGAACTCACAACCCTGGGATCAAGACCTGAGCTGATCAGGATCAAGAGTCAGATGCCTAACCAACTGAGCCATCCAGGCACCCCTAAAGAGAGTAGATCTTAAAAGTTCTCGTTGCCAGAAAAAGTATTTTGTAATGATGTCTGGTGACAGATGTTAACCAGATTCATTGTGCCCATCATTTTGCAATATATACAAACATAGAATCGTTATGTCCTACACCAGCAACTAATATAATCTTGTATGTCAGTTATGCCTCGGTAAAAAAAAGAAGGGGCCCACAATATTTGTACCTGTTAAAATATTTTGTGAGACCACGAGGGTACAAGAATAAAGCTCTGTTACTTTTTTTTTTTTTTTAATCACCAGAAAAGAGTCTTGGCCTGACATGGGTCAGAATTCATTGAAACTCCAGTTTTGCTTCCCCAAGCCAGTATTTCCAATGACTATTTGATTCTGCTTCATGCTGGTGGTTCACAAGTTTGTCTTTACATAAGGAAGAAACTAGCCATCCCTCAGCCCATGTGGCCAGCGTGACATCCGACCAAAGCGGGGTTTTGATGGGTGTTTCCTGGATGTTAAACGTCATTCGACAAATCTTGACCATATGGTCCATTTCTAGCTTCTGCAGAGAAGGTTCTTCCTGAGTAGCTTTGTTTATATCTTTTCTTCGTCTAAATCAACCTGTCAGTTATATCCCCCAGGATATCACATGGGGAGGCATGAATACTTTCTCAGATGCCCTTTTTTTATTTTAAAGAAGAGAATGTAGGACAGCCAGTCCCACTGCTATTTCAGAGGTAAGTCCTACTGCAGACTGAACACATCCACTCCCTGACTCCCTACCTTTGTAGGGCCAGATGGGCAGGATACCTTTGTGAGAAACACCTAAAACATTAAAGAGCAGAGGGTTTCTAAAAGAGCTCACTTATTTTTAAGCTGATGCCAGGTCAGAACCCGTACAGTCCTGCTAAAAAATCTGAAGTTGAAATAAGACACCCCAATAATTTCCTCTAGATGACAGTGAATAGGACCATCCTCAGTAAGGCAACTTTGGACTTTGGGACTCCAATCCCTGAGCATGCCCTCTGTCTCCTTCCTGATGGCAGGGACAATCTGCCTCTCTCCTTGGAGTTGTCGTGTTGGTGTTGGCCTAATAATCTGGCACCCTCCTGTTTCCCGTCCCTCCTTGTGTTGTGAATCAGTGAGCAGAATGCTCTTGGGAAGCCATTAAGAGACAATTTACTTGACTACAAAATGGGCATTTCAGAGTACATGGTATTTCCTGATAAGCCAATTGTAAATACCATTGACCCTTGGAGGAACATGGGTTTCAACTGCCCGCGTCCACTTATACGTGGATTTTTCACAGTCCAGTACTGTAAATGGATTTCCTCTTCCTTATGATTTTCTTCATAACATTTGCTTTTCTCTAGCTTAGTTTATTCTAAAAATACAGTGTATAGGGATGCCTGGGTGGCTCAGTCGTTAAGCGTCTGCCTTCAGCTCAGGTCATGATCCCGGGGTCCTGGGATTAAGCCCCGCATCGGGCTCCCTGCTCAGCGGGGAGTCTGCTCCTCCCTCTCCCTCTGACCCTCCCCCCTTCTTGTGTTCTCGCTCTCTCTCTCAAAGGAATAAATAAAAAATCTTCATTAAAAAAATAAATAAATAAAAAGGAATACAGTATATAATACATATAACATACAAAATATGCACTAGGCAGCTGTTTCTGTTGTCAGTAAGGCTTCCCATCACCAGTAAGCTCTCAGTAGTTAAGTTTGAGGGGAGTCAGAAGGTGTGTGCACGTATTTTTAAGGCATCCACAGAATTTGACTGGGCAGGGGTCGGCTCCCCTAACGCCCACATTGTTCAAGGGTCAAGGGTGGTGTCCTCAGGTCACTCAACGGTCCTCATCTGGCGTGGGTCCACCCAGCAGGCTAGATCCTGCCCCGGGCTGCTTGCCCCTGGGCTGGCTGGCTCTCAGCCTTGGCTTTTTGGGCTTCTGGTTCTTTCTGCTGGGTTCCAAACAAAATCCCCCTTCCAGACCCAAACTAGAGACCCCACAACAACAATTCCTTGCTTGGCTGGATTCCATTCTATCTGCTCCCCAAACAAGCCCTAATTCTCCATGCCTCACTGCCGGGCTGAGCTTAATGAATGATGCTTTGAGTCCCCGTTTGCCTTCCCTCTAGGCCCAGGGTGCTTAAACCAGGTTTCAGATTCAGAGAATGATGGCCTCTTACTTTCGTTAGAGTCTGAAAACCCCTCTCTGCTCTGGGCTCTACCTTCTCCCAGGGTCTCTCAATTGTTATGCTTTTTTTTATTCAGTGTGTCTCCAATCCTTGCTTTTAAACAGCCTGTCTTCTCCCAAAACTCTTTTTTTCTGTATCAGACTTTTGAGTCCACCGCACCCCTCCTTACCTTGCCCTGCCCTCTCCTAGTCCATTAATTGTCTGACCTTGGCAACCCCCTTCCAGTTCGTTACAAAATCATCTCCCAAACCACATTTCCATTGCACATCTACAAAGTAACCTTTGTCTTCAATGGGAAGGGAGACAATTATACCGTACATAATTGGGGCAAGACTCTATTCATTATAATCTCCCATCTCTATAGAAAAGTCAACTCTTAACTTTACATCAGTTTCCTATTGTAGACAATCAACCCCGATAATTCAGGATAGCCAAGGATTTTTTTTCTTTATTTCCAGATTGATTTTCCAATACCCAGAAAGGTGGCGTTAGAAAAAGCCCCGGACTTAGAACCAGAAGGCTTGTGTTCAGATGCAGGCTCTGCCACTTACCAGCTGTGTGACCTTGGGCAAGAGGTTCCAACTCTCTACAGCTCAGTCTACACATATGTGAAAGGGGACAATAACACCTACCTTGTTCAGTTACAGGGATTTGGGGGTGACCTGCATTACCTGTGAGTACCCAGCCCTGTGCTTAATCAGTGAGTAGCCTCATGGATCTCCATGGGCAAACTCGAATGAGGAACAACTCTGGATTTGGAGATCTCCCTTTGCCACAGAGTAGCTGAGTAATCATAGGCCAGTAATTACCTTCATCTCTCAGCGATATGATTTCTTCAACTATACAATGAAGATAATGTCACCTACCCTGCTTACCTTACGTAGGACAATTTGATCGGAAATTACTTTGTAAACTGAGGCACATCGTACCGTATGAGGGTAGTGCATCTCCTTCTCAGGGAAGACTGAACCGGGGAATTTTACAGATTCTTCCATCTGCCCCCCTCCCCCCAGCTTTCTGTGGTTACTATATTCCCCCCGGAGAAGATCAAACAAAAGGATCTCTACTGGCTCCTCTCGCTGGGAAAGTAGGGCAGATTCTAGCAGCCTGGAGGGAGCTGGGCCTGAAATTAAACCCTAAGGCACTCCCAGGACTTGGAGATGCCAGATCATCAGCCTCCCCTTGCTTGGGCCTAAGTGACAGCTAAGCTCCTTAAAGTCTCCTAGAGAAATTTAGCGAGAGTAAGGATTCTTCATACTATATCATTTTTATCCAACATTTGTAGCAAACTGTTGTAAAAGAAAAACAATGCAATGTAATGCAGTAGAAAGATAACGTAAGGTAAGGTAAAGTAATGCAAAGATAAAAAGGAAAACCAATCATTGATTTAAAACCTCTTTTTTTGACTCAGTGATGTGTTTAACCCTTCGTCCACCCATGCAAGAGTTTTCATGAATGCAGGTGCATTGGCCTGTCACACCCCCATTAGACCCTGCAGCTGCTAAAATGCAGTGTTTCACCCAAAAAGCTAAGATTGAGCGCAATTAGAGTCAACCCGGTCCCCAGGAGACAAGCAGCCAGGCTCAATAATAAGGCGTAACAACTGCCTTCAGGAATGTTTTCTGCTGAGGAGAAAAAAAAAAAAAAAAAAAAAAAAAAAAACCCTGTAACTCTCCAGGACTCCTCCCAGGCCCCAGACTCTGACCCGCCTCTGCAAATGTCCAAGTCCCAGGAAGTCTCAGAACTGTCTATCAGCATGTTCTTGGAGGAAAACAGCCCAACTTCCGCCCTCCCTTTATTTGGTCCAAATAGACAAAAGCCTTAGATGTCACTGGAAAGTGCAGGAAGGGGTGGGCGGAGGAAGGGATCTCATTTTGTTTTCTGATAACCGTGCATTTTCCTTGTTACATCTGGCTTTCAGCTTTCATCAAAACAAGTTGTTTACCAAGATTAATGTCAAGTATAAGAAAGGCCCCAGATAGTTCTACCTGTGGGTCCGGAGACTCAACAAGGCTGTGCTCAGATTACGCTCTCTGCTTCCGTGGGGCAGCTTTCAGTTTGTTATTGTGAGCTGCTCTCTGTTGATTTCAAGCGAGATGACACAGAGACAGATTAGTGAAAACCACAGACATTATAAGTTGCAATTTGGCCTCAAAAGATGAATGAAGAAGAAATGCTTTGATCTGTGATTCAGAGCTGAGCTGCAGTATTCACAGAAAAACATGTCTTCGGGGAAATAGAGAGAGAAAGAAAGCAGGGAAGACAGACAAACAGAGACAGGGAGACAGAGACAGAGAGACAGAGATTGAAGCATAGAAAAGAGCTTTTGGGTATTGAAAGAATATTTTCTCAAATTACAGATGACCTAAATGAGGATGAGGGCTCAGGCAGAGAGTGTGGGGCTTTTCTGGCAATTTTGTCAAGGCTGGAAGGGTGATCCCGAGGAGATTTACACGGAGGACATCTGCTCTGGTAAAACATTACAGCACCTAATGCAATTCGTGGGTGTGAGGCCGGGCTACAGGCAGCCAAACGGCTCCATGGTGCATGGACGTCCTCCTGCAGTTTGCTTCCCTTGCCCTGTGTCCCGACGGATGTTCTGTGGCTCCTGCGTCGCCCAGAGCAAGTCCCCTTTGCTCTGGGTCAACCATCTCCTTGAGCTTCTCCCAGCACCGGGCACACGGCCAACCTGGGGACCCTTGGGGACTCTGAGGACCATGACCCCAGCCACCCCGTGACCTCACGCAGATCGAGGATGTCCTCGGTCCACCACGTTGGTCTTCACCTCACCCTCCAGTGCCCACTTCTTCCCCCACTCCCATCTAAGCCCTGGACTGATCTAGAATTAGTGGCATCATGGAATATGAAAGTGGGAAAGTCTACTAGAAATTAAAAACCCAATCCTGCCAAACTTACAGATGGGCAAACTGAGGCCTCGAGAGGGAACGTCATCTCTCCAAGTTCACACAGCTGGCTCTTGTGCTACCCCCTTGGGGACCAACAAAGCTTTGTAACAGACAGGACATAGGTCAGAGTACCCTAATGGGAAGAATGCTTAAGAAATGTCTAGTTCTCTCCCAACCAACTTCCCGCTTCTGCCACTGGTAAAGCAAGGAATGTTGAGGTCCTTTTAGCGTTTCCCTCCCTGGGGTGGAAAGATGCAGAAAAACATGGAATCAGCTAGTAAAATGTCAAATTAAGTATTGTTTATAATTTTGACTGCTGAGATTCACTGAGTGCTTACTGGGTGCCAGGCACTACTTCTGTCCACTTATCATCCCCATTTTTCATAGGAGGAAATTGAGATTTAGAGCTACATCAAGGTCACACACCCGGGTAGTGATACCTGAGGGCAGAGTCCCAGTTCTTGAACAGTTACCAGCAGATTTCAAAACTTGGTGTGTCTCTGCACCATCTGCAGTGCTTGTGAGTAATGCAAACAGCTGGGCCTCACCCCTGGATTCCTTTTGGCACCTCTTGGTCCAGCCCCCCAACCTCCCAGTGTTGTCCCCATCTCTCACCCTGAAAGCATTCCCTTGCCCTTCGTGTAGCTTATCTAGCAGGTGATCACGTTCCTCCCATGACGTGCCCTCTTGACTCTTCGAGTCTTTGTGACCTCCCTTTAAAGTCTGCTCTGGAGAGCTTTTCATTACAGTCTACTCCTCCTTCCCCTGAATTCCCACACCTGGGCCTCCCAGACTCCCACATCCCTCTCTCCCTCCCATCTCTTTTCTCCACCACTCCCCCAACAAACCTCGCTTTGATCTTAGGTCTCATGTACATTGCCTGCCCTGCCATACTTTTACTGAGATCGACAGCGTTGTTTCGTAAACACCAGTCCACACTCCACTCGTCCTAACAGTACCCTTACCTTGCTTATTTATTAGAGGGGGGAGAGTTCAGACGAGGGGAATTTGTACCAAAGTGTATCTCCTTTTGATCGTCTCCTACCCACCTAGCAAAGACTCCTGACGCCATTTCTGTCTGCGAGCACCATGCCGGGTGCTGCCAACATGAAGCTGAGTAGGACACCAGCCCCTGACCTCGAGAGCTTACAGTCTAGATCTTCTACTTTCAGGAGGAGGAGAATACCACCTCCCCTTCTTCCCAAGGCTATCCTTCATTCAGTTACTCACTCAGCAGATATATATGAAATACCTTCCCTTCTGCCAGGTAACTTTTAGGAGCTCAGAATAGGGGCTTGGTTCTCCAGGATGTTACAGAGAAAGAGAGAGATTCCACAGAGGATTATCCCGGATGTAACTGTGGAAACCAGAGGAAGACTTACCACCTGCCTCCATGGGTCTGGAAAAGGTTCCACGGGGCACCTGGGAGCTAGCTCCTGAAGGACTGAACTGCCGGGTTAGGAATGGAGAAGGGAAGGGCACGTGGGGAAGGACAAGGGCAAAGGTAGAGAGACAGAAAAAGTAGACTGTGTTTGAAGAATGTATATTGAGTTCTGCGACTCTAGGTGGGGCATGTGACGGAAAGGATAGGAAACGAAGGTGGAAGGCTGGCTGGGGCCAAAACATGGAGGCCCTCCCTTTCTGCTGGGCCTGATAGCACCCGGTGCTTCTTGTCCCTCCTTCACTAACGTGGGCTGCCACGGCTGCCTCCCACATACCTGGGGACTTTGGGGCTCTCTCCCCCTCAGTTCTTACCTTGTACATCACTCACCCACTCTTTGGACCACATCCATGGCCATCCCTCAAGGATTCTTCTGTTTGTCCAGCAGCCTTGGCCCCCACCTGCCCCAGGACCTCTGTATGAGTCATGAGCCCACCACCCAGACCACCAATCACTATTGCAGAAAGAGCTCTCAAGGCCCAAATGCTATTTAATTATGGGCACACAGTTTAATTACTTAGTCCAGCTCTATATGACTTAATTTATAAATATAATTTACAGTTTCCGTGTTTCTTTCTCAAGCCTTTGAGCTCATTAATAGTGCTGACTCTAAGAGCTCTTCAGTCCTATCTTGCTGGGCTCCAGGCCAGTGGTATTCCAAGATGAGCGGAGAGGGGGCAGGGATGGGGGGAGAAGTCTGGCTATTTTTCACCAGCATTGTTAAGAATTTCCAGTGCATGGCGATTAAAAAAAAAAAGGCAGACAGACTTGTAGTTGGTTTTGTTATTGTTTTTAAATCCCATAAAGCCAATACCACCCTCCCCAGTGCCTGTGCCCAGGACAGACTCTCCCCATATCTCTGCTCCAGGCACAACCTTCAGTTCCACCTTGAAACCAGTTCTCAGCAACAACCTGCTGGGGCGGGGGGGGGGGGGTTCCCTCAGGCCTCCCCAAGGAGCATTTGTTCATTCAGCCATCATTTTATTTAGTACCTATTATTGTGCAAGACATTGTTGGCAATGAAGTGAAAAGCCGGGGTAAAGTATAATACAATAATTAACAGTTAATGCACACTCACTATGCACCAGGCTCTGCGCCAAGCTTTTGCAAACGTGGCACTGAATTTTCAGAACCACCCTGGAAACAATGCTCAGGTTGTTTGAAACAGCGGCTCTCGACCCCGGCTGCTGCATGTTGGAGTCCCCGGGGAGGCCCTGATGCTGGATTGCACCCTCTACAGTTTTAGGTTTCACCGATTCGGGGTACAGCCTGAGCATCAGGATATTAAGTAAAACAAAATGAAAACCACTTCAGGCAATTATGACGCGCAGCTATGTTTAAGAACGACGGATTTAAGTGATGTTCCTAAGATTCCACAGACAGAGCCGGGAGAGCAGGTAGGCTAGCCAGCTGGCCCCCCGCGCCCTACTGTGTGCCAGGATAAACACCAACTCCTCCCACGACCGATGATACAACAGACAGCATGTGCCATAAAAAAGATTAAGCGCTACAACAGCTCAAAGAACAATGAATGCAGGGACCTCTTCATGAAAGAGGTAACTGATGGGTTACTCTTTTAAAGAATTTGCAGACTATGCAGAAGTGGTCAAAAGGGTAGGGCAGGACTTCCAGGCAGAAAGAACCATGTGAGCAAAAATGCGTACATTGGAAAATATGATCAATGTACAAGGAACAGGGAACAGACACTGTGCATTGGCACGGGGGAGGGAAATAAGGCAGGCAAGGTAAGTCAGGGACAGGTTGTGAAGGACAATGCTTCCCCCACCACTTCTGGGTGAGGCCCGTGTGGACTAATGATCATATCTGCAGCCTACACCACAGTCAATGGATGAGTGTGTTTTAGCTGCTATAACAAAATGCCACGGGTGGGCGGCTAATAAACAACAGAAACTGATTTCTCACAGTTCTGGAGGCTGGGAAGTCCAAGATCAGGCTTTGGTGAGGTTCCACTTCCTCGTAAATGGCCACGCGCCCGCTGTAACTTCACACGGCTGATGGAGCCAGAGATCTCACTAGTGCCTTTTCTTGAAGGGCACTGATCCCGTTCCTGAGGGCTCCACCCTCATGACCTAATCACTTCTTAAAGGCCCCACCTCCAAACGCCATCACACCGGGAGCCAGGTTTCAACACAGGAACGTTGGGGGGACACAATCATCAGTCCATAGCACCAACTCAACATATCTGGCACACCCACTGGGAAGCTTTGGGAGAAGGCTTTCAATATGACCCAAGAAGTTTAAACTTTATTCTATGGGTAATGGGAAGATGATGAAGATTTTATACTGGAGTGCGGAGACGGTATAGGGAGCTGTGTCTTAAATACAAATCTAGGCACTGTCACGCTGATTTCCTAAAGACAAAGTCTTGACTTCAGGAATTTTCTACCGAGTACCACTATTAGAATACTTTTGTAATGTATCATGATTAGCTACATAGGTAGTGTCATTCCTGCTATTGAAGAGCTTTAGCTTCAGTTCTTCAGTAAGAGGGATTGTGTCATAACCCCCCCCCATTATTTTTTTTGGTAATTCCAGTGTCTAGCACAGAGCTTGGCCCACAGGAGGTCTACAGTTAGAAACAGCATTTGAATCACTCATTAAAAGCCATTCAGCATGCAGCCATCTATTCTAGGGTCAAGGAGCAAAAATTGGTGTGAATGCGTGTACATTAGAAAGAGAAAGAGAGGGGCGCCTGGGTGGCTCGGTCGGTTAAGCAGCTGCCTTTGGCTCAGGCCATGATCTCAGGGTCCTGGGAATCGAGCCCCAAGTCGGGCTCCCTACTCAACGGGGAGTCTGCTTGTCCCTGTCCCTCTGTCCCTCCCCCCCAACTGGTTCACACGCATGTGCGCTCTCTCTCTCAAATAAATAAATAAAATTTATTTTTTATTTTCTTTATTAGCATATAATGTATTATTTGTTCAGGGGCACAGGTCTGTGATTCATCAGTCTTACACAACTCACAGTGCTCACCATAGCACATACCTGCCCCAATGTCCACCATCCAGCCAACCCATCCCTCCCACCCCCAATAATTAAATAAAATATTTAGAAAAAGAGAAAGAGAATGGGTGTCAGAGCCAGAGGGCTGTGAGTAGGGTCATGATGGCTGCACAGCGTGGAGGCTGGGGCAGACAGACCCACTTTCCAGGGGTAGTTTCCCTCCCCTAACCTCTGCTTCTCTCCCACGATGGGAGCAATAAAAGCCACTCAGCAGGAGTGTTGTGAAATAACACACGAGCAGCATGTGCAAAGACCTGGCATGCAGCTGGCACTCAGCAATGGCCACTGGCCCCAATTCCCTTGACCACATTTAATTTTCCGATGCTTCAAATCCAATAATGAGGATCACATTGATGGTTCTAGTTTGTAGGAGTTATATCGTCCTCCCAAATATCCATTCTATTGGATATGTGGGGGGCAGGGCGGCTAGCACAGAGAAGCCTGAAGCTTCTGCCATTTATTGTCTTTAGTTAGCCAGGTGGGAACCATCATACCTACCATTTATTGAGAATTGACTATGTTTAAGGTCCAATGCAAGGCATTTTATATATGTTATCTCTAATTTAATTTAATTTAATTTAATTTAATCTCATTTAATCTTTACAATAAGCCTGAACAGGAGTTGCCAAATCTGACCCTGGGCCTGTTTGGGTATAGTCCTCAAGTTGAGAATAGTTTGTGCATTTTTAAAAGTTTGTAAAGAGGGGCGCCTGGGTGGCTCAGTCAGTTAAGAGTCTGCCTTCAGCTCAGGTCATGACCTCTGGGTCCTGGGATTGAGCCCCGCATCAGGCTCCCTGCTCAGCGGGGAGTCTGCTTCTCCCTCTGCCTCTCCCTCTGCCTGACGCTCCTCCTGCTTGTGAGCTCGCTCTCTCTCTCTCTCTCTCTGTCTCGAAAATAAAGAAATAAAAACTTTTTTTAAAAAAGTGTGTAAAGAAAAGAACAAAAACCGAAAAGAATAAGCGACAAAGACCATATGTGCTGGAAAGCCTAAAATAGTTACTATCTGGCCCTTTACACAACAAGTTTGCCCATCCCTGGCCCATAAGGTAGGTCCTATCACCATGCCCACTTTATAGATGAGAAGGCTGGGTTTTAGCCAGGTGAAGTAATTCGCCAAGGTCACACAGACCGTAGTAAGTGGCAAGTCTTGGCCCAGGTCTAATTCCGTAGCAGGTCTTAAAACCAGCTTTATTGATTTAAATTATATTAAAGCATAGCCTTTCCCTTTAACCTAAACATGAACTTGACCCATGCATAGCTTTTTCCTTCTCGGTTGCCTACATCCCTGAACATGTTCCATCTTGCCTCTTCTTGTGTTTTGTGTTTTTTGGTGTTTTGCCTTTTTAAAGGGCCCAAACTCTGTATCAGTTTCCTCTGTCACACTCCCCACAGAGTTTCCGAAGGGTCACAGGCTGTGAGCAGAGTTACAGTCCACGGGGAGAGCCCGCAGAGAAGGAAAGGCAATTCCTTGTCTTCAGCGAGTCTGGATTCCAGCTGTGGGGGAAGGGAGAGAACTAGGGTTTCCTTCCCAAGGAAAACCAGAGGTTTCCACGTCAGCACAAATCTGAGCAGCCTCGTTGTCGCTCTGTCTGGGTTTGGGGGGGAAAGACACCTGAAAACCACACTGTTTCAAGCTCGAGCAGCTCAGCAGCTGAGAAGAGCCCCTGCTCCTGATTCATCTACTCCATATTCAGCAGGGGGATTAGCTTAAGGTTCTGACCCTGAGAGAATCATGCCTACAGGAAGCGCTCTGTTAGCCTGTCTAGCTGGGGAGCGAGGTGCCCTTCTTTGTCAAATGCGCTGATTCATGGAGGGTTCGTTGCCACGTATGCCATCAGCCAGGCCACCGGTATTCAAAGACTCAGAACGCATAAAATACACGTTGTACTAAAACTATCCGGAACGCCGTTCCATCTTTCTTAGACGTTTCAGCAGGCATGGTGCCTCGGGGACATTGTCAAAGAAGGAAGAGTGTACAGGAAATGAAATCCACATCTATTGAGTTCTATGCCACTAACAGTGAGCTGAATGCCTTAAATAAAGACGCCATTTAATGCTGACGGTTGTCTAATGTTTATCTCCACTTTACAGAAGAAAAAAACTGAGGTTCGAGGTGGGTTCATTTATTCATACAGTATTTACTGAGTGCCTTCTACTGACGTCAGCACCGAGACTAACTGTCCCCGCCCTTACAAAGCTTCCATTCTCATAAGGGAGCCTCAACTGAACAACCGCAAGGAATTAATCAATTATGGTAGGGATACGAGCCACACAGGACAGGTGAGGATGCTATAGGAACTTACCACAGAGGGAGCTGACACAGTCTGAGGATCCAAGACTCCCCTAAGAAAGTAAAATTGAAGCTGAGACCCAAGGCATTGATTAAGAGAGGGATACAATGGAATATTAGTCAGTCATCAAAAAAAAAAAATGAACCTTACCATTTGCAACGACGTGAGTGGAACCAGAGGGTCTTATGCTAAGCGAAATAAGTCAATTAGAGAAAGACAATTATCATGATCTCACTCATGTGGGATTTAAGAAACAACACAGACAATCATAGGGGAAGGGAGGGAAAAATAAAATAAGACGAAATCAGAGAAGGAGACAAACCATAGGAGACTCTTAATTCTAGGAAACAAACTGAGGCTTGCTGGAGGGGAGGGGGGTGGGGAGATGGGGTAACTGGGTGATGGGCATTAAGGAGGGCACATGATGTGAAGAGCATTGGGTGTTATATGCAACTGACAAATCACTGAACTCTACCTCTGAAACTAATGATACACTATATGTTAATTAATTAAATTTAAATAAAATAAAATTTTAAAAAAAAAAGGAGAGGAGCAAGAAGCGGGCACTCCCAGCACCAGAGAGCCCCACGGCCATTCCAAGAACTGAATATACACTGAGCGACTCCGGCAGAGAGTGAGGAGTAGAGATGGCCACGAAGTGAAGCTCGCAAGATTAGTAGTCTAGAGCTACCAGGGCCTGCCTCGGAGACCAAGCAAGGATGTTGGACTTTATTCCAGAAAGTCACAGACTTTTTGGTTTTTTGCCTTTTTAAAGGGCCCAAACTCTGTATCAGTTTCCTCTGTCACACTCCCCACAGAGTTTCCGAAGGGTCACAGGCTGTGAGCAGAGTTACAGTCCACGGGGAGAGCCCGCAGAGAAGGAAAGGCAATTCCTTGTCTTCAGCGAGTCTGGATTCCAGCTGTGGGGGAAGGGAGAGAACTAGGGTTTCCTTCCCAAGGAAAACCAGAGGTTTCCACGTCAGCACAAATCTGAGCAGCCTCGTTGTCGCTCTGTCTGGGTTTGGGGGGGAAAGACACCTGAAAACCACACTGCAAGCCACAGAGCGACACGGCATTCCTGCAGAAGGTCAAACTCTTAGAAGTAAGTAGCATGCAAGAGTCCAAGTGCGGGTTCAGCTCTAAAGTCCGTGTTTTTCCCCTGTCCCCAGCACGTTCTGTGCCTCCGGGGATGATCAAGTAATAGGATCTTTCAGTGGATGGGAAGGAAGTCTGATATAGAAGGAAAGCCTTGGATTAGGAGTCAGAAGTCTTGGGTTTAGTTCTGTTCAGCCCATGAGCCCTAGGCATATGGCACGGCTGTCTTTTCACCGACAGACCTCACCTCTAAAAGGGAGGGTGAGACGAGGTACTTCAATGAGTTATCCCACGGAAAACAGTTGGAGCCATGCAGAACCCACAGTAAATGCTCAGTAAGTGTTAGCTGTTGCTTCTCTCGCCTCTTCGAGCTTTAACATTCTGTGATTCAGCATAAATTCTGGGACTGTGAATGCACTTTCTCAGAGCCCTCCCGGCCCCGGGCCCAGTCATCCATCTTGGTCACTTCTAGAGTAAGGTGGTAAAGTTATTCTTCTGACATGATCCTAGAATTTGCTGGTAACACTTAGGAATTCTTGTCTTCCTGGGTTTTATAGCTCGCTTAAATATTTGCATAATTGATTCGCCCCTCTTACAGGATTTACCCACATAACCCACAGGCAGAAACTATGATTCTGCCTTGCTGTTAGAATACCGGCAGAGCTTTCATGGGCTAAGTGATAATTAAGATTTAAATTCCGCAGGGGTCAGGCCACTTTTAAATGGATCCTCTCCCTCTCCCGTCCCATATTGTAACAAAGGTAATTTGGCCTTTGAAATACAGAATGATACCGAACAAGACATTATTTTGCGCACATTGTGCCCGCTTTTATTTGGTTCCTTGGTTTAGTGACAATACGTTTCACATGCATGTTGTGTCCCTACAGCTTACTTATAAAAGTTGGGAGGGTTTGGGAGGGCTATTCTTGGCCATTATAGCAAATATTTAGTCCTTGGCCACTTCCTTTATGACTAGCCCTCCCCCATCACTTAGCAAGTTTTTGGGTGCTCTCCTTTCTTTGCCCAGCTGGTGTGTGCTTTCTTTGGGAATGCAAACTCATTTTAATATTAGTCTAAGCAAGGCATAATTAGGAACGCAAATCTGCTGCAAGAAAACAATACAATTCATTTGAAAGCCAAGATTGTATGACTTCTGGATTATCTGTTGTTGGGTCTCTTTTTACATCCTCATTGCTCCCCAATCCAGTAATTCTAAGCTATCTGTATATTTAAGTAGGCAGCTGAAATTGGCCTGCTAACATACTCTCCCAGGCAAACTCGGTTGTTTTGCAAGAACAGAAATAGGATAGTTCGTTCTCTCTTTTGCAAACTTAATAGAGGAGGAAGATGAGGTTCTTTCTAGATTCTTCTTGTGACAGATGCAAGAATAGAACTCGCTATACACTGGAGCTGAGTCACCCACCAAGGATAAGGGTATTTTTTATACTGGATACTACTTCTTATTTTCCATAATAATCTTTTCTGGAGCTTTGTCTTCATGCTTAATCATCTGCACTCTCCTTCAGCAGATTCATTTTATCTTGAGACCAGTTTGCCTTACCGTTTTGTCCACATTGCAAAGCTGAAACAAAAAATAACCACCCACCCTTGAATTGTCGACTTTTTGCCATTAGAAGCCTTCATAATCTACACAAAAGTAATCACGTCAAGTGCTCTTTTCTATAACCATGTGTGGGTGTGTGCAAATGTGTATGTTACCAAAACCTAAAATCAAAAAAGAGTTTCTAACACATCACAGTCAGAGAGTCACACCCTGACTGGGCATTATTTCAGACAGACGACCTTTGGCCCACTTCTCATTCTACAACGCCATCCTGGGAGGAAGGTTAACAAAATCCTACATGATTTAGTTTCTGTCTTCCCAGCCTCCTCTGACACCACTCCCTCGCTGCATTCTCTATGCTCCAGCCGTCAATGCTCCTTGCCTCTTCCCAGCCTTCACACATGTTTTCACTCTACCTGGTGTCTTCTTCTACCTTGTCACTGAACTATTTATTCTTTATTCCTCGGGTCTCAAGTTAATTGTCACTTTGTGTGAAACTTGGCTGTGGACCTGGATCTACATACAGTTATATAGATTTTCAACTACAGCAAACATTTTTTAACTCTTTCTTCAGGCAAGTCTATATCCCAAGTCTATATGGGGGTACAGGGTAAAGGGGAAGAGGGCTTTAAGGGATCACCCAAAGGTCGCCAATATCCTCATCTTCCAAACTGATCCCTAAGACTCTGAACCGCTAATATCCTTCTACTAGGAACAGTCTAATTTGCTGACTCTCTATGCCATTTTATACAAAACCTTAAATTTTGAGCTCTAAATTCCTCACACACAAGGTCCATCTTAATTTTAAACTGCCTCCAAAGCCTAGGACTGGAGTAAATATGTAAGAAATACCATTAATTAATTGTCTATTGACATACCTACCCTTGCAATGACTCCCACATGAATCACTTAGCAACCTGGTGAAATACCCAGGAGACTGTAAACTGCATAAGGACGGGGATGTTGTCTCCAACGTTCGGCGTTTTGCCGAGTCCTAACACAATGCCTGACACGCCATAAGCACTCAAATATTTATAGAGTAAATGTGTGAAGGAATGATGACACAAAAACACTAGTGAACACAAGTCTTGCCCAGAGGGAACTTCTAGACCGTGGAAAGAGACTTGTACTTACATTCTCCTCTCTCCACCCCGACGCTTGTCTTCAGCGAACATTATTTATACTTCCTTCCTGATTTCTTCTTAGACGTATCTTGAAATAGGAGTTTTTGCCGTTTTCTGAGATGGCCTCTGTAAGGAAAAAGGATAATCTTAGCAAAAACACATAAACAGGAATCTTTCTTTGAACAGCTTTAGAAAACACCAAGAATGATGACTGGGATGACTGATCTACTCCAGCGGGCTTCACAGAGGTAGAGTTAAAAAACATCCTTTCAGGGGTGCCTGAGGATGGCCGACTCTTGGTTTCAGCTCCGGTCATGATCGGTCCTGGGATCAAGCCCTGTGTTGGGACTCCGGGGTCAGCAAAGGGTCTGTTTCTCTCCCTCTCCCTCACCCTCTGCCCCCACCCCCTGCTCTCTCTCTCTCTGATTCTAAAATGAATAAACAAATCTTTTTTAAAAAAAAAAACCCTTTCAGTTTATGGCCTTCTTTCCATAACATACAACCAATGACAAGCATTACAAATCATAAGAGCAAAGTCTGCAATTTAACATAAACCAGCAATAGTTCATTCTGTGTTGAATATTTGAGATAAAAAATAAAGATGAATGAGACCAGAACGGAGTGAGAAAGAACGCCCACAGCTATCTTACAACATGGTAATTGCAATGTTAGAGGGATGGACGGAGTGTTCAGGGAACAAAGAAGATGGAGCAATTAATTCTGTCTCAGGGCATAAAGGAAAACTCCACGGAGAAATTGATCGTGGAACTAGTCCTTCAGGATGGTGGGATTTTGCAGGTAAAAGAAGTGAGATGAGGTTTCCAAGCGCAGAGGGCAGCATGAAGACGTCAAGCATGCATCATGTTCATGACTAAGGCAGCTTGGCTAAGACAGCTTCCCAACAATTTGAACAGCAAAGGGTTTCATTCACTCCTAATGAAAATAGTTGTAGCTTTAGCATTCGTCTATTGAGAAGGAGCATCACGGCAAAATCTACTACACGTTTAGTGAAGCTCTTGAACAAATGTGTGTTTTATCAGTCACGACAGCATCTATATACAGTCATAAAATAGTAGCACGTGATGTCAGACCTAGCGCTCACATCTACCTTCTCTTCCTCTGAGAGTCCCACTGAAACTAAGATGGAGGATTGTTGTCTAAGCAAAATATGTGATCTTCCTGGAAAAGCCTCCTGGTGAGATTTTCAGGGGAGCTTAAGAGAGAAGACCAGAGTTTTAGGGAGCTCTTTAACCTCCCCCAACCACACACATGCAGGAATGCGGGAGGCTGGGAGGGGATGGGGGGCATTTGGGGGGGGAGGGAGGGAGTGGGTGGCAGAGGGCCAGGGGGAGGGGCATAAATACAGAAGGAATAGCAACTCTGCCCAAGAGTGAAATACAGTCTTCCCAAGTTCTCTGTCACTAAAGTAAAGCCATCCTCCTTTGCAAGTGCAGGGGTCCCCCAGCTGCCTTCGGGAGGGAATCTGATTTACAAAGAGCCCACAGGCAGCCCTTTAATCCAGAGATCTCTACAGCTGCATAAAAAACATATCCAACAGCCTAACCCTCACCCACAAAGATAACCTGAGAATTATCAACAGACATTGGAAGAAAACCCACTGACTTTTTAATGAGAATCCTCAAAGATTCATGGTTTGCATCAATTAAACAAGAGCAGGGTGCTATATAAAAAGGAACAATCTGCCGGAAAATAGTTCTTGGAAATTAAAAATGACACAAAATTCAATAGGTGGCCTGGAATAATATGCTAAATACAGCACATGAGCAAACTGGATACCCAGAAAGTGAAGTCAAGGAGGGTTCCCAAAATTTCTATCAATAAAATAAAAAAATATGCAAAATAAGGGAAAAAATCAGAGAGGAGGAGAAAGGGGAGTATGAGCAAGCAGTGAGGTGGTGTTCATATCCTGACCTTACATAACAAAGAGTCAATAATTCCCTTCAGCTGATAATAACAAGAGTGAGAGGCTTAAATATATGATTTAAGGTCATACGGTTACCAGTAAAACTAAAAACACAGCCTACAACAGCCATGGCCTCTAGCACGTGAAACTGGGTTAAAGAAACTGCTTCTGGGACAGAAGAGTTCCTTTTGTGGACTCCTGTTATCTTTGAAAAAAGAAAAAATTACTACATAGGGCTACATTACTTCTAATATTTTTCACAAAGTTATCCTTAAAAATGATAACCCTTTGGCTAAACTGGGATATCATTCCTATCTCCTCCAAATTTACTCTCTGCCAATGTGGAGGTCCTTTGTAACAAAAGGAAGCCCCAGAAAGAATAGTATATTCCAGGGGCGCCTGGGTGGCTCAGTCGTTAAGCATCTGCCTTCGGCTCAGGTCATGATCCCAGGGTCCTGGGATCGAGCCCCACATCGAGCCCCACATCGAGCCCCACATCGAGCCCCACATCGAGCCCCACATCAAGCCCCACATCAGGCTCCCTGCTCAGTGGGAAGCCTGCTTTTCCCTTTCCCACTCCTCCTGCTTGTGTTCCCTCTCTCACTGTGTCTATCTCTGTCAAATAAATAAATAAAATCTTTGAAAAAAAAAGAATAGCATATTCCACTTATTTATTCATTCAATCTTTTGAGAAACATGAATTGAATGCTTGCTATGTGCCAGGGGCTGTTCTGGTGCTCCAGATAAAGCAGGGAAAAAAAAAACAACAAAACTCCTTGCCCTCACAGAGCTTACGTTCTTCCCTTAGCACAATAATGTCAAGGTTATAATTTTGCAATTAATAGGTTCAGTGTCATTTGAACAGAAGAATGTGTTTCTTAGATGAGAACAGACTATGCTATCTTCAGAAAAAAATAAATATTTCACAAGGATGAGGTGCATTTACTGTTAGGTAAATTCAAGTGGAACCCACTGCCCTCCACCTCCCCCCAATTCTACCCCAAGAAGAGATCGTCCCAAGAGAGGGTGGGGTGTGCCACCAGATGTGAAGACTTTAAAGAGGGGAGCTTCAGGAAAAGGACAAGATCAGGGAGATCAAGTCAGAGAATGAGGGAGCGACCACGAGGAACGGGGAAAGTGAGGCATCTCCATACGGTGCTTGAGAACAGGTTAGCATAAAAGCCCCAGCTCCCAGGCATCAGGCTCCATGCCACTCAGGGAGGCTTAATTGAAGCTTGAGTAAAAGAAATGCTTGCCCCTCCCTCAGAGTTTGCTGAGGCTTATTTCCGGAGATGGCTGACATGGGGATACTCAAACACCAGCGTGATCTCTGAACCAGAGGCAACTTTGTAGGTTAACAGAAAGAAGACCCATACCCCAAGCTTGAGAGCAGGTCAGTGGCAGGGCAATTCCCTGCTCTTTCCCTCAGTGGGTCTCCTGGGACCGACCCCTCCCCCCCCACAACAGGACCACCAAAGAAGGGCACCTCCTCCACGAGCTAATATTTATACCTGCTACCAGCAGATGGGGAACGGAAGTAGAGGGGATGGTCATTCAGGAAACAAGATTCAATGCAAGGAAAATTAAGAAACTCCATTTTCCCTGAAAACCCAGGGAGAAGAGTGAGTTAAGTTCTGTGAACTTACGACATATGCTGAAGGCACATTACTTATTCAGGCTACAGATTTCTTGATGTACATATGGTTTTTCTGATCTGAAATAATTCCATAGGACCCCAGAGTACACAAGTTGGAAGGCATGGGACTAGCAGGAAGGGTGCTTGTTGGGGGGAAGTGAGAAATGGGGCCAGGGAGGCAGATTTTGAAAAATGCTTCTTGTGCCATACCAAAACTTCAGAGGAGGGCCAAGAGGTGTAAAAGAAGAAAGGAGTAAGGGAAAAGAGGGTTTCTAAGGAAGGGAGTGATATAATCAGAGCTGGGTCTTGGAAAACTGACTCTGGCAGTATCTGAAGAGTGAGTTGGAAGAGAGATTTGCAGACGGGGAGCATAGTTAGGAGGCTACTGAATTATTCAGGCAAGAGTTGCCCTAGAATAAGACAGTGACAGTGGGGGAAGGTCACTTCTCGTTCACATCTCTCCTACCCCACCCTTCACTCTGACCACTGGTGTGGTCACCATTTCTGCACAGACTTCAACCAGCACTGGGCAGGTGCCAACTGAGAGTGTATCTTCCAGCCACGGGCCATGTACCCTATGCTTCCCAACCAGAGTCTTCTTTGATGTTGCTGGTAACGTGCCCCCAGAACTCACTCTGCAGCTTTTTGTGCACACCCTGGAAGTATGAGGCCATTCATGCCCACGAGGCCCCGCTGGAAAGATGGTGGACAGGAGTCTCCCGCAAGGACAGTTCTGAGATTCAGTTCATGAGGCTCCTCAAAAGATCTTGTAGGATCAAGGATTCGAGGCAGCGGCCAACCCAGTAAGACAGCCTTGAGCTGGCTCCTGCTCTTCCTTATTCACTCGCCTCCCCATCTCCCTGCTCCTTGAGTCCCCCCACCCCCCCCCAAATAGACCACTGCACACAGGCCTTGTCTCAGGTTTTGTATTTGGTGGGGCCCAGGCTAAGGCCTGCCGTCACAGAATCTGAGAGTGCGCACCACATCGGCCTCCAGGAAAGGAGAAGACCCTGAGATGGCTGGAGTCTCCCTCGTGGGTGACAGAGCTGGCGTGGTTGGGGCTATTTGATGGGACTGTGTCGGTCGCCAACATGCACACACACTCCTCTACACAGTTCTCTGCTCATTCTCACATGGCTGGAATCCGGCTCTGGTGTGTGAGTAGCTCATTCCACAGGAGCTCAGACTTCCTTAAGACTGTTGGCTTGCTTCTTTCATTTCTATGTTCTTCTGACCTCTCTCCTCCTCCCCCTCACTCCTTTCCCTTTTGTCCCGCACGCCTTTCCTTTTCACTCACATCACACAATCCATTTTCATTTTCTGAGGTAAAATTCTAACTGAGCCAAATTTACATAAAGAGGACAAAGAAGTAAATTTCTATTAAAGATAGGAAGGCAAGAATAAAGATAATCCATCATTTTGCAGGGGGATTTGCTAGCACTTTCTGATAATTTTGGATTTACTAAGGGCTACTACCTAGGTTCTTGTGGAAGGCAACCGTGACTTGGCTTGCTTCTGCACAAGAGGAGGGTACGGAGGAGGTCTCTGCACAGGCGGCATATGGAGGCAGCCTGGCCCCCCTTCCTCAGAGGCCTGGGAACTATTGCCTTGGCACGGGGGAGGGGGCCGCAGCCCTGTGAGATTCTGCCTGTTAGTGAGTCAGGCTGCAGTGAGACAGTACTGCACCTTATAAAGTCACAGTGACAAGAATATGAATATGGAGGGGCGCCTGCGTGGCTCAGTCGTTAAGCGTCTGCCTTCGGCTCAGGTCATGATCTCAGGGTTCAGGGATCGAGCTCCACATGGGGCTCTTCTCTCAGCGGCGAGTCTGCTTCTCCCTCTCCCTCTGTGATCTCTCTCGCTTTCGCTCTCTCTCAAATAAATAAATAAAATCTTAAAAAATATATGAATATGGGAACATGACCATCCTGCAAATGCTTCCTTACTCTGCCTACTTAGACTCGTTGGAGGACGATCGCAGACCTATTTGGTTATGCAGAGATTCTGGACCCTGGAACTCAGAGTAAGACAAATGAAAGTAGAGGCCAGTGTCCTCCATGTGTAAATCTCCGCACTCCCACACATGGCGATGAAGTCCACCCCTCCTCCTACCCACCGCACTGCAACCCACCCCTTACTCCCTCCTGTCCAGCTTACAGACATCCAGTTCCTTTCTTACAATGTACAGAGCACACACGAAAAGAAATTACCATGCGAAGAGCCATACTTGAAAGAAACATTCCCGTCTTTGTAGCCACCTCTCCTTTTTCATTTCCTGCTATGTCCGACACCACCTCTGAGATCTGCCCCTTTTCACTGATGTCAGCAGGAACCGACCTCTTGTCGAGCTGTCCTGAATCCCTCCTGGCAGTTCGCCTTTGACCAGAAATATCTATATAAGCAGAGAGGGAATGAGAGCATTTATCTCTTAAAAAAAAATGCCATGTTCTGTGTTCAAGGTCAGTTTCCCAAAGATCCCCTTGGGGAGTGGGAGGGGGGCACCGGGGCAACCTGCCAGCGGAGCTGGGTAGCGAGTAGCCAGATGAGATGCCATTTGTTCACACGCGAACAGTGGCAAAGGGATTTGTTTATGCCTTGTCATGACTAGACACCCCAAATACCATCCAGCCTGCATCAGCAATTAGGTCTGGGTTTTGTCATTGTCAGTCCCTCTGGTATTCAGAAGAGATGCTGGCTCAGGAGGGCCAGCAGAGTTTAATTTCCAAATGCATCTGAAATCCTTTAAGCCTTTTGTTGGAGCCGTTGCAAAATCAGAGTGGCTCTAAGCCTTTTTTCCCTCCAGTGGTTACATCATAGTCACCAAGACGTGCACAACTGACTCTTTCTCCAGAGAGACGTTGGCATTCGTGGTCCAAAGGTTAAGCATGCCGGGGCTTGGCTGGCTGAATTGCATTTCATTTGAGAGCACAAGTGAGAGCAGGCTGCGCTCGGCAGCCCTCTGGGGAGGGGGAAGCAGTTGCTGGTTGTTCTTTCTCCAGGGAAGGCAGGCAGCATATGGTGTGCTGTCTGTGACACAAACGGTTAATTTCCACCAGCTTTTCTGTGGCTTCAGCAACTCTGGGATTAGAAGGGACAGGTTCTTTACAATTCCCTCCAATATCTCTCCAAGTTACTTTCCAAGTCTCTGCTTTTGTGCTGCTGGTTTTCTTTCAGTGCCTTTGTTTTGCTAGGGAGGTAAACACTTGGCTTGGGATTGAGGGGGATTTAGCTGCTGTGGTTCTCTTGCTGTCTTTACCCAGGGTCTCTGGAACAACTTTGCAAATCTGAAGATAGTCTTAAATGTTTCCACTCTGTGTCCCTATGCACATGCAAACAGTCCACCGCGTGCACGCACGCACGCACTCAAACGCTCACCCCCTTCCATGGGATGTTTATTAAGGATTGTAGGACTATCCTGGCCCGTAGGAAATAAAGATCAGCTGGAGCAAGGACGAAATACTTGATAGATCTGGTAGTGGTGCTGGTGTGTATGTGTGTGAGAGAGAGAAACTAATGATAACAATAGTTATAATAATAGCTATCATTTATTGAGAACTTTGTACACATTGGGAGCACTGCTAAGTACTTCACATGAGCTCTTTCATTTACCTTCAAACCTTACAGACACAGAGGTTATTATTATCCCTGTTTTACAGGTGAGAAGATTGAGGCCTAACTTGCTCCAGACGTGAACTCAGATCCAAGCCAGATTTTTCTGACACAAAAACTATGCCTAGTCATGCTGTTAGAATGCTGATCAATAGCATACTACCCCCCTGCTCATTTTCTCAGAATTCTGTTTTCTTTCTTTCTTTCTTTCTTTCTTTCTTTCTTTCTTTCTTTCTTTCTTTCTTTCTTTCTTTCTTTCTTTCTTTCCTTTCTTTCTTTCTTTCTTTCTTTCTTTCTTTCTTTCTTTCTTTCTTTCTTTCTTTCTTTCTTTCTTTCTTTCTCCCTTTCAGAGAGAGTGCAGGTGCATGTGAGTGGGGAGGGGGTGTTGAGAGGGAAGGGCAGAAGGAGAGGGAGAGAGAGAATCTCAAGCAGACTCCATGCTGAGTGTGGAGCCCCACACGGGGCTCGATCTCATGACCCTGAGTTCATCACCTGAGCTGACACCAAGAGTCGACGCTGAACCGACTGAGCCACCCAGGTGCCCCAGAATGCTGTTTTATAAGAAGATAACTGTGTCATTGCTTTTCCATGGTAACCAGTCCTGAGGGCAACAATGGTAATGATAACAGCTATGATAATGGGTACCTTGATGCATCAGACACAACCCTTGGAGCTTTATACTCAGCATCTCACTTAATGCTCACACAAACTTGCCTGTATGTAAATAATAATACTTGTCACTCCCCCTTTACTGATGAGAGAACAGAGGTAAGATTTTTTTAAGTAAGGAACTTACCCCCAGGTAACACAACCAGTAAGTGGCAAATTGGAATTAAATCAACTGCTTCTGAAGTCCTACATCTTCCCAGAGCCTGCTCCATGTTCTCTTGTTGTTTTCCTAGGAAAAGAGCCCAAGAGGAGCATAGATGCTTGATGATTTTCCAATTTATCACTGTGTGCACGCCAGTACCTCATTTCTAATACACATATATACAGATTCATGCATCCAACACACAGTATCAGTAAATTTGGAAAGATAAATGCTTCGGAAAACGAGAAACAAGCATTTACGGGACTTGTGCTGTACGTCAGGCAAAATGTTGGGCTCTAGGAATACTAACATTCAAAGAGAACCCGCAGTATCACAGAGAGAGAGACTCCGGGACAAACACTTCCGGGAGAATGCAGCGAGTTCAGTGTGGGGATATAGAACACGCTCCCAGATGAGGGACATGCAACGCAATTGAGGCTCCAGGAAGCCCTGGTACCACACATTCATTGTTTTCAAATGCTCAAGTTTGCACACTTAATACCATTGTAGAGGGTAACAATGTTGTTAGCAGTTCATAAAACTGAGCAACAGAGCAACTATAGCAAATGAATGAATGAATGAATGAATGAACGAACGAACTGGAACTTCCTACTCAGAAAGTTTCCCAGGCTCCCCCACTGCCTCCTGCAGAATGGAGCCAGCTACTCAGCCAGGCCATCTGCGCCCCAAGTCCCCACCCTGCCTGCCCCTGGATGCCCTTCCAAGGACACCTGCACAGTTTGCTGAGTAGGCCGCATTGTTGTGATGCCTCCTTCCAGCCCCAGGTGACCTGATAGGGAGGACAAAGAGCCTAAAGACAGCCATCGAGAGTGTCTCCCTCCAGACTTTGTACTATGAGACCCTGGGAGGACTGTCTTTGCTCATCACCAAATTTGAGAGACAGGTGGCTCTGCGAGGCTGGGCCATGAGAACAATAAGCAAATAGAGGAAACCAGGCAGGGAAAGAGAAGGTGAAGCAGATGAGAGAAGTAGAACTGGGACCTCACAGCCCCTGGGACATGGAACAAGAGCCCCTGAAACATCCTCATTTCCTACAAGTTTCAGTGGGACCCGTCGAAACTTTCCTTCTTGAATCATGTGCAGTTCCCTTTTTTTAGGTTAATAAATCCTTCCATGTGTTTTAGCTGGACTGGGTTTCCGTTTCTTCCCACCACAAAATCCTTGACAAGAATACCTTCAAGTCCTCCTTTAATGAGCCATAAACTTATCTTTTTAATCCCCTCATTTGCCTCAGGAATCAGACCCAACCAGAGCTATTCATTTGTAGCCACAAATGCATTTAGCTCTTTGTTGCCTCTACCTCTTGGCTGATAGACTCTCTCCACTCAGAACTCTCGACACCTGCATATCCAAGGGTCCACATCCCAGCCAGCTTTGGAACCGCAGCTCGGAATTTCCTCCATAGGGCTCCTTGGAGCTCTCCTGGTAACAGGTCATCTCTCCTTTCTTCAGGGGGCCTGTGCGTAAGTTTCCTGGCCCCAGTGCTTTCCTCCTTGGGGTAGAACTATGAGTACACCCAGCTTATCTTTCCTAGTAAGTGGTAAGCTTTCGGGACAGAGACTCTGGTCTCATCCTTCCCACACTTCATCAGGGTTTAGCACACAGTGGGTTGAAGAGTGGATTCGTGAATAATAGAACAGAATTAGCGAATAAAGGAATGAACTCAAGTTACCAGAAAGCACAGTCAACTGAAAAGTGTCAATGTTCCAATTTTGGAGGGGGGGAAAAAAAAAGACAAATAAATAAGTTAGATTATATCACATGTATAGTCAAAATACAAGTTACAGTATGTCAGAGATCAGTACAAATTCAATCAGATCTTGAACGTAGTCTCTAAAGTGTCTTCCACTACAAAGAAATCTGTGCCCAGATGATTCTATACTATATACACCTGCAATACTCCACAAAGAGACCTGAGGTGAGGAGCCAAGCCCTGAGATGCCATACATTTTCAGTGACTAAAAAGACAATCCAGTTAAGAAATACTGGAATCAAATAATTAAATTTTACTTGACCCCCCCCCACCAAAAAAGACAATCTTCTTATCCATTCAGCATAGTATTTATCACCACATGGCATGGTATGTAATTATTTCTTATATCGATTTGCTTATTATCTCTCTCCCACTGCAATCAGGGCTCCACTAGGGAATGATCTTTCTTTCACTCACTAGGGTATCCCATGTGCCTGTGTTTGGCATAGAGGTGACACACGATAAATCATTCTTGATGACTGAATGATGAATGATTAGGATATACAAAAACAGATAAATGTAGCCTCTGCCCTCAATAAGCATCCAGCTGTCTTTAGTGTAGAAGACACTTTTGTGCCCTGCCCAGATCTCTTTTACCAACCGGCAGCCGCCCCCCCCCCCCCGCCCCAGATGTTGTAAGTGGCTACAAACAGGCGGCAGCTGCCCTCTTCTGAGAATTGCCCTTAGTGGCTGGGAACATCTCTCCAGAAAGCCCTAGGAGGCTGCACACTAACTCCAAAGTTAGCCTGTAGCCAATGACTGACGGATAAAGGGATCCAAAAAGTATGTCCCCTTGCCTAAGCATGGGGAAAATTTTGTGGTGTCATTCACCATCTAGACTTCCTCATGGATCACGGGAGAGTTAGCCTTCAGCTGAATACGTGTTTTATCTGCTCTTCCTCATCCTGCATCTCTCACTCACTCCTCACAGCCTTTACCTGAGAGCATTCCCTCAATAAATCGACGCCGCAAAAATTCCTATCTCACGCTCTGCATCTCAGGAACAAATGCAGAGCCTGAGGTAGGGATTATCTACTAGCTACAATGTGTCATGCATCGTTTTCGAGATGTTATATCCATCTTGAAATTAAATTTGATTTACTCTTACCCTGACAACCAGTTTTCATGATAGTTACTATCATCTGTAAATTGCTCAAGCTGATAGAGGCTAAATAATTTACTTACACACATTCTGTGTGGTTAAGGTGGGATTTGAACCCTAATCTACCTAACTCCAGAATCTCTGTGCCTCACATTACACTACATTAGTGCAGGAATTCATCCATATGTTTCAGGAATATTTTTAACGGCCAAAAGAGAAGTAAGTGAGATTTTTGTGGCTGACCCTCAGTTATAGCCAGAATAGGCAATTAATCACAACTTCTCAATCTTTAGAATTCAAGGTAATCAGGTAGTCTCTCCTGTCCCAAACTGGCTCTCCCTTCACGTTCTGTTGAGAGTCAGACTTAGAAGTTGATACATTAAGGGGCGCCTGGGTGGCTCAGATGGTTGGGTGTCTGCCTTCGGCTCAGGTCATGATCCCAGGGTCCTGGGATCGAGTCCCGCATCAGGCTCTCTGCTCCTTGGGAGCCTGCTTCTCCCTCTGCCTCTCTCTCTCTCTGTCTCTCATGAATAAATAAATAAAATCTTTAAAAAAAAAAAAAAAAGAAGTTGATACATTAAGAAGTCCTTCGGTATTTGATTGCATCAGACTTCCAAGTAAATTCCCAACACCTGGGGAAGGCAGGCATCTGTTGATGAGGGCCACATAATACATCTTCATCAGAACGAAGCATTTCAAATTCCTGACCCATGCCTCAGACTTTCAAATTGTTATCTTCTACGGATCCACAGCTTTCGTCATTACTGGGTGAGATGAATCCCTGATAGAAACCTTATTTTGATTCTTGTCTGATTCTGCTGGTCAAGAATAGGGTAGAAATATGTATATGTGAAGAGTGATCATCTTTGTTTGCAGCTTCATAGACCAGATTAAAATGGAATTTGGGGTTGGGGCGTCTGGGTGGCTCGGTCGGTTAAACGTCAGATTCTTGGTTTCTGCTCTGGTCATGATCTCATGGGTCATGAGATGGAGGCCCGAGTGGGGCTCCGCACTTGGCAGAGTCTGCTCAAAGATTCTCTCCCTCTGTTCCTCTCCCAACTCATTTTCTCTCTCTCAAATAAATAAATAAATCTTTTTTAAAAATGGAATTTGGGGCAGATGATATATAGAAATAAAATCTTTAAAGTAGTTAAAATTAGGAGAAATGGACCATTCAGACATTTATTTTCTATTTGAGATACTTGGACTGCTTTGCTTCTGGAGCCCATCTCTTTGGAGGTGTATTGTATTTTTAGAAAGGAGATTTTGAACTTCTAAACACTTTTAAGAATTTTTGCTAGTCTAAGAAAGGATAAACAGTAAGTAGATATATTGCAGGCCAAATGTGGGTTAGAATGATAAAATATAAACATAATATCCATAGAATGGGAAATTATATTGAAATTGTGGCTCATAGATATTTCTGATCCTTTCCATGGAATGAAGAAAAAGAATGTAAGTTATTATGGATTTCCATATTCTTTCTATCACTGGTATTCTTTGTTTCTACCAAAACAATGCTCTAGATTTTCAGACCCTATCTTGACTTGATTTGCACTTGGCAACAATAGACTTCATATCAAAGAAGAAAATACAAAAAGGAGATTTCAAATAGGTCTCTAGTATAAAAAAAGAAGAATTGCAATGTGATCCTGGTATATAAAAAACAAAATTTGTAACTATGTCCTATTAATAGGCATGGTTGTTTTTGTTGTTTTCAACAATTCCATTCTCTAAAGCTGCATCTCCCAAAACAAAGATTCTCAAACACATATTTTTGTTTTAATGAAGGACATTTGGCTACCAATATCTCAAATAATGATTATAATGTGAAACTCAAAGATAGTGTTATAGAGTGGAAGGCTCAGTACCCCTGACTTGGAGGACGTGGCTTGCAGCCCAACACAAACTAATTTTGTGATATTTGGCATTTTACTTATTCTTTCTTGGTTTCAGTTTCTTCAACTGCATTTTGAGAGGACTGAGCCAGACAATCCCTAGGGCCTCTTCCAGCTCTGTCTTTATGTGAATTCACATGTATGAAATTAGTTTAAGTACATCGGAGAAAGATGTCACAACCTCTGTAATAGTTTGTCCAAATTAAGTGGATTATATTTCTCAGAGCATTTCTTTTTAGGATATGGCGATATGGTAAAGCATAACTTTTTCCCCCAGAAATCATCATGCTGAAGTCTGCTCACAGGAAATATATTGGTATTGGTATTGAAAGCATCTTGAGGCCAGATATGTGAAGAAGGAAAATATGATGGACACAATGAAAGGAAATTATATAAGAGCACAGATCTGGGTAGTGACTCTGGAGAATTACTCAAGACTAAAAAGGCTGCACAGACAACATAAATCTGAAGAAGTCGGAAGTCAGGTCCAAACCAATCAGCCAATGCAGGAAGGGTAGAGGAAAAGCTGCTGGTCAGAGTAGACAGAGTCCAGAGTCTGAGATCAGGGAATGGTTATTAATAGCACTGAAAAACAGAAAACATAAAGGAAAGATCAGATTTTAGGGCTTATTTAGTTATAGTTTATTTCCTCTCTAGGCTGCTTATATTTATAGGTAGCTACGTCCCTATGGTTCTCATTGTAGTCAGAATAATGTAAAAAATATACTGATTAAGATACTGCCTCAAGTGAGATACTGACAAAGATTTTGAAGACTTGCTTTCCATCAAAGAGCATCAGAAGAGTAAGCTGATTTAGAGATACTGGAAGTTGGGGTGCCTCGGTGGCTCAGTTGTTAGGCGTCTGCCTTCGGCTCAGGTCATGATCCCAGGGTCCTGGGATCGAGCCCCGCATCGGGCTCCCAGCTCTGCGGGAAGCCTGCTTCTCCCTCTCCTGTTCCCCCGCTTGTGTTCCCTCTCTCTCTGTCAAATAAATAAATAAAATCTTTAAAAAAAAAAAAAAAAAGAAAGAAAGAAAGGAGAAAGCAATATGTCATTCTGAGACACTTATTTTGTTCTGGTCCTGTATGGAAGGAAAGCAAGCCACTCCCTACTGCCCTTCCACTCTCATACAAAGCTGAACCAATTGAGCTAGCACCGGGGGACATGATCTGGGTCATGAAGGTCAGGTCAGAATCCCTATCCTTGTGGAGGACTCCACACAGTAGCTGGCAGATTCATCACCTCTTTTACAGACCTCTTGGACTGTCCACCAGAGTGGACAGAAGGCCACCTTATATAAGGACTTTCTCTTACCATCTCCATCTGGTTCTGTTTGAAAATGCTCTGACCTATTCCTTACTCAAAAAGAAAGGCTTAAGAGAGCAGTTGTTACAAGAAGTCATGGCAGCGCAGAAGGCACTGTGGACATAACTGAAGTTCCTTTTCTAAAAGAGAATGCTTCTGCTGTGCCGATTGACTACTTGGAGATTGGAGAGGGATGTTCTCATTTATATTTTAAATAAATCTTCTAGTTGCCCTAGGGAGAGTGTACTTCAGGGGGCAAGAACAGAAGCAGAGAAACTAGTTAGGGTGCTTTTTTAAGAATCCAAGTGAGGGACAGTAGTGACTTAGAATTCTAATGTTCACCTACATCTGTTTTCCTGGCCTTCCACACACATGGAAGAATTATACTTCCTTGTCCCCTTTGCAGTTGGCTAGTACCACGTGACTAGTTCTGGCCAATGGATTTGTGGGAGAAATGGTATGTATTGCTTCCAGACTGGAGCTGTTGATTGCTGGCTGAGAACTTCCTGTGCTCTCTTAGCCTCTCTAACTGTGGCTGGTAACATTCTAGATTGCGTATCCTTTTCAGTGAGGGGCCTGGAGTGAGGAAGAAGTGAAGCAGATCTCCCTGCTGATATGCAACTGATGTGTGCCCAAGTGAGAAGGAGACATTTGTTGTTTAAAGCCACAGAGATTTGGGGGTTATTTGTCACTGCAGCATAACGTAACATATCCTAACCATTATAGATACCAATAGGAGAAATGGTGAAAAGTAATCAGATTTGGGAAACCATCCAGAGTTTTGACTGATAGGACTTCCTGACAGAGTAGAGATAAGTGACAAAAGAAAGAAAAACTGAGGATGAGCACAGCACAACCATGAGCCCATAGCTGGTATTGTGAATCAGTTATAGCTCTCATTCCCACTGAGCTCAGCACAGTCTCACAATCCTTGTGAACACAGTGCCAAAGAAATGTACTAGACTAAGAAGACAGGGATGGTATGGTTTGCCGTAGCTGGAATTTTATGGTCTCTTGCACCTTCTAGTTCTAACAGTTTTTGACTCTATGAGGGACCTAGAGGCAGATGATTAGAAATTTTTATCATTGGGTTGGGACAAAGCAAACGCAACATTCACTTCAACCTCCCCAAAGGTAAAACTGAGGACATTTATGTACTATCACTATCTATAAAGTAAGTCAAGAAAGAACTGAAGCATTAAAAGAAATCTGTCTCAATAAATATTTTATGATAACCAGAAATCAGAAAGAAAGAGCTAACTATTCTTGCATAATAGCTGTTGGTAGATTTAGGTGCTCAAAATACTTTACCCTAAAACCAGTATTTGATTGGATTAGATTTAAAAGGGAATTTCCAAAGTCCTTTGCTGAAAACTCTTGCTTTCAAACTGGACTGCGGCTCTGACACCAATCGTGTGACTTTGGACAAGTCACTCTAACCTCTCTGAGCTTTAATTTTGTCATTTAGAAACCGAGAGTAACCCTGACGGTTATTTTGAGAATTAAATTAAATAATGTGTATCAAACTCTTTGTAAACTATACGGTATGAGTCTAATATGCAAAATTATTAATATTTTTAAAGAGTGGACTGCAGAGGGGTTTTCCTTCTTTTATTTCTGAGCCCACATATAATCGTGATGAGGCTACAGAGGAAACATGAAAGATTTAAATCACCATAAATTCGAATCATGACACAATGGCATTCCCAATATATCACAGGCCCTCTGATCCCACATATCAACTCATGTGGGAGAAATTAAATCACTATTCACTGTGTGCATTATTAGAACTAATGAAATCAGTAGAGCATGCTCTCATTAATTCAAGTATTTGTTAAGCAGTTTATAGTAATAATCACATAGACTAATCTTAGCTGCATTCTCCCCACCCCCCAACAAGCCCTACTTCTAAGAGACTGAGAGAAGAAATATATCTGAACCTGGTTCCCCAGCTCACTCCAACACCAACTTCTCAATTCCCTAGATTTTAACAATGAATGACAGCTGAACAGCAAAGATCAAAGGTATTAAAGGAAGAAGAGGAGCCGACCAAATAGAATCTCTGAGTGGCTTTTCAGGCTAACCCAAGTACACGATAGCAACTGAGTCATAGGGTTTGATTAGACATGCTACAGCTCTGTTACAAGGCTGCCGTGAAAAATAGTACACACTAGTGTCGGTAACAATTTAGGAATGTGCTTAAATTCAATAATGGGTTTGATATGATTTTAAAGAGTTGCTCTAATTAGATTCTGGACAAACTTGGCCACATCTGACTTCCGTCTCTTTGGGATGGTCAAGAACTTAGTTAGATAAGATGTGTAATGTCTAAATCTCTAAGTCATTTGTTTTAGTTAACAGCTAATTGAGTCCCGGGTTTTTACATCAAATTTCCTCTTCGCATCTATCTCCAGGTTGACACAGCACAAAGCAATTAAAAAAGCAGAAAAATGATACAGCCAATACAGGAAAGTTAATGGATGGGGCACATCAGACTCTGGATCTGCTTCACTGAAAATCGCCTGAGTTCCTGTTTGTAGTATGAATTCACATGATAGTTTCTGGTTCTCCATTATGACAATAATTTTAAGAAATAGTTATTGGGCACTTACAGTGTGCCAGACTTTTGTGTTAGGTACCAGGAATGTGAAAATGGTTTAAACTTCCCTGCTCTTAAAGTGCTTAGAGTCTAATGAGAAAGATAGATACACAAGGTAGTCAATGGTTAGAGATCTACAGGTGACACAGAACTTCCAGCACACTTTGGCTTCCTCAAAGAGATGTCACCTGAGCTGACTTTCCAAGACACATGAAAATTAGCCAGGTGAATAAGGCAGGGAAGAACATTTCAGACACAGGGAACAGCCTGATTGGAAGAAAAGTAGGAGCCGGCAGACTTAAAGGCAATGACAAGCTCAGCTTGGGATGTGTGGTGGGAGAATGGAGTGAACCTAGCAGACATCTTGATAAAAAAAAAAAAACAAATTTCAGAGGAGAGTTATGGGCCAGGCATATAGATTTGAGGATCATCAACTGATGGGGAGAAGAGGAGACCAGAAAAACATATGAAGGGAAAAGATTGGAAAGTGAATTGGCAACCCGAGGAACACCCAAGCTTAAGGGGCAGGAAAAGGAGGAAGAATTCTCAAAGGGGCAGCAGAGAAATGATCGGAATGGCAGAAGAAGGGTGGGAAAAGAAATCTACCATGTTGAAAGTATCAACTAGTCTCAGCCTAAAATAATACTCATGCCGTTAGCGACATAAAGAGCATTTACAGTATTTCAAAAAGCAGTTTCAATGGTGTGGGGTTTGGAAGAAAACGAAGAGGAGTGAGTTCAGACTAAGTTGTTTTCTTGACTAAGAAGAGGAGCGAGATAAAGGAACGCTAGGTCAAAGAAGAATATAGTTTTAAGCTGGAGAAATTAGAGGGTATTACAAGATAAAGATTAAGAATTACTAGAAAATAAGAAAATAAGAGGTTGGATATGTAGATAAGATAACAGATGATGGAAGGAATGGGAACTCTTGTGGAAATGTGAAAGGGTGGGGAGCATGGCCTTGAATAGGATGATGCTCTTGATAAGCATGACGCACTGTAAGAAATGCTTCTTACCCAAGACCCAGTGCACACACAATCATAGATGTGAAACAAAGTTTCAGAGACAATATTTGTCCTTACCATGTGTCACATACCCTGAAATTGTCTTTTCTTCTCTAGTTTACTTCAGTAACAATTGCTGGTCATAATCCACCAAGTTGCCCATCATGCCCTACTAACTGATCAGGGCCTAATGTTTGAGAGGATACCAGAATGAAAGAAGTAGCTTTCAATCTCAAAAACGTCAAGCTCTAAATCTCTAAATCTTCCAAAGTTAGAAGAAAATAACCTTGGGAAGAAATGAGGATAAATACATAGTCATACAGAGGACGCTGAGGCCTTTCAGGCCTTAAGGCCTCACCTTTCTTCAAGTAGGAGCTGATGTCATCTGTTGAAGATGGGGAGAATGGAGTCAGAGCAGAGGGTTACCCCCTCCAGTGGTAAAGGGTTTGAGGAGAAGGGCGAAGGTTTGGAAAAGTCGCCGAGGAGAATGAAAGGGAACGTTCTGCCAACAGAAGGGGAAGGCTGCCCAGCAGCACTGGGAGCCCGCAGCGTGAGCTTTGGTGGTTTTACCCATCAGCTTCTCCGCGCCACCGGACTTGCCTCATTTACTCCTCTTTCACAAGACAATCTAGTAAATTCTCAACAAATTGTTACTGAATGAATGTTGGCTCAGAAATACTCAATTTAGCCAAGCTAGTTCACTGCCTGAGTTAAAAATGTCACACTGACCATTTCAATTCCTGTCTCGTGGGCAGAAACGATACAGGGCCCTTTCCTTAGATTCTCCTCCCCACCAGCACCCCCCCCCCCATTAAGGCTGTTCTCAGAAGCTTTTGCGCTCAGAGAATTGTTCAACTGTCAAGTTGACAGCACTAAACATGGCACTTGGCACCCTGTAGGTGCAAATTGTTTATTGATTGGCATCTAGTTTGCAATATATTGTGGGAGTATGCTGTATCACCAGCCTCTGTGTTTCTACTGTTTGTCCAACAGAACAATACTTTGCGACGAAACTGTGACTGTTTGAAACAATCTGGCTCCGTTCATTCATTCAAATATTTATTGAGCACTGACTACATGCCAGGCACTATTCTAGGCATGAGGATGGAGTGTGGAAAAAGAACGACATGGTCCCTGCACTCTCAAGGAGCTGGCCGTTCTCTTCTCGTCTCTTCTAGTGAGGAGAGGAGATGTGTTTTATTTTGCTTTGCTTTGTGGGTGGTGTTTTTGGCTGGGGTGGGGTCAGGATGGGGTGGACAACAAACATGCAGGAAGAGAGAGCAGCGTGTGCAAGCTTAAGGCTGGGTATAACGTGGAGCTTCGTGCTGGCACGTCCCCGGAACTGAGATAAAGCCAGCGTGGCTACAACCCAGTGAAGGAGAGGACAGGCCCAGATTGCGGGCCTTGTAGGCACATCAAAGATACTCATCTCTCTTCTGAGAGCAAAGGGAAGCCATTTTAGACAGGGGAATGATGAACAGATTGCCATTCCTGGATGCACCTCAGAGTCTGAGCCCTTATCCAATTGTTTATCCCAGTGAGGCATCTCTCAGCTGGCAGATTAGTCCAAGATCTGGTTTCTGCTTTGCTTCTCTTTGCTTTCGCCCCAAATGCAAGTGTGGCTGAGCAGGGTCTGCATTTTGAGACACGTCCGTTCCACCCTCACGGTTCACTTCAGCTGCCTGGGGCCCCTTCTGCTGCTACCCACTGCAAATGGAGACAGTCTCCAGGGGGAATTTACATCACCAAGAGCCTGGCGTGTGCCGAGCAGATACCACAGAGCACTCGGGAAGAGTTTTAGGGGCCAGCTCAATTTCCAGCCTCACAACATAAAACGGGACGGATACATTTCCCTTTGTCAGAGTGGAGGGTTTTGCCTCCACTCCACTCCACAAGGCGGACTTCATTCCAGAGGGGAAATCTTGGCACCAACTCCATTGTGCCTTCTCAGTTTCCTTCTGGATTTCCTGTTGCCTGGGAGCCTCGGAATCCACGGAGCGGCTCGCTTCCCTTCCCCGGGCTCCAGGGGTGCCTGCAGAGCTGAGCTGGGATGCAGGACCGACGCCGAGAAAGTGTACCAGGCTGGGTGTGGCAAGGGAAATGTAAGCTCCTGTGTTCCGCAGTGGGTGGCGGTGGGGGGGGGGGGGGGGGGGGGTTGGGTCTGGTAACTGCAAATCCCCAGGCTTAATGATTAATGAGAATGAGAACAGAGTCCTGTTCAAGGTGGCTGCCCAGGATTCTAGCCCTGCTTGGACCCAGGACGGCCTCACAGCCTTGCTCCTGTGACCACAGACAAGGGACGGATGCACTGTGGGGATTTTATTTAAAATGTCTGCCCTTTGCCAGGGAGGCCATGAAGCTAGTCTGGAGCGACCACTTCCAACTGACTGTGGAGGGAGGAAGCTGTTGTCACCTTAGGAGAAAAAGCAGAAGCTGGTACTTTTGTATTTACCTCCACTCCATTTGTTAACTTTATTTATTTATTTTAGAGAAAAAGAAAGAGAGAGAGAGAGCCCAAGCAGGAGGGGCAGAGGGAGAGGGAGAGAGAGAATCCCAAGCAGACTCCCAGCTGAGCGCAGAGCCCGATGCAGGGCTTGACGCGGGACCCGATCCCTCGACCCTGAGATCATGACCTGAGCCAAAACCAAGAGCCAGACACTTAACCGACTGTACCACCCAGGCGCTCCTCTGCTGGCTGACTTTTGATCTCTGCCCCTTATACATCCTGAGACTATCCCTAAATTCTAGGAAGTTTTGATTTTCTCTCAATTCTTTGTACCTATGAAACCAAATTTCCTTTAATCTTTTGAAAAAAGTTTTTTCTGTGATTGTATCACAATGCAATTAACTTAGCAATGGACCTGGCTTTGAGCCCAAGCTCTGTGTTTTATGACTTCGGCAATCTAAACCTCACAGGACTTTATTTTCTCAATTATAAAATGGTGGGGATAATAGAAGTCACCTCATTGGGTTGTTTTGAAGATTCAGTTAAGTGAAATAATGTAGGGTGTCCGGCTGGCTCAGTCGGTAGAGCACGTGACTCTTGATTTTGGGGTTGTAAGTTTGAGCCCCATGTTGGGTGTAGAGATTACTTAAAAAAATAAAATCTTAGGAAAGAAAAAGAAAAAACAGATAAAGCACTGTCTGGCACACATGTGTGCTTAATAAAGATTAACTGTTATTATTGCCCTCCTCTAATCCAGGCAGGAAGGAATTATCTGGAGGTTGATCTTCTATAGAAATCTCAGACACTTTGGGTGTGTGGGTGGCTCAATCAGTTAAGTGTCTGGCTCTTGGTTTTGGCTAGGTCATGATCTCAGGGTCCAGGGATCGAGCCCTGCATCAGGCTCTGCACTTGGCAGGGAGTCTCCTTGAGGACTGTCTCTCCTCTCCCTCTGCCCTTCCCACTGTGTGCTCTCTCTCTTTCTCAAATAAATAAATAAATCTTAAAAAAAAAAAAATCTCAGACACTTGAAAAAGATCCAAAGTTTGTACACTACAGCTCAGTTCTGTGTAGTCTTTGGTGGTGCAGAACTGAGGCAGGATTTCCATCAGTTCTAACAGCCAAAATTAGGAGGTATGGATGGGGCCGCATGCCACCTGCTAGATCCTACTCTGTGTTATGCAGATGTTCATCAGGAGTGTGCACTCTTCCAAATAAATGGATTCATGTAATGGAAACACCAATATCCTTTATTTAGAGTCAAAGTGCAGGGACAGGCTAGTCCCAAGCCAATAAACCCAGGGTTCAAAATTTCTAATCCTCCCAGACACTGCTGGTGGGTAGGTTTGCAAACAACACTCTAATCAATCCCATGCTTCATCCTTGTCTGTAGCTAATTCCACAGCCGAGGCCTCTCCTTCCTGTGGCTAAAAATCTTCTCACTGGGCCTTCTGGATGCTCATTTCCCACCCTCCATTGCAGTGACTCACAGCTTGTTTACTGAACCTTGGATGGGCTTCTGAGTTCTGTGCAAAATGTGCCAGAAACATAATGCCTGTCCTTAAGTTCCCTTCAGGTCTATTTGTTAGTAAAATTGTACTTCCCCTGTCCCCAAACATACCTGGCCTCCAGACCTTTGCTTGTGATGTTTCCCTCCCAGGAATACTATCTCCATTCCCTACTCTCCCCCACAATGCCCATTCTCTCTCCTTGTCAAAATTCCCCCTATCGATTTAAGCTCAGTTCAAATACAACTCCTCCTGGCAGCATTTCTCTTATCCTCCCATATCCCTCTTCCTCCTCTGAACTCTCAGCTTGGAGTCCTTACTTTGTTCAGAGAATTACCTGCAATACCATCTTCTGTGGATACATTTCTCTCCCCTAATTCAGTACGATATACTCAGGAGAGAAACCTGTGCTGTCTTTGTGTCTCTCACAACGTTTACAGAACTTAACAGTGGACACTAAAGGGTGAGTGAATTCATTCATTCCACAAATATTTATCAACTGCCCACTATGGGCCAGATACTGTTCTAGGTACAGGGGACAGAGAGGTGACTAGACAAAGTCCCCGTCCTTGTGGAGCTCACATTCTATATGAATAATTTCCAGATTTGTTTAAAAGGAAGGACACAGGATATGTACATATGTTTTCATCCATTGTTAGCACAAGACAAGAAAGTATTGCACCTCTTCATTATTCCGATACCAAATTCCCCATTAGCTAATACTTATTTTAAATGAGTGCCATTTATTATTTACTATTTGTTGGACACTCTGCTAAGTGTTTAACAGAAAACATTTCATTTTATCCTCACAACAATGCTAGGAAGTAGGGACTGTTATTACATTTGAAGAAACCATGACTCACGAAGGCTAAGTAACCTACACGAGCACAAGAGCGTCAGTTAATGAGAAAGCTGGAATTTGAACCCCACTCTACCTGTCTCCAAAAACATGCTATCTACCAACCACTGTGTTATACCATCATAAACTTTGTGCAAGAGTCTCAGTACCAACAGAGTAAACCCCGTAACCCAGAGTTTGCATTTGTTGGTCTTCAACCAGGTACAGTATCCCTGAAACCACACTTCACTGCCAAAACTTCGCACACCTCTTTTGATATACATTATCAACATTTTCTCCATGAATTTCAACAAGTTCCATTGCTACATTTAGAAAAACATGATTCTAGCAGTTCCATTCTCCTAAGGTCATGTTATTAGGAGAGCAGCCATCTTGGGGTTCACGATGTCACACGGAGAGACAACTTAACCTCCAGGCAAGATTGCCACACCCCTCATACCTAACAGTGCTAACTACTTACAATGTTTCCATTCTCCACACACTGAGTCAATGATTAACATGTAAATTGCATTCTAAAGATTCTCACTACTGAGATTTAGTGTGATTTATTCAGTATCATCCCTTTGTTAACCAGATTGAAAGAGAATCAGTTGATCTTAGAGACAGATTCATACAGTCCTTAAAATAAGGCACTGCAGAGTGAACCTCCTGAGAAAAAAGACTGCCTTTCAAATGTATATCTCTACTGACTACTCCATGTCTAGAACCACTCCTTGTTCAACAAATGTCTGTTGAATGAACTTAATAAATAAGTTGTTTACTTTGTTAAATCACTCTGAAGATAATTGAATATGAGATGGATAGTGTGCCCAAAAGAACATTGACCCTGCAGATTTAAAAAAAAAAAAAGTTTGATTCCTTCCTACTTGAGACCTGTGTTGCGTGGGACATCTTGCCCATAAACAAACTGCTTTACATTTGCTTTATAATAGGAATGATGTTATTTGGTTTGACTCTGTGAAGGAAAACTAGGATAACCTGGCAGAGCACCCAACACAGTGTTGATACATGGTAGGTCCTCACTAATATTTCTTTCCTCCAAAAAGGAAAATCCACTCGTTGGGTTGTACTTTTTTGTAAAACACAGATCAAAAGAGTTAGATTATATCTGAGATGCATTGTTTTTACTCTTGCTTAAAAATTCTTGTCTTTTAGAGGCAGGGTTTGTCTATAATTTTTTTAAATATTTTACTTATTTATTTGAGAGAGAGCACGAGAGGAGGGAGGGTCAGAGGAAGAAGCAGACCCCCCGCCGAGTGCGGAGCCTGACAACGTGGGGCTCGATCCCAGGACCCCGAGATCATGACCTGAGCCAAAGGCAGATACTTAACCGACTGAGCCACCCAGGTGCCCCAGGGGTTGTCTGTAATTGTTAAAAGCCACTGATGGGCCAGTGGTGAGTGCTTGCCAGGTAGTGGGCCATGGTACATTATCTAGCACTATAGGTGATTATGCTGCTTGAAACATTTGCAGGACTCACAGTAGGACTGTGAGTAACTCAATTTAGCCTTTTAGCTCTGCAAACTTCATAATGGAGGGTGTTTCAAGTAACCAGAAGTCCCAATCATCCCACATGGGTGAATGTTACTCTCACTTCCCAGAGCTTCCATCCAGTGATCTGATCTGCTATCCCCAGATATCTTGGGGTCTGAATTAAGGGGAATAAAGTAAGCAAGGTTTCAAGAAAACACTCAAGAATGCCTGAAACATAAGAATATAAAGTCCACTCATTTGACTTTTCAACCCATTTCCATGGGCTTGGCCATCAGGAGTAGCTTGAAAGGCTGTAAGTAAATCTCTGGGTGAAGTTGTCTGGTACATAGCTGACTCTCAACAAATCTTACTTCCTCTCCTTCCTCTCCTCCTATAAGAGATCCTCACAGACAACCACAGTATTTGGGGAAGCCCAACAGTTGGTCAAAGAAAGGGAAAGAAGAGGGTACAGTGCAGTGGCTTCAGCAGCTGCCAAGCTATGTGGCTTTGAGCAACTTTTTTTCACTCATGTTATTGAGTGACAACCACTTGCAAGTTAATTATGTCTCTGTATCCAATTTTCAGTTCCATGAGATGGGGCTTGTTATCCTCATAGTTACAAATAAGGACAATGATTATCAGAAAGGTTAGAAAGTTCCCAAGATTGTACAACTTCTGAGCATTAAAGCTTGATTATAAATTACAAATTATGTAGGGACTATTATACATTTGCTTCTCTCTTGCCTATTATGCATTTGACAAATTTTACAAATTATGGTTCTTCTCTCCATACCTCCGGATCTTTGGCTCTAAAAGTGGCATCTTTCAGATCTTGAGCCGGCTCTAAATATCTATGTGATTTATTACTTAATTCATTAAAAAAAAAATGAGGTTCTACTATGCCAGGTGTAGCTGAAAAATCAGCATGAAATTTAAGATCTATGTTGACACACAGAAGCAATAACCATAAGGCAAGAGAGAAGCAGAAAGTCACCAAAGGGCTCTAGCAAAAGGGCTCAGGGACTTCCGTAGACGGATGAATTGGTCTTGCTGAGCAGACCCAGAGAGACTTCCTGGTGGAGGAACAACAGGATCTAGACCTCAAATGTCTGCTCAGTGTTCAAAGCAAGAGACCCTTCTATTTCCCAGGGGCCGAAGCTCCCAAACTTTCTCAGTTCCTCCATTAAAATTGAGAGAATTCCTCTGTGAATGGAGAGCTTAAGATTATTTTGGACAATTCAAAGGCAAGAGAACTCCACGTGCCCATAATAAAGTACATTTCCAAGTGCTTGCTTTCAAAGGCCATGACATTTAAGATTCGGTTCATCTAAATTCTTTCAATTCATCATCTGTGTCATTTCTTCTATAAATCACGCATACATAGATATCCAAATAATACCAAAGCTTACTGTCGAGGTGCTCCTCTTGGTTTATGAAGAGAAGGGAGAGAGTTTAGATTCCAAACCTTTGAAAATAAACAGAACTCTACTTGGTTAGAAATCACACAATGACAATAGCAAACACGAGTACCACTCACCACATCCCAGGCATGGTTTTAAGTGCTTTCCATATATTATTCTCACTTAATACATGCAATCATCCTATGAAATAGATACTATTAATATTTACATTTTACAGATGAAGAAACTGAGACTCCACAAGGTTAAATAATTTGCCAAAGCTCACTCAGCTATCACATGTCAGAGCCTGGGTGTAAACTAGCAAAGCCTGGTTCTAGAGAATATGCTCAGCACCATTCTTCCACATGGTAGGCTTACCCAAATTGATTTACCTGGTTTAAAAGCAATAAAAGGAGAAAAAATAGCATGGTTCTAAATATTTGGGGAAAACCAGAAGTGTTGCTAACTTGCTTGTTTTATTGGAAACTTTTGGCTTGATATATACTCATAGTTTTGTGGTCTAAGTTTTGTAGGCTTAGATTTGAAAAATTATTGTTCAAATATTTGTACTGTTATTTTCCTAACTCTAAATGTAAATCAAGTTCATTGTAGAAAATTTTTTTTACTATAGAATCAATAAAGAGGGAAACAAGTCACTTATGAGACAACCACTATTTACATTTTGAAGTATTTCTTGTCAATGATTTTTTCATATGCATAGCTAGGTCTTTGCCTTCTTAATAGGCAGATTGAAGATCACGGTATACGCAGCCCAGTATCTCAATCTTTGTCCATGTTGTGCTTTGTGACTAAAATTTCTTCTGAAGTCTCATCTTTTTTTTTTTTTAAAGGTCGTATTTATTTATTTGACACACACACAGACTGAGAGATTGGGGGAGGCCGGTGTGGGAGACACTCCCAGGGAGATTGGAAACTTGGAGCCTACTAGCAAGTGGAGGGGAGGAGAGAGGAATCAGATGGGTGAGAAAGGGATTACTGGGCAAAAAGCATAGCATTGACTTAGATAAGGAGATTTGGAAGAAGAGGAGGAACAGATTTGACATTTAAAAATGAATTCTCTTATTTTTATTTTTATTTATTTATTTTTTTTTATTAAAGATTTTTATTTATTTATTTTGACAGAGAGAGAGACAGTGAGAGAGGGAACACAGCATGGGGAGTGGGAGAGGGAGAAGCAGGCTTCCCGCCGAGCAGGGAGCCTGATGTGGGGCTGGGATCATGACCTGAGCCGAGGGCAGACGCTTAATGACTGAGCCACCCAGGCACCCCTGAATTCTCTTTTTTTTAAAGATTTTATTTATTTATTTGACAGAGAGAGCACAGGCAGGTGGAGGGGCAGAGGCAGAGGGAGAAGCAGACTCCCTGCAGAACAGGAAGCCTGATTCAAGACTCAATCCCACCTGGGATCATGACCTGAGCCGAAGGCAGACGTTTAAGGGACTGAGCCACCCAGGCGCCCCCTAAAGTATCATCTTAAGAGCAGAAAAATATTTCACCAAATGGATATTCTTTAATTTGTTTAATCAAACCTCTATTTTAGGGATTCAGGCTGTCTCCATTTCCCTTGTTAAAGTAAATGCTTCCATAAACATCTTTATACATTTAACAGTATGACTTTTTAGGCTCTGTTAGGATTGGATCCGATTTAATTAATTAATTAGTCCCACCAATACTAAATCTCCACGATGCACCAGCTGCAGCTGAGGGGCTCCTGTCCTGTGGTGTTACTGGGTCAACAGCGTGGAATATGGTTAAGAATCTTAACACATGTGGACAACTGCTTCACTTGAAAGGTTGTTCCAATAATTTCTCCTATGTAAGCTGCCTGAGACTGCATTTTGCTGAATCCTATATGTCTGAAGGATCATATTTTCCAATTTGAAAGGTGAAAAATTCTATTTCATTGTCTCCTTTATATGTATTTTTTGACTTTTAGTGAGGTTATACCTCTTTTGTATATTTATTATTCTTAAATGTTTAATTTTTAAACTCTTGTTCAGGCCTGTTTTAATTGAAGAAATTTCTTATCTCATATTTCTTTATAGCTTGAGAAAATGCAAAAATACTCCCGGAAAGCCTTAATGTTGCCTTTTAGTACCCATAAAAGTCAAGGTCAGGCTTTTAATACATCTAGCTCTCAGAAGTCTGGGTTATTGGAGAACCTCAAAATAAGCCCAACCGAGGGCTTGGGATGACCTGGACAGAGACGTTAAACAAAATTGGGCAGAAGGTATAAAATCTGTTGGTCTCTCGGAAGCTAAACACATGCAGTATCAACAGTTGGTGTTCTTCTTTTTACAAAATATTTTTAAAATCCCAGGTTTGTCTCTAGGGCTAATTGCTGGTTAACATAACTGAATGTAAATTACCTTAGTAATGTTACTTAAGTAACATGGGTATCTCACTGAATCCCATATGCGTAAAGTACTTCAAAGTACTTTAAAAAACATTTTTGTAAACTATTCTCAGAAATGACACCCCTTCCTCTCTGCCATATTCTATCAGTTAGAAGTGAGTCGCTGGGTCCAGCGCCCACTCAAGTGATCACAGGAGGACGTGACTACCAGGAAGTGGAGGTCGTTAGGGGCGGTCTCTGAGGCTGCCAATTACACTCTAGCCTTCACTGTCTTGTTCGCCACGTCACCCCTAGAACCTCAACTGGAACTGGCATACAGTAGGCGTTAAATAAGTGTTGTTTATTTAATTAACTTATTAACCTGATAGCTTACAATGGACTGGGAAGGAGCAAAGTCTGGGAGTCAAACAGACGGGACTTAAATTCTTGTCTTTGTCACTCACTCGCTGTGTGACCTGAACATATGACCTCAGTGTCTGTATCTGGAAAACCGCAATAATATCTACCCTGCAGAGTTGTTACAATTCACTTTAATCATGTACACATATAGGTATACGTCAGACACATTCACTTTATATCATCTCTGTCTGTCTATTTTTCTGTCTAGCATCACAATCCAAAAGATGCTTCTCCCAGCCTGTGGGTATAACTAAGCCTCGCAGTGATGCCTTGCACTGAGACCCCGTTGCCATAAGACCAGCCAGGAAAGGAGAGGAGTCTGTGCGTCACTTCCCAGGAGGCTTCGCTTCCTCCACACCCACCCAGGGCCTTGTTTGGCCAAACTTAGGCACGGAGAAGAAGGAAAGGGGGCGTACCAAAGCAGAGACACATCCCAAAGGAGGGGCGCACATCGCATGGAGCTCATTTCTAGTCACCATCCAGCCCCAGCTGCTGACTCTCATGGTGAGTCTGTGCCGACCCCTCACACTCGTTCACTCTGTCCCCTTGTCATGGGGGGGGGGGCGCCTGCCCTGCTCTACTTCCCAGGGCCATCTGGGGTTTGGGAGCTGACTGTGCCTAACCCCCAAAAAGGGCAGGACTCTATAGGAAGCCAATCATTGGCACAGGTTTCCGCCAACTGAACTAAACCGCTCTGGCCGCAATCCGCTGAAATAAGAAAAGTTGATCAAATTGGGGCTAAACCTTTCCACTTCCTGCAGATGATTCAGAGAGTTTCACACTAATTAAACAAAAACGGCACACAAACAGAGTAATAATAAATAAATCCATTATTTATCTGTCCCTTTACTGCACAAGGATTCATTCAGTACTCGTGTGCGAAGCGCCACGAATGGAGCGGAGAGGATTCATAGAGAAGTGACATAGAGTGGTCCCCCCGCTTAGTGGCAGGAGCCGCGCCCGAGACCCCTCACCGTGGATGCCTGAAACCGCGGAGACTAATGAAACCTACGTACACTGCGCTCTCTCCTGTCCACACAGAACCTGCAAGAAAGTTGACTTCATAAAGTAGGCACAGTACAAGAGTAACAGCAAACACTCATAATAAAATAGGACAACTGTAACAATGTAGTGTAATAAAAGTTATGTGACTGTGGCCCGCCCTAAAATAGCCTACTGTGCTATACTCCCCCTCCTTCTTTTTTTTTTTTTTTTAAAGATTTTATTTATTTATTTGAGAGAGAGAGAATGAGAGAGAACACATGAGGGGGGGAGGGTCAGAGGGAGAAGCAGACTCCCTGCCGAGCAGGGAGCCCGATGTGGGACTTGATCCAGGGACTCCAGGATCATGACCTGAGCCGAAGGCAGTCGCTTAACCAACTGAACCACCCAGGCGCCCCACTCCCCCTCCTTCTTGAGAAGACGGGAGATGCTAGGACGCCTGCGTGAGGAGAGGAAGTGAGTGACGCCGGTATTGTGACAGAGCTTTAGGCTACTGCTGGTGGCCGGTCAGGAGGATCATCAGCTTCTAGGGGGCTGTGTGACGATGGGTAACTGAGACGTGGGAGAAACTGCAGATAAGCGGGGACGAGTGTAACATATTGGTGGCACACGATGGGGGCTCTGAGGGAGCTCCTAATTCAGGTATTCACATAGCTTAAAAAACCCTTTGAAATGGGTCGCAAAGAATAAAAGATTCCTTCCTTCAATTCATACTCATCAAGCTCTTACTCCATGCTAAGGAAAGTGCTAGGTGGTGGAGAAAAAACGGTGAAAAAGCCACGTTGTCTTGTGGGAAATAAAACAGTAGCGGGAATCGATGGGTGTACCATTTTAGAAGAGGGAAGTTCAAGGCTTGGTTAGGAGACAGTAGTGTGGCTAGAATAGATGAAGTGTGGGGATGAGGGGAACTTGCAGGGGGTGGGCAGAGGCCGGCCTGAAGCGGGGGGGCTCAGTCCCGATGTGAAGAGCCTCACGCCAAGCTGAAAAGTTTCCACAGTATTCTGTGGGCAGCATTGGGCTGTAGAAGCGGAATGTAGGGGGTTGTTGTTTTCAGATCTGTGTCTACAAAGATCCCTCAGGCACTCGTGTTATATATATATATATATATAGGTTGTAGGGGAGCCCAGTTTTGCAAGTTTCCGGTCAAGAAATAACTGGGTCCTGAACCTCAAGGGCAAGTACAGATGGAGAGCTGGGGAAGGATTCAAGAACTAGATGGGAGGAAGAAAAGCTATAAAATATCGGGAGAAAACTGCATCGTCTCGAAGCATTTTTAGATTCTCTGGAGTCACCTGCTCTAGCCCTATTTCACAGATAAGAAAACCTTCTACCAGAGAGGTCAGGTCACCTGTCCAAGATCACATTACTGCCAACTTTACCTGCTCTGAAGAGACACCAGGGATTTTGGTAATTGCCATACACACTAGTTTCTCGGGGCCGCTATAACAAAATATCACAAATTAGGTGGCTGCTTAAAACAACAGAAATGCCTTGCCTCACAGTCTTGGAGACTCACATCTAACATCCAGGTGTCAGCAGGACGATGACTCCTCTCAAACCTCTGGGGGAACCCTTCCTTGCCTCCTCCTAACTGCTGGCAGTTTGCTGCCAATCTTTGGAGTTTCTTGGCTTGTGGATCGTCTTCACATGGCATTCTCCCAATCTGTGTCTGTCCTCACACTGTCATCTTAGAAGACTACCAGTTGTATTTGGTAAGGGACCCACACTACTCCAGTAGGAGCTCATCTTACTAATTACACCTGCAATCAATCTATTCTCAAAGAAGTTCACATTCTGAGGTACTTGGGGGTCCTTAGGTATTTAGGGTTCCATTCAATCTTTGTTTTCAGTGGGGATTGGGGTGGAGGGCGGGGGAGGACACAATTCAATTCAACCCATAACACCGTATCAAGTTGTTCTGACACGAAACAGCATTCTCTTGGAATAAATTGGTTTCCCTTGTCTAAATACAGGTAAAGATCTATTAGGACCTATACACCTATTTGTGGAGGTCTCGTCATTCAAAAATAGGCGGGTCTTGACTCTAGTCAAGGTAAATCCGCTCGGATTCAAAGTGACTGGATTAACGGAGGAAGCGTGAGGGGATCTCAGACTCCCTTTCGGGGTCTCCCCACTCAGCATCTGCATCCCGCTGTCCTAGTGCGGAGTGATCTCTCACAGGTCCCCGAGCTTGGTCACAAGCTATCAGTTTATTATCTGTCTGTAAAGTGGAAAGAAAGCAGCTCCTCAATTCCTTCTCCATGGTGCAAAGCCTTGGATGGACAGAGAATTTATGACATTTTATCTTCCATAGCAAATGCATTTTTCAGGAGAAAGACCCCGTGGAAAGAATAGAATGTTACGATCCTGTAGTCTTCTCAAACTGCTGACTAATGAGGAACGAGCGTCTAAAATAGCTGATTTGGTCTCACCCGGGAAATGCACTCCCCCCACTTCCTCCCGCCTCCTCTGGGCACCACAGCTGCTCTGACCTCTAACCTGCCCTGGGGCTTTCACATCCCCACAGACTCCCAGTCTGCCCAGTCTGCAGAAAGCCTTTCTCAACCCCTCTGGGCACCAGAAGCACGGCCCCTTGAAGGATGATCAGATGAAGAAGGGGAAGGATGAGAACAGATGAGTCCAGAGATTTCTGAGTTACATCTTTCTTGTGAAGAGTGCCAGGGCTTTATAGAAGAATTCGAAGGCCCACAGCATTCCTCCCAAGGCTCCCAGAAAAGTGAAACCTTCATGTGGAGCTTGGGGTCATTCAAACAGAGCCTGAACAAAATTTAATTTTGCCCTGGCAGTAAGGATTTGCTGAGCAAATTAATGCTAGAGTGTAAACAAGGCTTCTCAAGTCGGCCTAAGAGACTGTAAAGGACAACCTGCTTTCAAGGCTTGGAAGCAATCCTTTTACATGCTAATTACAAGCCCTTCGATGGTGGTGAAAGCGGGTCCCTCTGGGATTTCTATTTGCCAACAAGTTGTTTATTTCCAGTTTAAAGGGAGTGAAGGGTCTATGAATTACTGAGGGGCGACACTGTGTTTTGCCCGTACCAGATGAGAGATTGCTTCTCTTCATCTTCACAGGCATCCTTGGAGCTAAGCATTGCTCCGGTCTGCACCTGGGGAACGGAGATCTGGCTCAAGGGGCAGAGCTGGTAGGTCGCGAGGCTTGGGATTCAAACCCGGGGCGAGCCTGCACGCCCTCCTCCAGCACATTATCAGCCTTCGAACGTATTAATTCTGCTTCCTCTTACAGTATATTCCCAAATTCAGTCCCCTCGGCATTTCAGAGTGGCCTGTCTCTAGCGCAGATTAGCTAGCTCTTGTAAACTCTGTCTTCACTTCAGGAACAAGGAGAAGGGGGCATTGAGCCAAGAGGCAAGCTGTCAGAGAGGGAGGTTGCAGGTCCGGGCTAATACATCCTGGTCTGTGGTGCTTCCTGAGCTCTACCAACCGCTCTGCAAGAAGACGTGATGGAAAATCACTCCCTCTTTGTTATATCTTTTTGTTCTTTGGGGAAGATGTTTTCAGCACTCGCTCGCGGGAGAGACCGACTGTCTGTGGCCCCCTGGTCAGGCCAGATAGGCGAGGATCCCGCCTGGGGAAGGGTAATGGAGTGGATGCCAATGCCGGGTAGGGAGGTTTAACCCTTTGTGCCCTTTTCCGGTACGGCTGCCACTGTCTACTAAGGTCCGAAAACCCGGCAACATGTCAGAAGATTACAGCGTGGTTTTAGAACTACTACAGAGGTCTACCCTCCCCCAGCATGAAGCAGTATCTACAAGTCACATCAGAACCTTCCCACTTAGACTTATTTTTAAAGCATTCACAAAACACATTTTAGTGAAATTGGAGAACTGGAGCCTTTGACCCAGAAATGAAACAGCTGTTGGCTTCCAGACTGCTCGTCACGAGAGAGAAGACTTGAAACACCAGAAGCAAGTTCAAACCCTTTAAGGTGCAGTATTGCTCTTTATATAAGTGCCAAGAGCTGCGCAGCAGCATATAATGCACAAAACAGGTTTCAGACAATCATAAGGCACAACGTATGAATCAAGCATTTAAAATATTTATTGATGCCGAAATTTTTGAGGCAAAAAAAACCCTGCCTCGATAGCACTCATCACCAATAGGACCGACTGTTTGGATGCAAATAATCTTAACTGCTTGCACACCCATTGGTACCCTTTCAGCTAAGGAGCCATTCAGCCTCAGCTTCAAGTGCAGAGGAAGTGCAAATAGCCTCTGCACTTCAGAGCTGAGTTTGCTTTGCTAGGAAACCGTTGAGCGAAATCCCAGCACGCTCTGATTCATTCTGCCTGCTGATTGGCTGCTCTCCTGGCCGCTGACATCATCCTGTTGCTGGGTGGAAAACTGCTGCCCCGCCGTCCACCCTGACTTCAGATTCTGGTGAAGGGGACATTGTACTCAACAGCGAAATCAGATTGTAGCTCAAACGGAACGCTCTCCTTCTTGTGTGATCCTTTCCATCATCCTACCCCTCTTAAACGAGAGGGTGCCTGCCCCCCCCCCACCCCATAACGGAGCAAAATATTTTGTGTGGCACCCTCTCCTCCAAGCTACCCAAACCCAACCCCCTCTAGAATACCTGTCTTCTTTGAGTGTAGATGGTCGATGTTGTCTACATTTCCCAGATGAGGCTGGCTTTCCGATTAGTTTATGTCTGCCTTTATCAACAGAATTGAAGTATGTTCTTACTTGCTACTGCGAATTGTGAAGTAGTACTTCGGACTTTCTGTAATAAATGCCTTCCCGGCTCTCATTATTCTCCCGGTGTTGTGTGGGGCGTTGATAAAGGGGGGAAGGGATGGCAAAGGCCAACTGGGCTATGGCCCTTTGCAGTTTGCAGAGCGCTTTTTATGTTCGTCCTCATTGGTCCCTCACAACAATCCTATGAACTAAGTATATTGTTTCCTCCATTTTATAGATAAGGAAACAAGCCCCCCAATATTAAATTCTTTTCCAGCCACATAGTCAAAAATGACAAAGCTGTGACTCAAACCCAGGCTTTCCGACTCTCGGTTCTGAACTTTGCCCACTTGGACACTGCATCTTGCAGCCCAGGGAGACTTAAGTGACTTGCAAGGGTCAGTCCAAAGTGGCTAAACCAGTGCCAGGACTGACCCAGCAACCCTCGTTCTCTGTACAAGACCTTTTCTTCTAAACCTCTTGGGAGCTCTCAAGACACCATACTTCAGGTTTTCTTTAGGAATGTTCTTAGATACACATTTATTTTAAAAATCCCTAGGCTTTCACAAGCTTTTACTTATTAAGTGAAGCTTTAAGGGAAAAAAATAGAAGGCTAATAATTCAGATGCACATTTGCATGCATTACATAAGGCTTCTATAAGGGGTAAGGTTCTCTAGTTGCAGGCTTATTTTAAGTTTTAATGGAATGACTTTGACAGAGCAGAAATAGCAGGCTTCATACCAGCTCAGTGACTTAGGTGGCAGAGGCATTTCTGAGGTGGAAAATGGCGATCCTTCTCATCTCATCTCGGAGGAAACACTGGATTTCTCTTGTTGATTTCCGGCTGGGATGATTAACCACCATTTGCTTGGCTTTCATCTTGCCTGGCTGGGGCTTTGCTTTCATCTCATTCATTGCTCCAAACCCTTCCTCTCTTCAACTTTTTTTTTTTTTTTTTTTGAGATTTTATGTATCTGAAAGAGAGAGAGTGTGAGCGGGAGGGGGGGGGGGGGGGGGGGGGAGGGGGAGGGGCAGAGGGGAAAGGAGAAGCAGACTCCCCACTGAGCGCAGATCCTGACTTTGTGGGCTGGATCCAGGGGACCCTGAGATCATGACCTGAGCAGAAGTCAGATGCTTAACCGACTTGAGCCGCCCAGGCGCCCCCTCTCTTCAACTTTTAATACACATTTGAAATATGTCAGCCTCCCTAAGTAATTTTTACAGAAGCAGAGCAAGAAACCACGGAGTTACTCCTTGGAGTCCACTACATCTGGTTTGCTTAAGCAAAACCAATACTCCCTCAGCCATCCTTGTTTTTAAAGGAGACAGATTCCTTCCACAAGGACTTGGGAGACTAAAATGTTGGAGGAGGGGATGAGGGGGTGAGGGGCGCAGATGACTCAGACGTGGAACCGTAGGTGTTTATTTTCTTTCTCCATCTTTGTGAATGCAGCCCCGAGACATAGCACTGTGACTTATGCTTTACAATTTACATAGCTGATCTCAGGTACTTTGCGTGTTTCCACCATCCTCTCAATAGTTACCTTTTCCCGCTTTGGGGACACTGTGGGGCTGTGTGTCCCTCTAAATCCTCATGTTTCTTGACTCCTGTGACTTACGTATACATGGGTCACTCTCGATTTCAGCACAATCTCTCTCTGAAACTGCTTCATTTTACACTGCTCAGATGTTCATGTTTTCACTGCCTGTGGAAGTACAAACTTACTGATGCTTGTCTTTCGGTGTTATTTTAAGGTAACAAATAATTTCTCATATTGAAAACTAGAATCTTGGTCTCATGAACTCTCCGGAGTGAACCTAGTCAGTCTCTGCATCCAATTCTCCCCACTCTGTTGAGCGAATGCACCACCCCTTTGCTCCTTCTGTCCCTTTGCAAGAAATGTTTGTCTTCAAAAAAGTCTACAGAGTTAGCTCTCAGTAAATGTTCAAGGAAAAAAAAAAATCCTAAGGCCACATAGCTAGTTGGTGGTGGTTAAAACTAAAATTAGATCCCAACCGGGTGCCTGGGTGGCTCAGTCGGTTAAGCGACTGCCTTCGGCTCAGGTCATGATCCCAGGGTACTGGGATGGAGTCCCACATCAGGCTCCCCGCTCTGCAGGGAGCCTGCTTCTCCCTCTCCCACTCCCCCTGCTTGTGTTCCCTCTCTCGCTGTATCTTTCTCTGTCAAATAAATAAATAAAATAAAAGTACTAAAAAATAAATAAAAGCATTAAAAAATAAAAATAAAATAAAATAAAATAAAATTAGATCCCAACCTCACTTAAACAAATATTTTTTGATGAAGAAACGCATTAATGTAGGTTAAGACATTTGTACAATATCCAGCCCATTCCAAAGCTCCAGGCATGAAAGCTCTCTCCTGGGATCCCAGGAGCTGGATCACCCCTTTCTCTTAATCCACCCAACTTCCCCTCCATGCTTTTTGATCTCCACTGGGAGATTCATTTTGCCTGGAAAGTGACAGATAAAATCAGGTCAATGAGCATCCATCATGTTCTGAACTAGATGATCTCAAAGGGCACTTCCAGCCTGGCCTCCTAGGTCTTCCGGCCCTTTGCAAAATTATGCGTACTAGGTTAAGAGTTCAGGCTCTGGAATCAGGCCTCATTCACACCTCAGCTCTGCAACACACCAGCAGACTGAGAGGAGGGACAGAAACCAATATAAACTTGCAGATAATTTAACCTCCCCCGTCTGTTTCATTTTTTTAATAAATCAAGGGCAGTCATAGATGCACTTCTTATAGGTGAGGATTAAAGAGGATGAGGCCCATGAAGTCCAGATCACAGAATCAGGATGTGGGGTGTGGAAGAGTCCCCAGGATATGCTACTGCGTATTTTTGTCAAACGGACAAAAATTCAGATGCCATAAGGGGAAAAAAAAATCAAGGTAATGAGGAATGAGTGAAAGCAAATTTCAAGAATGAGTCTCTGTGGCACTCATGGTTCTGTTAAAGAAAAAAAAAAAGTGAAATATGCAGGGATAGTATGAAAGACTATAGATGTATCTAGATGATTAACTTCAAAAAGAAGGATTTTTGTTGCTGTTGTTGTTAATGAGCTTTGCCAAATAAAACTGTGGCTTTTATTACATTTGGTGAGCCTGTTAATTAGAGTCCTATTGGCAAAATCCAGCCCTTTTGATATCCTTGGTGGATGAAATTGGGGATCAGCGACGCATAGAAGGAGTTACACATCCCTTTTCTCCTGATTTCACTGCATCACTTGCAGAATCTCTAGGATAAACTACAGAGACTAAAAACCTTCACAAAATAGCAGAAAATGTTTCTGGAGAGCAAAGCATACGACGCGGTGGCACTGACTCTGGGGAAGGAACAGGAGCCTTTGTTACTAACTCGAGCAGACCTGGGGAAAGTCTGAAGGGCTCAACTTTGTATTTCAGTCCTGGAAATGTATCAAATAGCCTGGCTGTTTTGTACAGTTTCTGCAAGTCCATAAAAAAGGATGCAGGCTACGTTCCCGAACAGATGTGTACTGCGTGTCCACCACACACAACACACTGCACTCAGGGTTGGGAAAATGAGTTTTACTCATCCCCATCCCCACTGACAGAAGTAAGACACAATGTTGCAAGCACTGTGATCCACGGGGGCGTGGTTTCCATCGGTTCCCATCGTAGTGCACTTCTCTCTGGCTACCAGTTAGGGAGACTCTTCCCAGGATAAAAATACCCTATGGCATCCAACACATATTGACTGATCAATCAATAATCACCCAGAAGGAAATCTCTAATACTGCCAGGCTAGGGGGCTGAAAGTCCCTCTGAGACCTGTCACCGATTTTAAAAGTAGGGTCTTAAATTAGCAAAAAGAAGACATGTTTATCCGATCTGCATATGGCATAAAGTTGGGAGAGAGCTAGCGAATTGACGACGAAAGCAAGATTCAGAAAGATCTAGCAGGCTGGGAGGATGGCCTGAAACCAAGAAAAATGTAAAAATTTGTATTAAAAAACCAAATATATAAAAACAGGAGGAGAGCGAGCTGGCTGGGAAGCAGCCCATGTGAGAAGACACAGGGAATGATTAACTGGAAGTTCTTCTTGGTTTGACTACAAGCTTCTTTAACAAAACCAAATGTCATCATTAAACCGTAGTTTCCTTCAGGGCAGGGATCACATCTTAAATATTTTAATATCCCTCCTTTGCCTACCATAGGGCCAAATACAGAGTTTGAGCTCTACAGAACTTTCTTAAACGCGGTCAAAAGTGAAAAAGCTTAAAGCAATAGGGCTCTACTAATGAAGGAGTCGTGGTCAGAAGCACCAGGAAAGGTTGTCCACTCTCCTCTCCTATAGGAGCCTTCCCGAGACTGCTCTGGGCTTTCTCCTCCTGTCTCCTTAAGTTGATGACCAAAATCAGAATCCTCTGCATGACTTAGAGGGCTGACTAGATGGCTGCCTGACCTCCAGTCCCACTTGGCGGGACTCTGCTTGCTCACACAGCTCCAGCTCTTTCGGTGCCTCCAAGGCCCCTGAAGGAGTTGGGGACTCCGCAGGGAAGACTCCTCCCTCCAACCCCACCTCACACACATCTGTTCTACCTGCTTCTCCTGCCTCACTCTGGCATGTTGCTTTAACTATTTCGGGGAACCCTCCCCTGAACCACCGCAGCCCAGACCTGAGCCCTCTATTGCACGCTCTCCCGCTTCTCAACGCTGTGTCCCCTTTCTAGCACTTCTGCAGTCCTCATTCAATGTCAGCCTCAGCCGTGGCACTGTTGTTTACCATCGGCCTCCCTGCCACAGCGTGAGCTCCGTGAGGGCAGGGGCATTGGCCGTCCTGCGTCTTCACCACTATATCCTGAGTCCCCAGGTCAGCGTTTCTCAAACTTCGGTGCCCATGAATGACCTGGGGGATGCTGGTAAGCTGCAGATTCTGATTCAGTAGGTCTGGGGTGGTGCCTGACACCCTGCATTTGTCCCAGATGATGCTATTACTGGTCCTCTGATCGACTTCGAGTAGCCAAGTCCTGCAACTCATGTGTGCTCCCTGCCCTTAAACCACCCCCTTCTTTCTACCGCCCCCCCCCCCAGGTCTTCATGGGATCCCCTCGAATCTCTCACTCAGATGACCGGGTCCCCCAGCTGGTCTTCCTACCTCTGTTTTCCAGAGGTTCAGCCCCTGGACCACACACCTTCCAAGTGTCTTTCTTCAGTGTAAGCCTAATCATGTTTCCCCCTTTCTTTTAAAAACTTTAGAGACTCCTTGTCACCTTGTAGGAAAAACAAACAAACAAATGAAAACGAAGTTTCTCAGTCTGGCATTCAAGGCTTACCCCTGCCTACTTTTCTGGTCCTACCTCTTCTGCGTCACCATCTTACACTCACACTCTTGCCCTCTCAAAGCCTTTGTGGATCCTTGAACTCAGAAGGCTATTCTATTCCTCCCTACCTTTGCTTAGGCCATTGACTTTCCTGGGAATACCCTCTCCAGCTCCATCTGCCTGAGGGAGCTGACATCCACACTCTGATACTGTACAAGAAGCATTTCTAGGATTCCTCTCTCATGGAGAATTGGCTGCTCCTTCATTTGGGTTCTGCTGCAGCAACTTATGCTAAACTAGCTTATTTACAGGGCAGCCTTCTCCTTCCTGCAGTGAGTCCTCTGAGCACAAAATGGCATCTCACTCATCCCTGTAACCTTCGTGCCTGGCACATCGCTGGTACATAAGGCATGTGTAACATGAATGAATGAGTGTTACCATGCTCTGCTCTCAATGCCATATTTTAAGGGGGGTTCTTTGACACAGTGGAGCCCTTCTAAGGAAGGATCATCAGCATTGGTCCAAAATCCCCATGAGAAACAGTTCAAAAAATGGTCTAAACATGAAGCCTGGAGAAAAAGATGTGTCTGCACATAGTAGGTACTCAATAAATATTTATGGAATGAATGAACAAATGAGTCATAAGAGCTCTCTTCAGTTGGAACTGTCAAGTAAAAGAGAGATTGCATGCATTCTGAATTATCTGTAGTTCCAGGAGCTCAAACATTATATCAAAGGCAGAGATCTCAGCCCGATAAAATGATGAATTTTCCAACAAGACCAAGATGTACCAAATTTCACTTTCTCTAGGAGCCACCTAAATGATCTCCTTTTACAAATATAAAAACTAAGTGACACGACTTAAGTCTCTGGACCAGTGAGAGTTATTTTGTGGCAAATGAAAGCAAAAAAATTAAGTTGTGGGTGATTTATTGCCTCGGATGGAGTCATTAGGTGCCCCTCTTTCTCCTCCCAGCCCCGGCCTTCCCCTGTGCTGACTTCAGTGTAAAGACCCTCCTCCCCCCACTCCCACTGTAGCTCCCAGCTCACTTCTCCCAGAGCAAGGGAAGGACATCCTCCCCCATTTCAGTGCTCCTCTAATGGAACCATCTGGAACTGTGGCCGAGCGAAGCCCATGGCCCCAGGAAAGTGGTTCTCTGGTGGAACAGAGGATCACATAGCAATGCTGGACCCAGTGCACCTGAGGGAGGGGGACAGGGACAGGGCTGAGAATGGAGGAGAGGGCAATTTCCCAGACTAAGACGGCCTAAGGGTTACCCAAAGGAAAAATAAGAGCAGGAGGATAAAAAATCACAGTTAGCCACCACAGCCTAAATCCTTGCTCCTACAATAAAACATGTAACTGCATTCAATATTCCATTTTTTGCACATAATATAAATTCGGTTGACAACCACTGGTTATTAAAAACTCCCAAGCAGGGGCACCTGGGTGGCTCAGTTAGTTGAGCGACTGCCCTCGGCTCAGGTCATGGTCCCAGGGTCCTGGGATCGAGCCCCGCATCAGGCTCCCCCTGCTCTGTGGGGAGCCTGTTTCTCCCTCGCTCTGCTCTCACTGCTTATGCACGCTCTCTCTCTCTCTCTCTCTGTCAAATAAATAAATAAAATCTTTAAAAAAAAAAAACTCCCAAGCAATTCAACTTACATTTTACTAACCTGGTAAGAATTCACTAGACCAGTTGCGCATTGACCTTCTTTATTCATTTCTTCAAAAAAATTTTATTGTATCGAGGATGTAATGATGAGAAAAAACTGTCCTCATGAAGCTTACGATCTCACAGAGCAGGCAAATAAGTACAAAAACAATTGCAGAGCAGGTGCCAAGTAGTGTGAGGAAATAACCTATTTCCATATGACCGTATCAAGATATAAAAAGATAAAGCAAAAGTTTAACCAAGCTTCTTCAGGACTAAATATCTGTTTTCTTTGTTAACTTGACCGGCTGCATCTCTGAGTGATGATACATATTGGCCAAAAAGTTATTTCTTGCTGAAGTAACCTCAATGTTTCCCTGGCCTACCAGGAGAAGAAATGCTATCCACCGGCTTGGCGCACTCAGTCTCAAAACCTAGCAAACACTCACGGACGTCCCATTGTGGACACTGAGGTCACCACCTTCAGAGCACAGAAAACAACAGATTACTTTAGATGAAATGAGCAGCTCCTATCAGTGGCTGGGTCTATAAAGAATAAAAAAGGAGAAAGTGAGGAGAAAAGCAATGTCTCGATTTCCACACCATCTAATTGCTTGTGTCACTCATACTTCCAACTCTGGTCCTGTTTCACTTATTTCTCTTGGGTGGATGTTTTGAACTTCTACCATGATCCCACAAGGGGTATGACCTCTCAGATGTCCCCTTGGTTGTGGACATTCTTTTCTCCATCTGTAGGGACATGACATACTACTCGTCCTTCCGAAGCTGCGCATGAGGAGGTTTGGGTGATACTCCTCTCTCGGGCGGAGAACACCGATGCTCTATTTTACTTGTCTCTCCAGCCTCAATCATATATTTCAAGTTAGTTAGGTCCTGATGATGGCAAGGGTAGTTGGGTTACAAAGTTTACCAGGCTTCTGTTGTCTGCCTTTCAAATGATTTTAAACATTTTTCCTGTTGCTTATTGAAACCTTAGCCGCTCCTAAGAAGCACACTATACTTACACTGAGTCAGGGAACATCTAGGAAACTACTCTGGATTATGTCATTATCCCTCTGACAGGAAGCCCAGATGTGCTACACTCAGGTGACCTAAGAGGCAAGGGGTTCCATCGTAATTGCTGGCCCACAATGTGGGCTCAGCCGGGCTGACATTTTAATTTGTCTCTTTTGTGGCTTCCATTATCCTGGGGACCAAGGTATAAACGTGTCTGGAATCACAATTTGTGGAAAGTTAGTAAAGTTTTGGAACAGTGCCAGGACCATTCAGTGCTTGGGATGGATTTCTTGGAGTCTCTCCAATTGTATGGGTTGTCCATTGTGCCATGTGGCCAGACTTGAGTCTAGAGTAGACAATTAAGATGAAATTATGTTTACTGCAGCCTAGTTGCACAATGGAAAAAAACTAAGGTGATCGGTCTGGAGAGGGTTGCTTCTGTGTTTTAGGAGACTTTCGAAGGTTCCACGGAGGAATGCTGCTTGCGTGTGGTGAAGCTTGGGGGTGCTTAGAAAGCAATTACTATACAAATATAAAAGATGATTTAAAACAGAAATGATGGCTGAGGCTGGAAAGGCTCTGGGTTTTGGCAAATGTGCTGTCTACTGAAAATGAAGGTAGCTTGATGCGATAAACAAAAGCATGGCATTCTGGTTAGGCCTCGGTTGGTAACCCAGCTTCACCACTTTTTGGCTGGAAGACTCCGAAAAATTTCGCTGCTTCTCAGAAAAGCAACAGTATCGTGAAGTTAGGGTTAAATTAGGTAATAAATACAAAACGTTTAGCATAATGACTGATGCTACAAAGTGTTCTGCCAAGCCTTGTAAGTAGACAATTTAAAACGTTATATAAATCCAGTGGCTTATAAGGCTTTTAGGGTCTCAAACCTCCCTGGGAACTTGATGAAAACTATGGGTCCTTGTCCCTCAGGGGGGAAATGCGCATATACAAAATTTTTGTGCACAGTTTTAGGGAATTCAAAGACACGAGGCTGTACAACCATAGACTTTAGGTGAAGATCCTTTGTTCTAGGGCTAGGTCCATTCCAAAGAGAGAGAGAAAGTCCTCAGTTTTATTTATTTTGTACAATTTTTGATCATTTATAATCATAGTTTCATAGCTTTTTAGATGAGGAAGGGATTTTTTTTAAAGATTTTATTTATTTCAGAGAGAGCAAGAGAACACAAGCAGGGGCAGCGGCAGGCAGAGGGAGAAGCAGGCTCCCCGCTGAGCGGGGCTCAAACCCAGCACCCTGAGATCATGACCCGAGCAGAAGGCAGATGCTTAACTGAGCCACCCAGGCACCCCTGAGGAAGGGATTTTAGCTAGTCTAAATCCCCTCCGTCTTTTTTGGAATAACAACATTAAAATCCTAAGAAAATATCTGGTGTTTCAGATAAACAGGGAACTCGATCAATTTCACATTTCTGTAATTTAAAAAATAAGTTCTTTTTATCACCTACCCTTCATTTTGAGGTATTCCTTAAGATGTCTCATATTTCCCCTCTGTTCCTAATCCTGTGCTCTGAGATACATTCCCCTCAGAAGCTCACGTCCATTCAAAGCCCCATGATGAATACAATGAGCATTTTCTCTGTGTATTTTAATTAGCATATCAAAACCTACTCTGCTGTACCCATTTGATATTGTGCTATTTGCTGAACTATACTGCTAGAGTATAACTTCATCAGGTAGGAATTTGTATTAACAGAGTTATCGAGCACCTATAATGGGATAGGCTCCGTTCCTTCCTCCTAGGATACACGAATGAATAGAACCCAGACAGAGACGTGTGCCTCATACAGCTTACAGTCTAACGATGAAAATGATCTTTTCTTTCGGACGAATGTGACCGGGGTTGAGATTGTATTTGTGGACAGGAACAGAGGTAACCCGCAAGTTTTCAACCAAGCGAACATCACCAAAACCTCCACTGCCATTCCTCAAGGACACCTGCCTTCATTTGCTTAAACAAGAGTTGGCCGTGTGGGCAGCACTAAACACGGACCAGCCGAAGTGTGTCTGGGCAAAATCCCACCCATAGCTTCCCTCTGGCAGGAGCAAGAATCGGCCATGTTAGGGAGATCATCCCTTGGTTTTCCACCGCAAAATGTTTTTAAGCACTTCTGCTTTGTTTCCGGGATACTTTGGGTGACTTTTGAGGAGAAGGTGAGCAAGAGAGCGAAGGTCCTGGGGTTTAGCAGTTTGCTGTAGTTAGAGCGGAGCAGGGAATCTGGCTGACAATGTGGGGAAGCAGCAGATTAATTCAAGAGATAGGAGACTGGAGCGTGAAAAACTGGAAGGAGCTCAGATAAGTGACAGGGCCAAAGGCAAGAGACGTTAAAAGGCTTCGAAATCCTGTGCTCCCGTTCAGTCTGCGTCGCAATGATGACACAAAGCCAGGGTCACTAACATGTCGCTGGGATCCACAGGCTCTGAGCAACTCGCCTGACCTCACTCGGAATAGGGGTAGGATGATGTTGCTGCAGCCCCGAGGACAAGGGACACAGACAACGGAGTTGAGGTGGTGCTGGCAGGTTGGGGCTAGAGGCTCCAGTCACCTCAGCCTCTTGTCCTGTCTAGGGGAAGAGACTGCGGGCTCCGTTCTGAAGCTACTCTGGTTGGCCACGGTTACAAGAACTATGGCGCCAACACACCCACGCGGCTGCCTTCCCTGCTTTGCTTTTCCTACCTAGAAAACATCTTACCCATTTTTGTTACCCTCCACATGCGGAACTTCACCCTTGTCTGGTTAAGTATACTCCCTAGTTCTTGGGAAAAGGGGAGACACTCTTCTTGGTGTTATCAGGAGGATCCAACTCAGACTTCGCTTCAGCCCTTTCTTACCCGAGATGTCACCGCGCAATGGGGTAAGACCTATAGTGGGAAAGCAAAACTTATGCTCACGACATCTGAAGAAGGTGAAATCAACCTACATGAGTGGCATCATTTGCTTAAGAGAACAAAAGCATTTGCTTACGACTGGGTAAGGCAGGGACCTTTCCTACGTGCACCCGTAATTTGCAAGCCACAATATTTTTGGCAGATGACTTGCTTATCTCCTCTCCCAGTGAACGCTTTGACAGACAACAGTATAAATATCCGGCAGCCTGGGTCCTTGGTTTTGTAAACAACCAGGAAAGAAATAAGGCATTTTGCCTGATGACCAAGGCAGACTCACAAATAGGCTTCTATAAACAGAGGGCAATTGTAAAAGGCAAAGATGACAGAACCGATGGCTTGATCCATGCTTTATATACCTTGCCCATTACACCACCCGGAGGACCCTCTCAGCCCAGACCCATATTTTAAAAAAACAGACCTATTAATACAGTTGGGCTCTTGCTTGAGTCATACAGAATACATCAGGCATATTGTCTTTCATAATTTTGTTCATGACACAAAAGGTAGTTGCCTCCCACAGACTGGAACTGGAGATCCTCAGCTGTGGGCTAGTAGGCAAAACGCTTCAAACATTTCAAGGCACTCTATCTCAGAATTCCGGCTCTTCAGTGGAAATCATATGAGTTGGCCAACTGCAGTTCTTCAGTTAAAACCTTAAGTAATAATGATGACTGGCTGTCTCTAGCTTAGAAAAAAGAATTTATTCAGCACGAGATACATAAAGGTATATATACACATATATGCACGTGTGCACACACTCACCTATAAACACGTTCAAGCCCAAGTTCCAAAGAAGATCATCTTTCTTCACCTAGAGAGAGGTTAGAATGAGGAATACATTGCTGTCATCTCATTTCTGCAAGTACTTAGGTTCTTCATTAGTCGACGTTATCTCTGACAGGGAGTTCTCTATCTTGGAATGTGATTGGATAGGCTAATGGAAAACAAAAACGTTCTTTGCAAAAACAAGTGCAATAAAGATGCTTAATGATAAACCTTGCATGTTATCAAGTACTCGAGGCCCTTTTAAATCAAAACAAGCAACGGTAAATGGTATCAGGGAACCCAGAACATTAAAAGTCAAGTAAATTTCAATTCCTCTTGGAAAACAGTATGATTGTTGTATGAAACGTTTTTAAAAATAATGATGGATAACATTTGTTCCGTGCTCAGAACCAGAGGATGCATTGTTCTATGCACTTTACATATATTTTTTCACTTACTCCTCAAAAAACCCTAAGGTTAAGTACTAAAAAATGAAATTTGAAGAATTTTTTTTAACAGTGACTAGATTACACAATACTGTGGTAGAACAAAAAGTTTTCAGTTTCACCCTTACAGAGCTCTTAGACAATATATTCCAGGTCACAGCTAAAGTAATCCTTGTATAATAGGTGAATGTTTCCATGTCTTTCCATTCCTCAGCATTCTAGCTGCTGACAGACATGTGCATCTCTGGATGTTCATGCTTTCTCAGAGAAACAGAAAATGCAAAGCGACCGGTCTTGTCTATACAGAAATAACAGGAGAGTTACCTCATCCACAGCAAGTCCAACACAACCAAAGCCTTCCAGTATTGCCCAGGGAGAAGCACTCTTTGCTTTCGCTCCCCATCCACAACATTTTCAAAGGTGGGGCAAAGCACACCTGCAAAGATGATCCTCGTTGATAAGATGAAGTACCTCCTTCATTTTCTAAGGGCTTAACTAGCTTCAGAACTATTTACCTAGGAGATAAAGGGTCAAGGGTTGCTGAGCTGCAAATGAGCCCAATATAAAGGAGAGAAAGAGAGAAGGGGGAGGAGAAAGGATAGAGAGAGAATGAGAAGGAGAGAAACTGATTTTAGGAAGAGAAAGCAGCAGACAAGACATTTGAGGTATAGGAATGAAAACCAAGAAAAGCCCAGATCTATTAAGGCTAGTGATGAAACAGCTCGGTCACTGAGGCACTTTTCACAACTGTCAAGTTGAAGCAAATTAAAACACTTACATGTGGGGGACGCCTAGGTGGCTCAGTCGGTTAAGGGGCTGCTTTTGGTTCAGGTCATGCTCCCGGGGTGCTCGGATCCAGCCCCATGTCAGGCTCTCTGCTCAGCGGGGAGTCTGCTTCTCCCTCTTCCTCTGCCCCTCCCCCTGCTTGTGCTCTCACTCTCTCCCTCTCTCTCTCAAATAAATAAATAAAATCTTTAGAGAAAAAAAAAAACACTTACATGTGTTTATATTTCCAAAACAAAATGACCTCCTAGTATATGCCTGGTCCCCTTAATGCCCCATAAAGACCACCACAGTGATCTTTAACCTGCAAATTGACACAAAGTCACCTTCATTCACTTTATCTTTTTTCTTGACTACTTCATTCTTGGAAACTTTTGAGGAAACTGAACTTTTTCTAAGGGCTTAACATAACCTCAGAACTATTTATCTAGGAGATAAAGGGTCAAGGGTTGCTGAGCTGCAAATGAGTCCAATATAAAGGAGAGAAAGAGAGAAGGGGGTCTTTTGAACTTTGATTTCTGTTTCTTTTTACTTTTTAAGAACTCTTTTTGGTTCAGAAATCCTAGACCATCATTAAACTGGGCGAGCAGGCATTAAGTCTGAATGAAGGATAAAGATTGGGAAGGGAGAACGCTTTTTGCCTTTCTTTATATAAACACATTAGAATCATTTGGGCATTAAACCCAGTTTGGGTAATAGATGACTGATCCCCACTCTCCAACTAAGAATGCAAAAAGTTTCTAAAAAGTTTGAGGTTTATGCAGAGCAGACTTTCTTAATGAAATGTGGGCTGTAAGAATTTTTTATGTGCAAAAACTGAAATGGGGTTTTCTGGGCCAGTGAGTTCTAGTTCTTTCTTTGGGAATGTCTGACTTTCACATCCATTTACTAATGAGAACTAAAAGTAATATTTCATATTTGTAAGTGCTTGACATGAAAATGAAGGAAGACTGTTTCAGTCAGTCTTGTTTGGTTGAAAGAAACAGAGGTGCCCTCAAGTTACTTCACAGAGTTGGCAGTGGGAGGAGATGAGATGGGGGAAGGGAATTGTTACAAGAATACCCAGCAAGGACTGGACCGGAAACCCCCCAGGACTGGAGGCATCTCTAAGTACTCGTGTCTTACTGCCTTTGCTTTCTTTCTGTGTGTTACTCCGGCTTCCTCAACCTTCACTCTCTATCTGTTCTGATCTTTAAAGTTTGAGCCTGCATATGGTTCACGATCCTCCCACAATCTGACTCAGCTGCCAACTGGCTGAGTGTCTTAGCTTCCCGTTGCCAAATCTCCGAGAGAGGCATCTGATTGGCCCCACTTATCATTTTAAGCTAGTCTATACAGATGGCTGGCCGGGTTACAGACTGGTTGCCTTCAAATCAAGTGTCTACCCTTTGGTCCACTCATTTGAGACGAGGGACAAACACATAGCATGGAGCATGACTATTTAGAAGGAGGCCACCAGCAGAAAGATTTCCTTAAAGGAGGACTTGGATGGGACAGGTTGAGATAAAGCTACCTAGTTGGCCAGCAGATTATGTGGAAACCAGTGTATTCATCTTCCTTCTGAGAGGAGCTCACCTCAACTAATTACGACAGACCTGGACTATGTGTGACCCGGCACAGGAGAGTGACAGCACCACCTTCCTTCCTCCCCCCGTTCCCTCAGCTTTATCACCTTTATTACCACTCCATCTACCACTATCCCCACAACTGACCAAGTGCCTAGGAATCTTCAGACTTCTGTATCAAAACACGAGGAAATTCAACGTAGAGTACCAACAACAGTATTTTTCATATTCCAGGACCACTCAGTCATTTTGTTTTAGAGTCACATGCCAGTAGGCAAAAAAATATTAGAATAGGATAATAGATACTACTCTGCCTACTCCAATGGCATTTATATTAATAGGAATCCAGTTAATACAGGTGCCCAAACTATATTTGGTGAGTGTTGGGAGATCTAAGTTAGCTGACTTTACCATTTGGTTAACCTAATACAGAGAATTAGTTCAAAGAATATTTACAATAGGGACACCTGGGTAGTTCAGTCGGTTAAGCTTCTGCCTTCGGCTCGGGTCAGGATCCTGGGGTCCTGGGATCAAGTCCTGCATCAGGCTCCTGGCTCAGTGGGGAAACTGCTTCTCCCTCTGCTTGCTGCTCCCCCTGCTTGTGCTCTCTCTCTCTCTGACAAATAAATAAAATCTTTAAAAAAGAGAGAATATGTACAATAATGACTGATTGTATAATGCCAAGGCAGGGTTGCAAAAGACTATAAACCCTGGCATCAAGCAAATATGGATTCAAATCACAGCTGTCTTATAATAACTGTGGGACTTTGGCAAAACTGCTAGCTCCCATAAATCATTTGTAAAGTAGATATAATAATAACCACTTCATAAGGGTTTTGTATATAGTTAGGCAAGATAATGTTTATAATATTATTTTAAAAAATAAATATTTGGACAAGATAATTTAGGCATAAGTTATTGCAAAATGACTGGCACAGAGTAAGCACTCAATATGTGGTAGAAATGGTTTCTATTACTATCACTATTTTGATTATAATATCATTACCATGGGTGTTATGGGGATTGCAGAATAGAGATGAGAGATATGAAGATTATCTTCAAACACTATACAGTCTTAAGAGAGATGATATAGACGTACATATTAGAAGTGGGGCATACGTAGAATTTGCACATACACAAGTGGAACTCAGCACAATGGTGGACTAAGTGGGAAAATGTTACGTGTGAAATAATGTTAATGATAGTCTTTAATCCGGAAAAGGAGGTTCAAACTCTGGTGAATTTTTAATGGGGATCATGCCTCTTTGAAAAGAAAGGAGGGATTGCTCCCAGTGTAAAAGTTTATCTGTTGTAATGTAAAAAGTCAGGATGCCTAGGATTTTCATAACTGGAACATGAACTCGATGGAAAGCATCGAATTGCAAATGGAAAGGACCTACTGGATGGAATACATGGAAGTCACTGTCAGAAACTCGGAGATAGCCCACTGCTTGGGTGTACATTTCACTTCCCCGGGGACGCCTAGACCAGGCTAGAGCTCCCTGCTGTGTATTCTCTTCCTGTGTTTTCCCTACTAAAATACTCACTACGTAGTGGCATTACTTATTTAAAGTCAATCTTCTGTACTCGGTTGTAAGTTCTGTAAGACCCTGATTCACTATTCATCACTTTATTTGCGCGACTAGCCGAGTTCTGGTACATGGTAGGTACACCACAAACATATGGGGAGTGAATGAATGCATGAATGAAAGAATGAATCAAGTAATGAACATGGAATTCAGAGGTGATTTCATCATATACTGTTCTGCATTGTTCTCTAATATTTATAAGGATTAGTCCTGACTTCCTGTTGACATTATAAATTGCATTGAGACACAGCAAGAATTCTGCATCATATGTCTCTACAACTACGAGACATCCAATTACAGGCATAAATCCTCAGAGGGCCTTTCCAAGCTCTTTACTAATAATTCTTTTTTTTTTTAAGATTTTTTATTTATTTGACACAGAGAGACACAGTGAGAGAGGGAACACAAGCAGGGGGAGTGGGAGAGGGAGACACAGGCTTCCCGCTGAGCAGGGAGCCCGATGCGGGGCTCGATCCCAGGACCCTGGGATCATGACCTGAGCAGAAGGCAAATGCTTAACGACTGAGCCACCCAGGCGCCCCTACTAATAATTCTTTTTACCCTCTACTCTCCATATTCCATCTTCTATTTTTTATACCAATGCAGAGATTATACCTCAGTCTCACTATTAGATTATAAAGAGGTCTTTTTGTTATTTTTATCACCAGGACTTACTACTTGGTAAAGGTCCCATAAATAAACGAGTGAATAAGGGAATATTTGGACAGCATATATTTCAAAGCATACTATCAAAACTTGCAGCCTTCTAGAACCTCACAAGTTGCTGTTGTGATTCTAAGCTTACCATTCATGTAGAAATATATCATCTAAGCCAACATTTTTTTTTTAAAGATTTTATTTATTCATTTGAGACACAGAGATACAGAGAGAGAGAGAGCATGAGCAGTGGGAGAGGCAGAGGGAGAGGGAGAAGCAGACTCCCGGCTGAGCCAGGAGCCCGATGTGGGGCTCGATCCCAGGACCCTGGGATCATGACCTGAGCTGAAGGCAGATGCTTAACCATCTGAGCCACCCAGGCGCCCCTAAGCCAACATTTTATCTTTGAAATTGCTGTCTTTGTTGTTACCATTCACACAAATGTTGAAAGTTTTTTCTTGTTAACAAGGCAAATTTTACCTTTGCATGAAAATATTTTTTAAAGATTTATTTATTTATTTGAGAGAGAAAGAGAGTGTGTGTATGCATGCGCGTGAGCACAAGGCGGGTAAGGGGCAGAGGGAAAGAGAGAGAGAGAATCTCCAGCAGACTCCGGCTGAGTGCAAAGCCCAATGTGGGGCTTGATCCCAGGACCCTGAGATCATGACCTGAGCCGAAACCAAGAGTTGGATACTCAACCGACTGAGCCACCCAGGCGTCCCTGCATGAGAATATTTTTACAATTTTAGGATAACTTGAGAACTTTTGTTGGTAAAAATAATATGCTCACTTGCTCTCTAGTTAACAAACTCTAATACGTCCAATCATTTCATCCAATAAGCTTTTTTGAGCACCTCTTAAGTTCCAAGCACTTGAATTACTCAGATGCAAAAGACTCGTCCCTGAAGAAGGTCAAAGTCTTCATGTACCACAGTCACATTCAGAGGGTCTGAAAGTTGAAGTGTAGACTGTTCCTTTCCAAGGGCCCCTTCAGTCTCACCTCGGTCCTGCATGTTGACTCCTGCAAATCCTTCACAATAGACTACTACTGTACTGAAGACTTCTGAGTCTGCAAATTATAATTCTTCTGTACTCCCATTAATTAGATCCTGCTCCCAAACTTCCTTACTGTCATGTGGATTTTTTCTATTTTATCCATCCATTTTCCTTTTTAACGCCAAGACAGTATATTTCACAACAATCTTTCTTTAAAATATACAAAATATCTCTCTGTCTGAGTTTCCTCATCTATAAAAGAAGGATATTGAGAATTTGGGACAATGAATTTGGAATACCAAGGAGACAAACAGGCTAACAAGGAGAAATAATCCCTGAGCGAACAAAGGGAAAACCAACACAACTCTGATAATTTTGAGAAGAGAACTACTTTTACTTTCTCCCTGACTACTTGAAGAAATGCTCCTACTTCTCCTATATCCTGCTTACACCAGATTCTCATGGAAATACTAAGACAAAACAGATTCACAGAATTTTAGAGCTTGAAAAGGTCTTTGCAATTCTCTACTCCAATGTGGATTAGCCACAAATATAATGAAGTTTCAGCCTTAGGGTCCATCGCTAGCATTGGCTCCTTCCAAGGCCCTGGGAGAGGTCCAAGCAATGTGTTCACATGGTCATATTTCTAATTAAATATCAAAAGTAAGCTATTTTAGAGGCGCCTGGATGGCTCAGTCGGTTAAGTGTCTGCCTTCGGCTCAGGTCATGATTCCAGGGTCCTGGGATGGAGCCCCGCATCGGGCTCTCTGTCCAGCAGGAAGCTTGCTTCTCCCTTTCCCACTCTCCCTGCTTGTGTTCCCTCTCTCGCTGTGTCTCTGTCAAATAAATAAACAAAATCTTTAAAAAAAAAAAAGTAAGCTATTTTAACCATTATTGGTAAAGACCACAGTTCCTGCAGCCCAACATACCACCTTCAAACTCCCCCTTGTGCTAGAGGAACTGGGAAAGCTGTGGGTATTTTTGTTGCTCTGGCTAAGGAGCAGCTGAGACGGAGACGCTACTGGCCTGAGTTTACTGGGTTATATACATATATATGTGGATCATAGCCATTTCAGTATGTGGTTGTTCCTTTGAGTTGTTCCAGTGTGAGGATGAATTCTAAATAGTCCACTGTCCATTGGGCCAATTTACTGGCATCATGTCACAAAGATGGAGGGTTACAGCTGTTTCACGATGCATATATGTCTTAGGGCACTCAGCACTGGAAATGTATGGTAGGGAAAAGATAAAATTATCTTTCTATTCTCTCTGGAGATGATAATATTGCAGGGGCACCAGGGTGGCTCAATCGGTTAAGCGTCTGCCTTCGGCTCAGGTCTCTCTCTGTGTGTCAAATAAATAAATAAAATCTTTAAAAAAATAAAAGATAGTATTGCAAAAATCATTGTCATATGAAGAAGGAATCAGCTCCCCAAATGTAGGAAAAACGTAATAAAGGGTTGTATCAGATAGTTAATTAATAAACATTTATTTGAATTTGGTGATGTTTATGGTATTTTCACCCTTTTAAAATTTGTTGTGATTTTGTTACTGGTTTTAAGTATTCACTTTCATAACTAATTTTGAACCTATAATTTTATATTCTTTTCTTAAAAAGAATTATATAAGCTTTAGTCTTCCTAAAACCTGGATTTGGCCCTGGCCCTACTTAATCACCTCTCCACATTTAACAGGTGAGGCCCAACCATACCACATAGTTCATAGCCGTACTGAACTAAACCCTAGGTGTTCCGACTTTCTGTCCATTGCTATTTTAACCCACATTATCTTACTTTTGAGAAGTACCCCAATGATCAAAGATCTCCACTTAAAAAAAAAAAAAAAGGATCAAATAAAAAAAATCCCCTGACCACAATATGTAAAAATAGTAAACACTTATATAGCATTTCTTATATGTTAGGCATTGTTTGAAAATGTTTTACATATAGCTCATTTAATCCTCAAAACAACTCTGTGACTAAGCTAATATTAATATCCTCATTTTCAGAACAAAAATTTGTCCATAGATTGGTTAAGTAAGTAGAGCAAGGTCACAGTGTGTTATGCAGAGAGCATAACATCCTCTGTATTGTGGAGCCAGCAGCAAACATTTTCTGTGGCACTTTGTTGTTCTTACAAATGTTCTAGGCACTTTGTTGAACACTCTAGTGCATTATCTCATTTAATCTTTACGATCACCTTGTAAGATATGCAGCATTATGACTCCATCTTAGAGACGAGAAACAGAAGTGTAGAGAAATTAAACGACTTGCCCAAGGTCACGTGTCTCATAAGGGGCAAAGTAAGTACTCAAATCCAAGCCTGACTCTAGGGCCAGGGCTTTTAGTCTCTCCATGATCATGCCCATCAAAGAAAACACCCTCAGTGTCCTTCTACTATTGCCACACTCCCTGAGCTCCCATTCTCCTGAAGTTACAATTAGAATGGGTATGTGGGCAGAATTAGATTAAAGACTGGGGTTAGGGGTGCCTGGGTGGCTCAGTTGTTAAGCATCTGCTTTCAGCTCAGGTCATGATCCCAGGGTCCTGGAGTCGAGCCCCGCATTGGGCTTCCTGTTCGGCAGGAAGCCTGCTTCTCCCTCTTCCTCTGCCTCTCCCCCTGCTTGTGAACTCTCTCTCTCTCTGTCAAATAAATAAATAAAATCTTAAAAAAAAAAAAAAAAAGACCGGGGTTAGCAGCATAAAGGACGTGGTAACCCCCTTAGATATCCATCCTCCACCTTGTGGGATGCACACACGCACACACACACATATATATACACACATATATACATATAATCCCATTGTACACACACACACATTTGAATCTTAGTGGAATATTTCTTCTTTGGAAAATGAGCTTTGGTAAGAATTTTCTTGGTGGAGATGAGGGTGTGTGTGGGGGGGGGTGGGGGGGTGGGTGGATGTGTGAGGGCATGTACCTATATATCATGATATTCCTTGCATCTGATCCCTGTCCTCAACTTTTGCTGTCCCTTAGAGATGGCAAATTTATTTTTCATTCATATTCTGTGATAAAGTTAAGAATGGCAATCAGCAGATCAGTGATTGAGAAGCTGAAGAAAGTTTATAGAGGTGGCAAATCCCTACAAATGGCAAGAAGATAACATAAATATAATGGCAAAATGTAACCGCCAGGGAGTGACAGAGACCTGGGTAGAGAGTACTCATCCAAACCCAATAGCAGATACTGGGCTCCAGCAAAAGGTTGCCATGTGGCAATAGGAGCTTGGTGTGACCAGATCTGACAATTTTTCAAGAGAAACTGGAAATCTAGATTTGGGGTGTAAAATCTCCTAACTTGTAAGAATTTTAAAGTAATTCCATTTTTTATTTTTTTTTTAAGAGCACTGTGCTGACTCACATTGTGCAGGCCAAACAAACAAAAACAAACCCCACATCTGTAGGCCTCTCCCTGGAAGTCTGCTTTGTATGGAGTTAAATGCAGGGAACTCTGAAATGGGAAATTACAAGAAACAACCTACAGAAATTTGGATCTTTGTGGAATATTTGTTCTTTGAAAAATGAGCTTTGGTAAGAATTTTCTTGGTGGGGGTGGGTGATTCAGGGTGTGGGATGGAAATGGGCACTAAAACCATAGCCCTTTTGGATCAAATCCTCTTAATTTCTCCTTCGGAGTGGTATTGGTCTTGGGCCTTGGGAAAAAAAAAAAATAGCAGGAATCTAATTAACAGCTCAAAGGGAGCAATCAATTTACAATTGTGTGAAGTGCAAATTCCTTTGTGCATGAAACAAATTACAGTATTTGCAAATTTGTAAATAATGCAGCACTTTCTACTATCCAAATGCTTTGGGTGCCCCCGGGGAGAAGGAAAAAGAAGTCTGAGAAGGCAAAATGTTAGAAAATGACCTATTGTCTCAAGAAATGGAATTTAAAAAATATCTTTAGTAATTAATTTTTTTCAATTGAATCCTTATTTAGGAGCTATAAAGGGGCCCAGTTCTTAGGTCAGTAGGAGAATATCTAAAGAAGTAAACAATTTCAAGTCCAAAAGTCACAGCACGTTATTAACAGGGTAACTTCTTTCAAAATTACTGAACAGTAAACGTTGCCCCCAGCCTTCCCTACGCCCTTAGTTTCTGGCAAGAACTTCCATTTTATAAAGGCAATAATAGCAAGGCCCAGGCATAATAATCATTATGTTCAATGTCAGAGAAGGAATCAGTGACAGATAAGGACATGAATCGAGCCAATCTGCTCCAAAGCAATGGTTTTGTGAACTGCTCAATTCACAAATATTTATTGGGGCCCTTTTATAAGATGCTATCACTGTTATTCAAGATTCAAAAGACACCCTGAAAGAATGTATGGTGTATTTTGGCAAGTAAGGAGTGAAAACTCATTATTTTTTTCCCAAGATTTTTAAAGCACACTCATCTTCCTGTTGAGCTAGGAATTGAGAATACAAAGTAGGGGTGCCTGGGTGGCTCAGTCGGTTAAGTGTCTGTCTTCAGCTCAGGTCATGATCCTGGGGTCCTGGGATCAGCCCCGGCTGGTTCCCTGCTCTGCTGCTCCCCCCACCCTCAAATAAATAAATAAAATCTTTTTTAAAAAAAGAGAGAGAATACAAAGTAAATGTAACTTCATCCCCACCCTCAAGGTGTTCACAATCTAATGAGAAAACAGAATTGAAGCCAATCATTTCAATACTGAGATCGTGCTAAAGAAGAGATAAGAGGGTGACACCACAGACACTTGGACAAGTGCTTGACTCCACCAGGAGATCTTTCAACAGGAGATGACAATCACCAGGCGGAAGGCGAGGAAAGCATTAGAAGTGGAGGTAAGTGGACTGTTTATGGGCCTGAAGCAGGAGAATGACAGTTCAGATGTGGGCTTTCCAAATGATTCTCTCCCCTGTGTTCTCATTCACCGTGGGATGAGTGCAAATTGGTTAAACCTTTCCACAAAATATTTTAGCAAATTGTAACAAGAGCCTTAAAACATTCACATCCTTTCAGTTTGAAATTCCATATCTAGGAATCAGAGGGGCTGCCAGAAATTTATGTATGAGGAAGCTTATCATAGCATTATTTATAACCATAAAGAACTGGAAACAGCCTCCATGTTCAGTAATGGGGTAATGGCTAAAGAAGTTAGGGAACATCCAAGCCATATGATTTTAGCCATTATGTGGGACAAAAAAAAAAAAAAAAAAATCACATTTTAAGAGAATATTTTAAAACAAGCAAAAATTATTTCTGAAAACAATGTCAAACAGTTAATAAAGTATCATCCTAATTTTGTAATAAGAAAGTTAAAAAGTACTTCTCAATGTTGGTGGTATTTTCACCCATATCTTACTTTTCTGAAAGTCTTTCTTATTTTATACATACCCGACAACAAAAGGGAAGGAGTTTCTCCTTGTCCTGTGTGAAACCAAAAGAACTGCCTTTTGTTTTCTTCCCTCCTAAGAGTGTGAGCCAGGATTCACAAGTCACTCTCTTTAAGTCACATTCTCTTTATGACATCCAGGCCGGTTAGAAAAGGAAGGGAGACTAGGTAAGGAATGGAAGAGAAAGGAAGAATCCAGAAGTTGAACACTGACATGAGCACAGAGAAGAAGGATGATGGGAGTGGGGGTTGTGAGGACCTGAAGAGAGGGTGGAGGTTGTGTGCTGAGAATGAGTTACTGGACTGAAGATTTTAGGGGTGAACATAGACACATATATAAGTGTTCAATATAAGAGATGTCACAATGCAGCACACTGTTAAATGTCAAATAAATGGCCCTCTGGATAATTAATGTTACAAAAGTCTGGAGGAGTTTGGTGGAGAGATCCATCCTTTGGTCACGTACATGTATCAGTGAATCAATGAAACTGTTCCTCTAAAACCTCCCTTTCGCAATCTTTGTAAGAGTGGGTAATGGTGTAGATTACACTCTCTTGGCCATCCCTTCTAGGGAATTGAGTTCACTGAAGAGCTTAAAGAACGTCATTGTGAAAGGATTTTAACTACTAAGTAAGAGGAAAGGTTATACAAAGAATATGAGAGAAAACAATTTGAATCTAAAATACTATTTGAGAACGTTCAATCTCTGCACAAAAATTCACTTCATCCTTCAATATCTCCTATCCTTTAAAATGTATTCACATAAAATCTGCTTTACAAGAGAGAACCAGCCAGGAATATAGACCAAGAAATATACCACTAAATGGGGACACATATGTGTTTCAGTTCTTAGGAAAATTGTGCCTTGCTAACTTTCTCCCTGGATTTCTTGGTTCTCTGCATCGAAGAGCAGGTGGTGATTTCTCTCCTTACCTAATTTTCTTGCTTTTACAGTTTCTAACTGATTGTTAAGCACCTTCCCCACACCACTGCTATTCTAGGTTATATATGTCTACAACTACATCAAGTGACCTTTAGCTATCACTAGTTAAATGGATCAACACGTTTACCCAACCACATAACTCAGACCCTTCAGGGGTTTTCCAGTCAATTTTAATCTATTTAAACCTGACACTGGCAGATTTCCACTTCCTTTGTTCCTTGTGTAGACTTGGTGTATATGTGTTGGTCTCTGAAAGGGACAGAGGAGGCAGCTGTTGAAAAATGAGATTGACAGTTTTAACCACACAATTTGGTCTAACAGCTTTGATATGCTAAACTTGCTAGCACCTCCAAGTGTACCTTTCTGATTTTGCGTTACAACACCACACTGAATCCCTAAGGAAACCAGGGTTTTTTTGTTTGTTTGTGTGTGTGTGTGTATGCGTGTGTGTGTGTGTGTGTTTTAATTAAAAAGAAAAGAAAAAAATGCAAACCAGCGAAACCGTTCTTTTACATCATCTCCAGACTCATTCTGCGAACTGCAGGCCTGCACAAATCCCGGTCCACTAGAGACCTTTAAAAAAAGGAGAAGCTGAGAATACAGATCGTGTTCTAAAGAGCGAAAACAGGTGATGTCATAACGCACAGTCCTGTGTGGTCACAGCCAAGGCCGGGTGGGGAGCTGGGGCTCCAGTGAGCACGGAGCTCCGCGCCAGTGGGCGAAGCAAGTTGTCTCCGGGGCCAGGAGGACACCGGTGGGGACCCGGCACCAATCAGGTTCTCGCTCGGCGCCTGCCTTTGTTCTCACTGGGGACCAGGTTTCCGGGCGTCTAGCGTCGAGAACCCGCATTGGACCCGCACGCGCGTTGCTGGCCTCCTCGAGAGACCTGGCTCCCCCTTTCGCCTGTCCCCCCACACTCTGCCAGCCAGAGCTTTCCCCAGTTACATGTGCCCTCTCTCGCTAGAGCGTGGACGCCAAAATCCTGACTCACCATTTTTAGCTTTGGAAGAGGCAAGTCCTGCCCAATAGTTTACAGACGACTTGTTCTCTGAACCTTCCTTCCCGAGCAAGGCTCTGTGTTCTCCATGTTTCTGATGAACTGTCTCAGAAAAGGATCGTTGGGTGAGAGGATAAACCTGTCTCTTTGGCCCTTTCGTGCTGGATAAATAAAGGAACTTTCGTTGCGGAAAGGACTGCGAGAAGGTGCTTCAGATGGAGGAGGAAACCGCTAAACCAGAGGTTTTGTGTCCCCCCCCCCCCCCCGCCAACTCGATTAAGGGTGTAAATATATCTCAAACGTCTACCCCCTACCCCCCGCCCAAGCCTCAGGTAATTGGTCTTTTGCAAAACAAGGCTCAGGATAAATGATGCATAAAGTTCTTTGAGATCCCTGGTTGCCAAGTACTACGTGACTGCAGTCTTCTTTACAGCTAAGCTAAGATTCTGGCTGAGAGAAAGCCTAATCACTGCCCTGAGAGTGTGAACGTTTTAGCTACCGCCCCCCTCCCGTCCCCAACCTTTCTCAAGAAACCAGGAAATATTTAGCTCAGTTTTAGACCCTCTAGCGAGGCTCTAGCTCCCAGTTTTTTTATCTCACTCTCCGTACCATTTTTGCAGGGACCTAGAGAAGGGGGCGTGGCTTGTCTTCGGGGAGGGGCTGGGCTTCCAGGGATAATTTGCATGCGACACACCCTCTTCCTCCTATTGGCGGAGCAGCACAAACTGTATTCCCTTCCACCCCACACTACCTAACTAACCCGCCATCTCTCTCCAGTTCCGAGCCTCGGAGATAAACTTAACTTGCCCGGAGATTCAAGGCGTCCTCGGCCTCTGTGATTGGCCTGTGCAGCTCCCAACCGGGCTCTGGCTGCTCATTGGCTGCGGGCTAGCGGCCCAGGGGCGTGGCCGGGGCTGTCCGAATGGCGGGAGGGGGCGGTACCGGAGCGTGGAGGTGGTGAAGGTGGTGGGGAGGCGGGGGCGGGGCCGCACTGAGGCGCTGCGGCGGCGGCGGAGGCGGCGGTAGCGGTGGCGGCTGCTCGTCCTAGCCTGGCGGGGGCGGGGGTCTGGAGGATGGGGGCGGGAGGAACAACGGGCCGGTGAGGAGCAGCCGCCGCCGTCTCCGCCGGCGCTTCGGCAGCCGCCGCGGTGGTCGCCTGGGGCAGCGCCGCTCGCTCTCCGGGCCATCGCCTCCCATCCCGACATCCCGCCCGGGGGAGGCTGAGGCTGAAGCGCGGCCGGCGGCAGGGGGACGGTCCGGCCCCGCAGCGGCGCGGGCGGCCGCAGTGATACCCGGCCCGGGCCCCGCCGTCCGTCTTCGCCCTCGGCGCCCGCAGCCAAGATGAACCGGGGCGGCAGCAGCCCGTCGGCCGCCGCCAACTACCTGCTCTGTACCAACTGCCGGAAAGTGCTGCGGAAGGTACGGGCTCGGCCTGGGGTCCAGCCCGAGAGGGGCGCTTCCTGCCGGCGGGGCTCGGGCTGCTCGGCCCCGGGGCGCACTGTTGGGGCGAGGCTCAAAGGGATTCCGGGGCACCTTCCCCACGCCGAGACCGAAGGAAGGGGGCGTGGGTTGAGGGTGGAGGTTTGCACTGCTGCTTTTTATCTCCGCCGGGACAGATGCTAGTCCCGAGGGGTTGGGGATTTTTTTTTTTTTTTTCCGATTTTCTTTTTGCTGCCAGTAGTCTATTTTTCGGCTCACCTCCCTGCCTCACCACCTCCGGCCTGCTCCGCGGGCGGAAGGAGGGAGCGACCGGCTCGATCCTCCTCCCGGTCCTGTGGATGGAGGTCGGTGCGAAATCTGAACAGCCTGGACTGGTCTTCAGGAACCTGGCTCCCTCTTTGCTGTGTGGCTAACTCTTGGCGGGGGTTGTTTTTGTTTATTCGGTCGCTTCTGCCTTCTTTGCGCGTTCTCCCTTAACACTCCTTTTTACATTCTTTTGACGGCAGTCGTGTCTGTAGTTCAGTCTTGAAAGGAACTGGGAAAGCAGCTTGAACTTTATGCCCATGGGAAATGCTATTCGACCTTACAGTTCCTCTGGGGTTGGGGGAGGAGGAGACGGAGGTGGACGTGGGTTATCACCCCTCAGCACCCCCCCGCCCCGTGCAGGTCCAGAAAAATCAGACGTACAATCAGCTTATTGCTTCCCCGAGTGACTGATAGAAAGTTTACTCCAGAATTGTTTAGCTTACTTGGCTTAATCACTCCGTTAAGGGGTGGGGGAGGGGAATGAAAAGATGTCGCTTTAGACCGAGAAAAGCTTTTAATCAGACTTCAACAGCCTCCACTGGGTAATATTATAATCAGTTTCTTTTTCTTCAGACTGCATTTTTACATTTCATTAAGTGGAAACAGTAGTTGAGGTGCTTCTGTTTGTCCAGTACAAATGAATTAAAATTGCTGAGCTGTGCAAATGCATCGGGACTGGAAGACTTAAGATGAATGCGGCACCGTTTTTAGTCAATTTCTCTAAATACAGTGCAATTGGGATTGTTATTTATATATTAAAAATAGAAAGAAAGCATGTAAGTCAGCAAGCTCAAATATTTGCGCTCTTTGTCCAAAAACTGTTTTTCTTCCTCTGTGGGTCAGGCCAAGTGCCAATCAAAGTTGTTTTTCAAGCCTCTTTTCCCTGCAGTAGGGCTGCTGCTTTTTCCCCCCCACTATTTTATTTGAGAGCATGAAGAAAGCAAAGGGATTGCAGATTTGAAGTTAATCGAACAGTTAAATGTGCCTTAAATTGTGTTTAGTGGATCTGTTTCTCTTGAAACAGATTTTTATTAAATGTGCATGTTGAGTATGTGCAGTTATTTTTTTCCATAAACTCTGGGATCAAATTACAGTTGATACTTGCTCAGCTCATTGTAGGGCAGCTTGTGAGAAATGTAATGGATCAGAAGTGCAGATCAGCTTAGTTGAATGTTAACTCTTTCACTTCAGGGTCAGATGTCATCCGAACCTAGCTTTTAAAAAAAATTAGTATTATTATTTCCTGACTTCAAAAGTGGTAAGTTATGTCTTTAACATGAAAAAATTGTTGCTTGAGACACATTTGATTAAACTCAAGCCTGGTTAAAATAACAGCTAGTTAGTTGTTTGTTGTTGTTGTTGTTTTAATTGAATAAGGAACAAAAGAACTATATTGACTTTGACTTTTTTTTTTTTTAATGGCTCTGGCAATTTGGTAGGCTAATAAGATGTTTGGAGGTGATACTAGGCTTCAAAATCTAGTTTTTCTTTTAAGAGAACCATGGCTATGGATCCATCACTGTTTGCTGGCATTCTTTATATCTTTCTCTTAGCTTTTAAGAAACTATTTCTATTTACCTAGAAAGAACATCTTCTTTTCTAGTCATTCTTAAAAGAAAGAGGTATGTGGAAAATGGAAATTCACCATTTTCATATTTTGTAATTGCTATGTACCTCTGCCAATATTCCAGTTTTTAGTAACTCCAAGGTATTTAATATTGATTCATGCAGCAGCATGAAATAACTTTAGATGGAAATGGGCTTGTTTGAGCCAGTTATGACATGACTTGGCAACATTTGTAGCCTTTAAAGAGTGCTATTCTTAAGTGCTTTTAAAAGATATCAAGTGTTTAGCATTTTAAATTCTTCATCATTCTAAAAATAGCATGTAAGAGTGTATTTCTAATAAAGATGATTTTCTTTTTGATAGAAAGTATATAACTTTAAAATTCATCTGTAACTCTGAAAATGTGATTCTTTGAATTTATCTTGTGTTTTCCACTTAATAAAGTGTTCAGTAATAACCAAGTGAGTCATAGCATTTTGAATTTTAGTTCAGTTCATAATGAAGAATGAAACTCATGCACACCCAGTGTGAATTACTCTTTGCTGTTACAGTCCTCATTAATGATGGGGAAAGAGTCACCTTTTATGTGGCATGAAGGCTTTTTCTTTAAGTAGCTTAATTTGTTGCAATGTGTTAAATTTGGGGCGGGGGGGATCTTCAAAAGGAACTGGATTCACCTTCAAATGAAATAACTTGGTTTAACCCAATGTCTGAAAATTGAGTTATGTATTGTATGAGAGTCACATTCATTATTAGACGTGCCTTTACAATTTTGATTCAGTGTCTTTTAAAATAGAAGGACTTCTTAAAATATTGAATATACCTAATTTGGTATCCTAGGTTAGTAAAAAGAATATATTTCCCATACAGGGAAACAAATGAATGAACAAACAAAAACTATCTTCACATCTATAACTCCTAACTTGTTCTGTTATCAATGAAATAAATCAATAAAGTTTTTAATAAAAGAGGAAATGCTTCCACTTACTTTGGAAAAGTTAATGAGTTTTGAAGTAAAATGCATGTTACTTGAAGAAATTCCCGTGACAACTAGATAAATTTCAAAGTGGAGTACCAAATTGCATTAAGAAAGGTAGGTAACTATTAGTCCACTTATCTTCTAATGAATGAAAAGGGGCATATTGCAATATTCTTTGAGTATGGAGCAGCCAGTCCTACTGAAGTGAATAAAACTGCACTGTAAGTCAGAACATTTAACATTTCAAAATTCTTAATGTGTTTAGGTAGTTCTAGTAGTGATAGATCTTTGTTGGTATTTTATCTTTCCACTTTGTTTATATAATCACTTATTTTGGCAACTTTTTGGTGCGTTTTTAAGTGAAAAGACTGCAAAAATAAAATAGGAAATATTAAATCGAACCATATGAGCCTCACTTTTATAATTAAAGTTGTCAATTAATAGCAGTTTTATAAGGTTCAACCAATAGGATGTAATTGCGTTGACTGATTTCCATAGCTATACTCTTTTTTTTTTTTTTTTAAAGATTTTATTTATTTGACAGAGAGACAGCGAGAAAGGGAACACAAGCAGGGGGAGTGGGAGAGGGAGAAGCAGGCTTCCCGCCGAGCAGGGAGCCCGATATGGGGCTCGATCCCAGGACCCCAGGATCATGACCCGAGCCGAAGGCAGACGCTTAACGACTGAGCCACCCACGTGCCTCCTCCATAGCTATACTCTTAATTAGGTTTCTTATATGTATTTTTTTGATTGTCAAAACCGGTTTTTTACTTACTTTATCTTAAGTGAACTAGGCAGAGATCAAGCAATGAATTTATGATAGCAAACAATTATACAAAGGTTTTCAAATTGCTTTTTAGGGAGCCCTAAGATGCTTCAGTGTTAAATGCATGAGTTGGATTACATTTTTAAGTACAATTAAAATTATTCTTAAGTTATAACAAAAACACAGCTACTTAGTTTTTATCAAATTTTAACAGATTGTTTTAAAAGTTATCTTTTGTTACAGGATTATTCTTGTGCAGGCCGTGAATTAAAACTTGTTCTGCTATCTTCGTACATGTATTTGAACTTTTTTGTTAATATGATATTGATAAGAAAGATGGTCATTGATTATGAAGGCTTTGGCCTTCAAAAAAAAAATACCACACGTATGTACTCATGTTATATTTCAACTGTTATATTATTATTTGTTAACAAACTTATCGTTAACAGTAATTGTTACTTTGTAGCTAAGACACATTAAAATCATTGTTTTGTATTTTTATATGTTGCATAGTTCGGGTCCAACTAAAATTTCATTTGTAAAATGGATTCTGTTGCTTCTCCCACCTTCCCACGACCAAATAAGTAAACTGCCAAAACATAACTGCTAATGTAGTGATGCTGGAAGCCACTAGATGTGCTCATGGTCTCTGATAGGCCTTTTAATTTGGTAGGTCTCGGGTAGGTCTTTTAATTTGAGGCAAATTAGTTAATTTCCTTGAAGCCTAGTTTTCTCTAAAATGTAGATAATTTCTGTTTGACTTAGAGGTTGCTGCATAGCTCGAGAGAGGTGGTGTGTGTTAAAGTGCTTGGAAACCATAAAGTATAACTTATAAGAAAAACATGAGCCTATTTATTTTCCCAGGTTACTGTAGTTCTTTGTGAGTTGTAGCAATATATTTCAGTACATACTGAGTAATTTGGTTAGTCTTCACTTTTCTGTCCTTTTTAGTTATTGTCTGTAAATGAGAGGTAAAGATACTATGCTTTGGTTAGAATGATCAACATACTGATTTTTGATTTGCATATTTCTATTTATACCTACTCCTCTCCCTCTTATGTAGTAATCTAGTGCATTGCTTTCATTTTTCCCAATAATTAAATAAAATGAAATTGCCTTTTCAACACTTCAGCAGATGAGGGAAATTAGTATTTAGTTTGAAAAGACTAAGAGTCAAAGATGACTATATTTAATAGAAGTTGGGGAAATCTAGGGCAAAGCAAAAAATTAATACTTCTGATTTAGGAGGAGAGTATGGGAGTAAAAGTGTCTTAATCTTTTCTCCCCATCTCTGTCCCTTTCTTCCCTTTTGAAAGTGTTGGGTTATAACTTAAGTTTGTCTAGACTTTCACAGTTTTTAGAGTGCTTTCACATTATCTCAGTTGATTCTCACAGAAAATTTAAGTGCCCTGACCTCTATCATACAACCAGTAAAAAGTCCATTTAATTCTTAGGACTGCCTCTGTAATAAAACTGTATTCTTCTGGTCCCCTGCAGTACTGAAGCTGCCAGGGAAAATATCCTCATTTCCAGCTTCAGCAACTGTGAACGGCTGTAGGTCCCCAAAGCTCTCCATCTGACCATTCTTTCTCCTACTGGCAGTGAATGTTGTCAGTGGTCCTTCAGTTTACAGGATCGCTTGTCTCATTTTTGAGCCAGGTTATCAAAATCCTACATGGGTAAAAGGTCCATTGAAAGTGCAAACTGGGCAAATAGACTTTAATATAGTAGGGTACAGAGAGTTCAGTTTCCTGATAGGGTTTCAGATTCCACGTTGTAAGGAACCATTAGGAAGCTCTGCTCGTGGAGTTTTGGTGTGCTGTCAGAGAAGAAGACTCACAATTAACTCTTTCATTTCCCACCTTACGTGTATGAGGCCAGATTTTCCTCACATACTTCAGTCAAAACACTGCAACAGATTGAATACAGAATCAGATATGAAATTCAGCTGTCTTCTATTAAACAGACACTAAAGAGATTTGCAAAACGTAAATGTCACTCTGCTCACTTTTTTTGTTTTGGAAAATAAAGTTATTTTCATGAAAATATGTGCCTTATGTTAACATGTAATGGATCTATTATTTTAAGTGAATTAACATTTAACATTTTCTCAGTTTTAATTTCTAATACAGTAAATATTGACAGCTATAACCCATACAGAAACAAAAGCTCTTCGGGTTGCTCCGTAATTTTTAAGGGTGTGAAGGAGTTCCAAAACCAGAACATTTAAGAACTGTTGAGCCAGAGTTCATATAATTGTATGGTACATATAAATGTAATTCTCAGGAGTCTATGGGGAAAACAAAAGGCAAGCACCACTCAAAGAAAATGTGGATAAGGCCAACCCAGTCACCTCTATTCTGTATGAGGATCACTTGCAGATGCTGCCTAGCACCTTTTCAGTGACATCCTAGAAGCTTCTCTACTATCACATTAAGAGTTAGGCTAACTAGAAATGATCTTTACTTTTTGTGAGCATCCCCTTACCTGGTAGAAACCAAGGAGGGGAAAAACACATCTCTCTGGCTCCGAGGGAATATTCTCCTAAGTACTATGCAATGAAGAATGGTCAGATCTGAAGATTATGTCTATTGTGCTCTAATTGGTTGGTTCTTGGCTGAAAAGGAAAGGCTCTGAGTAGCCAGATTAGCCTTTTTTCTTGAAAGCGGAGACATGTGGGAGAAGCAACAGAAGAAGAAGAGACAAGAAAGAATCAGAGAGAAGTATCACTGTAGACTGCTGATAACAACCATTGTTAGAATAAAGAAAAAGAAAACCACCACTGTTGACGGGAGATAGGACAGCTCTGAATGTCCTATGAATGAAGGAGTCCCTAAATACTGCAGTCCTCAAAGACAGAGGGCATTTTCTATTTTGTGTGTAGGGGGTGCGGTTACTCTGTCCACACAAACTACGACAGACAACTACCTGAAGTTCAGTGTGGTCTGTTTATTTGATTAGATCTGGTGAGACCTATAAATGACTACCAGTATCTAGACTATCCTAAGATACCACTGTGGTGGGGGGCAGGGATGGGGGAGGGGGTGGGTTTCACCATATACAGTAAATACATGGCAAAGCCAAAATGATTAGTGATGATTAGTGATGTGTCTACAACAGTTACCTTAAACGTATAAGTAGATGCAGTATAAACTATTCAAAAGTCTATATCCTATACCATCTAAATCTACAGTTAACATGTAGAATTCCTATTTGTCTTTCAAAAATCTTCAAAACTTGTGATATCTCAAAAGTGTTTCCTAATCTTTAAACCATTTTCCTTCTCCCTATCTCTTCAGGACTGCTGTTCTGCCCAAATATACTGCATTTATCACACTTAGCACATTAAATTATAATGAACAATTATTTGCATATATTTTTCCCCTACTAGGTTTCCTCTTTTTGGGATCTGGTTAATAGAAAGTTTATTTTTAGCAAAATTAGAATTCTGATTTAAAAATCTGTTGCTCTTACAGATACTGGCAGTATACTTATATTGGATACAATATAATCTGATAAAATGAAAACTTCTCTCATTTTCCAAAATAGGTCTGATATTTGTCTGATATGTCTGTTCTTTACAGTCATATTTTGTTCTCTATATGAACACTTTGAGAAGTTCAGTGACAGATGACTACCATCTTTTTGGCCATGGGAATGTTTCAGTGAAATATGCTCCGTTTTGGAGGGAGTTCTGATAGGGAGCAAGAATGTCATTTCACTAAGAGGGTCAGGACACTGGCGTTAGCTAGCTATTGGTCCTTCAGAAATGTAAAATGGCCATTGCTTTGATAGGACATATGCTCTACCTCCTGGAATGTGCTAGTGTTCTGTAAGGGTTGGTAGTTTTGGAGTACTAAAGACATACCTTCAAACTTCCAAGATTCTCCGTAGGCCCCCTCCTAAGGTTCTTTTCACATATTCTGGCTAAGCCTTTCTCTCTTCCACTTCCCCCAAGTCCTTTATTTTGGAAATCTCCCAAGCCAGCTGCGATCCCCTTGGCCAGCAGGCACTCCCTTGGTAACTGAACCCAGAGAACTGTTCCTGGGCCCCGACTGCCCCTTAGTTATCCTTTACTTTTTTAGATCCACCCAGAAGTGAGTCACTTTTTGGTCCACGGGCCAGAATATTGACTGCCCCCTGAGGGACACATGAATATCATGGGATATTTAATGGTGGGTTGGAATAACCTTGCATTTTGTTGCTCAATGCTTCCACTAAGGAGGAACGGGCATTTTACCTTACATTTCATGAAGAATGTGTTGAACATATCATATATGAGTAAGTATGACCAAGTATAAAAATGGCTGATTTAAGGCCATATTATTTCTTGCACCAGAGATTTCTTAAAAGTATAAAATATACATTTGAGTGAGACTTACTTTTTCTACTAATTAACAACTACTTGTAATGGAGGTATATGTTCTCATTTCTAGGTACATATTTTTACATCTCCCTCTATTGCAAAGGTGAAACTAGTTGCTGGAAGAAATGAAATCTCTCTTTCCAGTTATAGATATAGGCTGAATATTGAGAAGGCTGAAATTAACCTCATGGCTGGCTAAAGCTGGATTTTGTGGAAGATGATTGTAATTACCTGAGATCATAACTCTTGGTTTTGAAGTGCATTTTATAATACCAGGAACGATACTAGCTTCTTTTGAATACCGCCTATGAGCCAGACTGCTAAATATTTAAGCCCTGCATATGTATCACATTTAATCATCACAATGAAACTATAAAGAATTATCACATTTTATGGATGAAGAGATTAGGGCTCAGAGAGCTTTAGTTACTTGTTTAAGGTCATAGTACCAATAGGTGGCAGACTCAGGATTTGAAACCAGGTCTAACTCCGAAGCCTGGCTCCTTATACAGATATAAACACTGAATTTCCTTACATTCCATGTTTTCTTTATGGAACAACTTTTACAAAATATGAAATTAATGAAACTTAATAGGACTTGATTACTCAAGAGAATAATAAGAGGGATTTCAAATTCAGATATTTTCTACTTTATTTTTGTATTAGAAATGCAAATTTCTTTAAAAGAGTAAATCAATTGAAAACCAAATTGAGGTTCTCATTGACAGTTTTGACCTATCTAGTTAGCTCTTTTATCTATGTCTGTTGTTACGTGATCATTCTTCTTAATCCCAGGATATATTTTTCCTAATTTTCCAGCAAACTTTGACCTATTTCTTTTGCCAATCAGTCATTTATTAGTTCAGTAACGTTGATTCATTCAATACTGCTGACATATCTTGACAGAAGACATTGTCTAGAAACATTGAGTTTAAGTGTTTTGTTTCTTGAATAGGACCTCTAAGAAATGTTCTCAATTTTTAGTAATATTTTACAGTAAAAAAGATTTATGAAGATAAGATAGAACATGAATGCTCATTTCCACTATTCATTTTGGCTTTCTGTGGTAAGGCAAAAATGATGCTAAAAGGAAGCCCAGATCCTGGGATGGTGTCCAGCCACTGGCCTCCCCCTACCTACATTTTGTATGTGACATCTACAGAAGACTTACAGAGGGGTTACTGGTGTTACAAAGGGTTTATGTTGAGGAGAGGAGTTTGAGGGAAGATGTGGTTCTGCTATTTGTAAATTAGACCTCTTGAGAGTCTTTCCATAGAAACACAGTAAGATATCTAGTTAAGTACTATGAATTAAGTACAGTTATATTCAATAGGCATTTACTGATTAGCTTGGAAACCTAACCAGTAGGTATAATAACATTGTCTCCAGGGGAAATTACATTCTGAAATCTAAGTAACTGCTTCACTGGAGGGCTCTCCTAACTTGCATACTTGACACTAAAAAGGGTAAATAATTTTGACAAAAAATATTTTGTAATATGTTCACTCTGAGACTATGTTTGGTTATTGTCTCTAATAGGAAAATTCCGTGACTGCAGTTCTATCCAGTATTCAAGTAAACAGTTGAAATGAAGAACGGGTTAAAAATTGGGTGATAGTGAGGTGTTGGGATAACCAAGGGTCCAGCATCATCAAGCTGGCTTATCCTTGTGTGCTTTGTACTTGCTTACTGAGGCTCTGGCCCAGCACGGTGCATTTTAAGCTGGGTGGGATATTTTTTACTTTCCATTTTGTCTTTAAGGTAATATAAATGAAAAAAAAAAAAACTTTTAATTCCTCAGAAAGTTTTATATGATTTTTATATGAAATTAGGGATTTAACTTGTGTATCTTAATTTTTTTGGTATAAAGTAATAAAGGAAAACACACCCAGCAAATTTACTCCACCAAAAAGGGCTTAAAACAAAAATCACCTAAGCTAAAGGTACCTCAGCACTAAGCCCCAAGTAATATTCAAATTCTTTTATATAAACCTTTCTGTATAATATATTTGCTGAAATTAGTGAATTCTCAGGTGGGGTGCAGAATATCTATTTGTGTTGTAGTTTATTTTTTTAATAGAGTATGGCCTATATAGTTAATAATCTTGTAAAGCTGTTGTTTTATATCGGGTAGCTATTAAGATAACCACAAGGTCTAGATTTTAATATTCTTTAGGCAAAGTGCATTGTTGAATACCCAAGACTAGCATGAATTCCTAAGTGTTGTTTTATGCAAGAGACCTACCTAGTATTTAGTGCCCTTAAAAATGGGGGGAAAATGCATGTTTATGCAAATAAGAATGTAGAAACAATTCTTTTTTGGTAAAAACATATACGTTGCCATTTTATGCTTATTCTGTATCCCAATGTTACTACTCCTTCGTGGCCTTCATACTCTTAAACAGGCAAGAAATGTAGAGGCTGTTAACATTTATAAACTACTCACATACTATATGAATATCTGTCATTCTTTTATATATTCTTTCAGCAAACCTCAAATGCTCCTACCTGTTGGGTACTCAAAACACAGGCAGTGAGGACATCAGGGTTCTTGGCCTAAGCTGGGTGATGAGTTACAACCTACATCTGGATCTCATAAAGAGAACTTCAAGATTATGTCCCTCATTTGACAGATGGTATAGAATAGTGTTTGGCAAATTTTTTCTGCAAAGGACTAGATAGTGAATAATTTAGGTTTGCAAGCCTAAGTAGTTATCAGTGTGACAACCACTCAACTCTGTCCTTGGATGGCGAAACCAGCGGTAAGACAACTCATATAGAATAAGCATAAAATGGCGTGTATATATTTTTATCAGAAAAGAGAATTGTTTTTACATTCTTACTTCCCTGAACATATATTTTCCCTCATTTTTAAGGGCACTAAATACTAAGTAGGTCTCTTGCATAAAAGAACGCTTAGGAATGGATGTGGCTTTGTTCTGATAAAACTTGGTTTATGGACACTGTAGTTCTAATTGTATATTATTTTCACATGTCATGAATATGCTTTTGGATTTTTTTTCAATTATTTAAAAATATAAAACCCAGGCAGTAAAAAAGGAGACAGCAGGCTGGATGTAGCCAGCAGTCTAGTTAGCTGACCTCCTGGTAGAGAGGACAGTGCAAGGAATTCGGCAGCAGAGGCCTAGGTTAGGTGACCTTTCTGAATTATGCCTGCTCGTTACTAACGTACAGATAATATAGTATAGTACCTACTTAAAAAAAAAAAAATTTCTATATCATTCTAACTGTACTTTCATTGGTGTACAAAATTAATCCAAAGCCGACTATTGATAAACACCGCATTTGTAAAAACACCTAATTAGAATGACCTGTCTAGGGACATCTGGGTGGCTCAGTCGGTTAAGCGCCTGTCTTCGGCTCAGGTCATGATCCCAGGGTCCTGGGATCGAGCCCCACATCAGGCTCCTTGCTCAGCGGGGAGTCTGCTTCTCCCTCTGCCTGCCGTTCCCCCTGCTTGTGCTCTCTCTCTCTTTCTGTCTGACAAATAAATAAATAATCTAAAAATTAAAAAAAAAATAGACTGACCTATTTAGGACCTGGATAGATAACATAATTTGGATATATCCAAAGTAAAACTTTTAAATAAAACATGTTGATACTAAATATCCTTGAAAGCACATTTGACATTAAGCGCTTATGAACAGAGTGTTTTTTTACCTCTTTTGAAGTAACACCTTGTCATACCTTGTTTGATTTTTAATAGAAGAACCATTATATATTACACAGCCTTACATTTTAATTAGTTACATTTTGAGAGTTTTGCAAAACCTAACTTATGTGAATGGTTTGGATTGTTAGGCCATAGTGCAAAACTAGATACTTAAGCTTCTGAATGTATTCTGTGTGCTGGTCAAAGTCCCCATGTTAGAATTTCAGAGCTCTGTCATTTATATTGTCTTTGAGTTCTTGAGTGAGTGTGTGTGAGGGGAGGGTAATTCAGGGGAAACCAACCCCTCTGGTGAGCAGAAGCGATGGCTGTCAATAATTCAAAAATGGAAAATCATTAATTATTCAGGATACTTTTTAAGACGAAGAGCTTTAAACATTTCACACCAAGTATTTAGTCAGTGAATATAAGATGGCACCATTTACCAGGGTTGCACCTTTGTGAAAGTATCAGTATATGATGTCTTCCATGGTTGAGGTCTGATGATGTCCAGAGCAATGACACAGCCAATACAAAGGGCAAGATTCAGACCCTATTCAGTCAATCAGAATTTTCACTGAAGTGAAGATTGACAAACAGCTATGCATTTTAATATTGTGTGCTTCATACTAGATCTCGTAGGGAGTTCTTATGACCAACCCTTGTTATGATTGCATATTGTTATGATTATATATGGGAGAATTAAATGTACATAACCCAAGTATTGATATGGATGATTATGCTTATCTTGTTCTCTTTTATATTATGAAGTAATCACTAATCAGATGCTCTTGGTTTTGTTTTGTTTTTTAAGTGTAATTGATACACATTATATTAGTTTCAGGTGTACAGCATAATGATTAGACATTTGTATACATTGCAAAACGATCACCACAATAAGTCTAGTTACCACCTGTCACCATACAAAGTTATGACATTTTTTTCCTTGTGATGAGCACGTTTAAGATTTACTTTCTTAGCAACTTTCAATTTTGCTATATCATTGACTGTAGTCACCATGCTGTATATTACACCCCCACTACTTATTTATTTTATAGCTGGATATTTGTGCCTCTTGATCCCCTTCACCAATATTGCCCACCCCTTCACCTTCTTCTCTGTATCTCCTCTCTCCACCAATCTATTCTCTGTATCTATGAGCTTGATTTTGTTTTTTGTGTTTATTTTTTTAGATTTCCACAGGTAACTGAAACCATACAGTGTTTATCTTTCTCTGACTTATTTCACATAGTATAATACCCTCAAGGTCTATCCTTGTTGCAAATGACAATTTTTCAGTCCTTTTCATGGCTGAGTGGTATTCCATTGTGTATATATACCACATCTTTTTTGTCCATTCATCCATTGAGGGGCATTTACGTTGTGTCCTTGTCTTAGCTATTGTAAATAATGCTGCAGTGAACATAGAGGTACATATATCTTTTTAGATTAGTCTTGTTCTCTTATGATAAATATCCAGAATTGGAATTGCTGGATCATATGATAGTTCTACTTTTAATTTTTTGAGGAGCTTCCATACTGTCCTCTCTAGTAGCTGTATCAATTTACATTCCCACCAGCAATATCCAAAAGGGAACCCTTTTCTTCACATCCTCACCGATGCTTGTTATTTCTTGTCCTTTTGATGATAGCTATTCTGACAGGTGTGAGGTGATATTGCGGTTTTGATTTGCGTTTCCCTGATAATGAGTGATGTTGAGTATCTTTTCATGTGCCTATTGGCCATCTAGGTGTCTTTGGAAAAAGGTCTATTTAGATCCTCTGTTCATTTTTAAAATTGGATTGTTTGGGGGTTTTTGTTATTGTAACAGTTCTTTATATACTTTCGGTATTAACCCCTTCTCAGATACATGATTTGCAAACATTTTCTCCCATTCAGTAGGTTGCCTTTTTATTTTGGTTTCCTTTGCTGTGCAGAAGCTTTTTAGTTTGATATAGTCCCACTTGTTTATTTTTGCTCTTGTTGCCTTTGCCTTTGGAGTCAGATTAAAAAGAAAAAAAAAAATACCACCAAGAATGATGCTAGGCAGCTTACCGCCATTGTTTTCTTCTAGGAGTTACATGGCTTCTGGTTTTACATCAAGTCTTTAATCCATTTTGAGTCAGTTTTTGTGTATGGGCTAGGATAGTGGTCCAATTTCATTCTTTTGTATGTGGCTGTCCAGTTTTCCCAGCACCAATTACTGAAGAGATTGTCCTTCCCATTGTATGTTCTTGCCTCCTTTGTCATAAATTAATTGACCACATATGCTTGGGTTTATTTCTGGTCTCCCTGTTCTGTTCCATTGATCTATATATCTGTTTTTATGCCAATACTATACTATTTTGATTACTATAGCTTTGTAATATATGAAATCAGGGAATGTGATCTTTGCTCTTTTCCTCAAGATTGCTTTGGCTGTTCAGGATCTTTTGTGGTTCCACATAAATTTTAGGATTGATGCACTTGGTTTTTTTTTTTTTTTTTTCTAAATTTTTTAAGACTTTATTTATTTATTTGTCAGAGAGAGAGGAGAGAAAGAGCAAGCACAAGCAGGGGGAGCTGCAGGCAGAGGGAGAGGGAGAAGCAGGCTTCCCGCCAAGCAGGGAGCCCGATGTGGGGCTCGATCCCAGGACCCTCAGATCATGACCTGAGCCGAAGGCAGACACTTAACCGACTGAGCCACCCAGGCGTCCTGATGCACTTGGTTTTAAAAAATCCTATGATGTAAAAGCAGCTAGTCATGGAAAATACTTTACTTTTAATTGATGATAAGCTTTTAAAAGTAAGTACATCTATGTGTTTTTCTTTTGTTTCCTTTCCTAATGGTCTTTATTAAAGCTATTGCAGAGAACATGTTTGTCACAATGGCAAATGGAAAGAATTGATAATTAATGAGTACCTTGATGATAACTCCATTTAACTTCAGATATTTATAGAAACAGTTGAATTTTTTTTAAAACCTGAGTAAGAAACTCACTCAGAATCCTACTGTCAATGTGCTACCAGGTGTTACATCTTTTGTTTTAGAATGCCACTAAAGTTTGAACCTGTCATGACTATGCATTTAACAGTTTTAGCTTTTAATAAACCACAGTGTTGCCATTAATGAAAGGTGCTTTGATGTCATGAGAACGAAGTAATTTGTCCACGGGTACTTCTAACTTGCCCATCACTTTGTCAGTGACAGGTATGCATTTCATGCCCATAAAATAGTAGAGGAGTATATTGTTACTATAAAAGGCTGTTTCCTTTTATTCTATCTTTATAATCATTTTAATGCATTTTAGTGTTTATGGATAATTATTTGACAGAGCTGTAGAGCACTTGAAAACTAAAATGCAATATGCTGTCAGTTGTAGATCAATCAATTCAAGATAAAGGATTTCTAAAATGAAAGCGTAAGTCGGTGGGAAAGCTAGATTGGACTCCCAGAAACTTGATACATACCTTTTCTGGCACATACGTAAATGCATAATTGGTTTACAGTTATTTCTAAGAAAAATTTACATTCAATTACTAAGTTTCTGTGCACAAGTTTATAGTAGATAGTTGCTTTTCAAGGCCAGTTGAATCCACCGGAGACACAGCCATTTTCTGTTGGTCAAGGGTTTGTTTTCCTGAATGTCATTGTAACCCCAGCAGCTGCCTAACCACTGGATAGCAAGTTTTAGGAATTAACTTGGTTTTGATTGAATTAATATCCTTTCCAGATTGCTAGGATTGACTGTCCTCCCCCACCCCCACCCCTGAGATTAAAGTCATTGTTTTATTTTCCTTTGGGGAAAGATTGAAGTGATATATTAACGGGATAACAATTCTATAAGTTAATAAGCTTGTTTAATGTCTAAGATAATGGTTCTTGAAGTGTGGTCCTGGAACCGGGAACATCAGCATCACCTGGGAGTTTGTTAGAAATGCACTATTTGGGGCCCTGACCCAGCTCTGCTGAATCAGAAATTCTGGAGGTGAGGCTTGCCCATCTGTATTTTAACAACCCCTCCAGGTGATCCTGATGCAGTCTTAAGGATTGAGAACCACTGGTCTACAGTTATTAACCAAATACTTCTATAAATCAAAATTGTGTGTGTCCATTTCATTTCCAGTATGCATTATCAACTGTTGGAGAAATATGGTAAAAAAGGAAATTGTTTCAAATTAAGTCAATGAAATCCCTACTCTTTATAGATAGTAAAGGTAGTATCAGCTTTAGAATCAGAAAGATTTCTTTGCCTGTTTAAAAAAATATATAGATTTGATACCATCTGGTATGACATGCTCTCACCTTAAGAAATATAATGTCTTATTTTATTGTTGCTGGATTCTGAACTTTAGCTTAAGGGAAAAAAAGAGTTGGGTTTTAGAAGCTATTTTATGACTGAAATTGAATGAAAATATCTTTTGGAATTGCTTGTTTACATAAAAATAGTGTTTTAGCACCAACATTGATAGACTTTGATAGGCCTCACCATCTTAAATTATTTTTATTTCACAGAAGATTGATGTTTTAAGCTTTCATGGAAAAGATTATCTTGGACATTTTTATTTTCCTAAACAGAAGAAGAAGTGATAATATTTGTCCTAAAGACAGGTTTAGGATTGAAAGATTGTATGTTTTTGTTTGTTTTGTTTTGTTTCGAGTCCCTTAAACAAATTTAAACATACATGTCAATTATGGATATTCCTTTTTTCCTGTAAACTAGTAGCTTACTCTTCAGTTACAAATGGGATGTCAGAAAGCCAAATCAGGAAGTCTGAAAATTAACACAAAGGAAACTTAAGGAATGTCTGTTACATGTGGGCTTTCTATAAATCCAAAGGATAAAAGATTGCTCTTTGAAAGGAAAGATTGTTTCAGCTAGTTGCTGTTCCCTCTAGGATAGTAAATAGAAATAATTTTATTTTCTTATTTGGTTGCATATAATTTTGAGGTAATGGGATTTTTTTCTCTTATTGTCTCCAGCTTAGTGGTAAAATCTAACCTGTGTTGATCTTTCTCGGGAAAAATAACAAACTATTAAATTGCCCCCCACTCCTAAATTCCCATTTATGTGTTTGTTGCCCCAGAAGCATATGTAATTACTTAATTCTAACCCATGGAAAGTGATGCTTTTCTATTGACCACTTTTCTATCCTTCTGTGAGGAAAGGACTAATATAGTACCTTAAATAGAACTGTCTCCATGGCAATGGGCAGTCAGCTTTTGACTTTGAGACTCATAAAAAAGGAAATTTAGAAAGGCATTTTCATGGTCTAAAATAGCAGTGCAGCAAAAGTAAGGTATGAGAATATTTCCTGTCAGTTATTGCGTGTCTGATGAAGCTAGCATAACATGTTTTTTTTTACATAGCACTTTTCATCTGAGCATTTCAAAATGCTATACAACAATCCCTCCCTTAATTAACGAGTGATAATTATTATCTTCAGATTAATGGAAAACTTGAGCAGCTCCGATGTAAGTTTAGGATTAGGGCCCCTGCCTGAGAAAAAAAGGGTTGCCTAGCTCTAGTTGTAATTTTATTCTCATCAAGAATAAAAATACTAAATTATGGGTCATTCCTGATTATATTTAAATAAAATTCTCTGGGGAACACTGGAAGCAATGACAAGATTAAAAATAAAAGCAACACTTCATGCCTATTTTCTCCCCCTAACTGCTTCCTATAATTTTGAGTCTACGGATCACTTCTGTTTAAGAGACTCCACTGGCAACCTGCCCGCCTTCCTTGTTCCTTCTTGCATCCACACCCACCAAAGAGGCAAAACTTTGGTTCTCACTGTTGGGCCACCTCGCCTTCCGTCAAGGTCTGTGAGAGTGCTTTAGTACTGGCTAAAGAATAAAACCAAGTTATCATTTGTAATCTTTTGTCTTGTCTGTATTTATTTCCTTCTCGACTAAGCCTTATCCAGCAGGGGTTCATTTCCAGTTGAATCATCTCTTACCTTTAAAGTATCATCAGTAAATGCTTAATAGTCTGAGGTTACTCTTAATAAGGGAATCAATTAAACAAATATGTGACATAAATACAGTGGTATACTGAACTACTGTTGGGATTAGATCTATGTATTGAAGTGAATAGTGAATGTAGTGTCCGTAATAGGTTATTGGGTGGAAAAGCCTGGGTTTCTTTTTTAAAGGATATGACTTCATATCCATTTTCATTTTTAAAAAGGTAAAGAGACAGAAGGGTGGACTCCAGGGGCACCTGGGTGGCTCAGTCAGTTGGGCATCTGACTCTTGATTTCGGTTCGGGTCCTGATCTCGTGGTCCTGAGATCAGGTCTCACGTTGGGCTCCATGCTCAGCGGGAAGTCTGCTTGGGATTCTCTCCCTCTCTTTCTGTCCACCCCACTCCACTCATACCTGCTCTCTCTCTCTAAAATAAATTAATTAATTGAAAAAAAAAGGATGGACTCCAGAATTAGTAATATCAACACCCAGATGATGGGATTGCTGGAAATTATTTTTATCATTTACTTCCTGTTATTGTCTTTTGTTTGTTTCCACAATAAATGTGTATTTCATAAAAATTTTAAGAGCTATTACTGTTTTGAAATAAGTAGAACAAATAATTTCAGTGCAGAGAGCAAATCCAAATGAGATGGTAAATTAAAGGCACATTGAGACAAAAACAAAAGCTCATAGATTTAATAGATATCCGTAGTAGCTGTGGGTAAATTGCCAAGGGAATAATAATGTGTGTGTAGGTGGTTAATAAGGACTCAAATGTGTAGACATCGATGTATACAATCTGGAAATGAATGAAGGTATTGTAGCTATCTGGATAGCAGTTTCCTTTCTCTTATCATATACATCATTCCAGGATTTCTCTTTAGGAACCTGTTGTACTTACTAATATTTAAACAGAAATTTAGTTTTTTCTCTTTAATTTTGAATTCAAAAGATAGCTGCTGTTATATTACTCTTCTTTTATACTATATGATAGATAAGACTTCTTGTATAAATTCCAGGAATTTATCAAATATTTAATTTGAACATTATATATTAATCTAGAGGTGTTACTTATTAGGACCTAAGGGTAGGGAAAGATGGTTACTTTATGAAATAATTTATTTTGTTTTAAGATTTGTTTATTTATTTATTTATTTGAGAGAGAGAGCAAGAACAAGACAGCGTGCACCAGCAGGGGGAAGGCAGAGGGAGAGAGAGAGAATCTCACGCAGACTCCCTGCTGAGTAGGAGCCAGACTCGGGCCTCCATCTCAGGACCCTGAGATCATGACGTGAACTGAAGTCGAGAGCCAGAGGCTTAACTGACTAAGCTACCCAGGTGCCCTGAAATAATTTAATTTACAGTTACTTAATTAATATTTACATGCCAGCATTTTTGAAGAATAAAAGGGCATACAGAATATGACCTAGGTTTTAGAGAGCTTACTATGTGGCTGGAGTGAAATATACTTTCTAAGTAACTATGAAAGGAGGTACAAATGGAAACATATTATTTTGGCTTTTTATAGATATTCATCGATTGTTACTTTAACAATTGTGAAAGCATGAATAAAATGTTGATCATCTAAATACAGTGTGTGGAAAAGACTAGTTAAATATTAAATACCTTTTTAATTTTCAAGGCAGAGTGATATGGTCTTGGTGACTATATATTTAATAATTTTTTCAGTCTAAATTTTAATTCTTGAAAATGATCATCTACTCAATAAAGAGTACCCATAACCAGTTATTGTGTTAATGAGTGTTTCTCACTTAAGTGGCCATATTTTCCAATTCTGTTTTCCATTTTTAATTGTCTGGGACATTTGATGAGCAAAATTTTGAATTAAGGGACGACTGTGAGCCCATTTTAATAGTTTCATAAATCCAGTCTATTCTATAAATCTTTTCTTTAACTTGTTAGATAACGTTTAAACATTTTGACTAGTTACATTGTGCTTTGTGAACTCAGTGTTGACCAATTCTAATAATCGCAGATATGTAGCTGATAATGTGACCCTGCTTTAAGAAGTTTACAGGTATTCACTCATATAATTATTCTCACTACTTGTTTTAATAGCTTCCTATTTACCCCATTGGTGAGGGAGAGATCCCCAACTTTGGGTCATGGGGATGGCCAGACACACAATACCCAACACTGGACAGAGGAGATCAGCAGTTTGTTCTGTATACTCACACCTCAGGGAAAGAAAACACTGCACACCACACAGGGCCACATGGAGGTTGCACTCAGGAGTGAACAACCAAGGGCTGTGGGTGGGAGGCTTTGTCATATCAAGAGGTTGAGATACCCCTTGGTTCCTGTGGGAATCTGTGATTGGCTTGTTTGAATAATTCCATGGACTGGTGGGGAATTGAAACTTGCTACTCGGGGAAAAGCAGGAATTGTACCTGGTCCATGTGGTAAGGAGGGTTGTTTGGTCTGGGGACCTTATCCACGTGAACAGCGTGAGGATGGGAATTTGTAGCTAGGCTATTTAAGATCCTCCTTATTTTATCAGATGTCAAGGCAGCTCATAATGTTCAGCCTTAATTTTAGGCTTTGTGCCATACTACCCTTCAAGGTAGATGCTATAATTATCCCCATTTCATGGATGAGGATATCAGGTACACAAGGTAACTTGCTTAAAACTATGACCACCATACCCTCAATGATTTTCTTATATGTTTGCTTTCCCTCAACCTAGATAGAAATTGTCAGTATCCAAAAAGAACAGAAAAGTATATGGAAATGAACTGACTCAGTGTTTTTATTACTAATTGCCGAGTTTTCATCTAAGTGCCCTGATGATTTTATTTCCTTTCCTTTTATAAGTCTATAAACTCTGATATAGTGAGATATGTTTGCACTTCTTGCCTGAGAGTTATGAGACATAGTTCTTTTTTTTTTTTTTTTTGATGTAGTGTTCCATGATTCATTGTTTGTGCGTAATACCCAGTGCTCCGTGCAGAACGTGCCCTCTTTGATACCCATCACCAGGCTAACCCATCCCCCCACCCCCCTCCCCTCTAGAACCCTCAGTTTGTTTCTCAGAGTCCATTGTCTCTCATGGTTCAAATGAGACATAGTTCTTAACCAAGAGAGGCAATAGTTTTGGTTTTCCTCTTCTAAGAGCCTTTGAAACAGAATAATAGATAATTTGGATTTTATTCCACCTAGTATAAAGGGAATGGTCTACTGGTCTTCATTTCTAAAGGCCAGTGTTTCTGTGAGTAAGTTACATTTTTAATAAATATATAGGATGTCTTTTGGTTGATAGAAATTTTGCTGGTTTGCTTGATTACAACTTTAAAATTTGCAGACTTGATTTGTCACTACTGTTTAACAAACATACTTTATCTACACACCAGGAAGTAATTGATTATTATCTGAGATATATATCCTATTTTTTTACTGTAATGATAACAGGGCATCTCAATTTTCTTGATAAAATTGCTTATCTTTTTCTGTGAATCTGGTTTTCAAATAATGCAAATCTAACTATAAATTGCATAAATTAACTCTGTTTTTGTTGTTTTTTTTTTAAATAAGACCAGACCTTTGATATAAGGAAGACAAGTATTTATTTATAGGGTATTATTTATAATAAAATATGACATGATTGAAAGCAGATTTTCCATGTTTGAGTTTCTCTCCCTTCATCTTGCCTGTGAACTTTGTCAAGTTAACTTTTTTTCCCATGAAACAATATAACTTGTATGTATTCAAGAGTCTTGAGTCTGGTATAGTGGGATAATAATAATAAATGTCTTTAGTCTTCCTTTCTGTCTTAGTAAGAGCTGCGTTTAGGTGATGCGGTGTTAGAATGCAACCTGCTGTCTGTTCTGGTGTAGCATTTAGGCAGATCTGTTCCAGTTGATGTGTAAGGGAATGATTTGATCATAATGGTGAATTCTGTATTTGCTTCACGCAATTTCATCTGTGAGAAACACGAGATACGTTCAGAAAAGTGCACCCATCTGACCTGAGCTACCTAGGAATACCTCATACACACGTCCTTCAAACATCTGCCCTCTACCTCAGTGTGCCAATGTTTCGAGCTCCGCCTGTCCTCATCCGGTGTGAAGCCTTCCATCCCATTTCACATCATCCTCTTTCCACTGCTTTGTAACTCAGAAGTGGCTGTGGGGGGTGGGGGATATAGTAATAATAAGTTAATTCATTTCTTGCTGAAGGTCTCAGGGAAACATAATCCAGAATGCAGGGAAATCAGTAAATCTTGTCAAATTCTATCTAAAATTTGAATATAAGGCTGCTTTTCATTTTGGGCCCACTATATTTCTGACCCAGTAGTAGGCTTTTTCTTCCTACCTTATCTCGTTCAATCCTTGTAACAGTCTTTTGAAGTTGAGATACCATCCCCACTTTATGAAAGAATAAATTGAGTCTTGAAGAGATTCATTATTTACCTGCTGCTTGGATGCTACAGTATTACCGTTATAATGTATTACTTTTTGCTTTTTCTCTGGGGAAATGTGTATTTTTGAAACGTGTTTATCTTTTTGTAATAAGAAAAACACGATCATCTTGTTTCTAAATTAGAAAAAAAACACGTTTTCTGGGGGAAAAAGTTTGTTAGCTTTTGTGGAGAAGGACACCATAGCCTTATAATGTTGCAGAATATTGCCATTCAAGACTTAGAAATCTGTATTTTGTGTTTTGCCACTCTAGAAATAAATGTTATTTCAGTGCTTATCAGTGAAGTTAAATTATGGCCTCTGTTTCATAGAGCATCCTTATTTGAAACTTTCATTTGTTTCCCTAAGAAACCAAATAATAGCATTAACAAAATGCAAAAGAAATTGTTGGGTATTTGAAATTCAGAAGTCTGTTTGGTATGTTAAAAGTATTTACAAATATTTGCCAACGAAATTCTGCTTAAATAATCCCATATCTATTCAGACTTATTGACAATAACTTCATTTACACGATGAGTAAGAGTGACTTCACTAAGTTCACTTCTGTTCTTGATCATAATATAAAATCACCATTTGATTAGTCTTTGAATCATGTGGAGGAGAAGCATGGCACCCCGCCATTAGCCAGCACCAACCAGCCATTTGAGTGAGGCATCCTTTCCAAGTGGCCAGCCCATCCACTCTGATAGCTGTATACATGTTTGGCATACTGATGATCATATGACTCTTCTTTTAGAAGAGAAAAAATGTATTTTTTTGAAGATTGCATTCTAGTGAAGAAATAGCAGTATTTGAAGATGTATTAAGATTATATGAACTCCCTAAAAAATAAATTATGGAAAATTAAGACTCACTAAAATATAGAGGCCTAGTAATCCTTAATGGTGAAGCTAAAATTCTACAATACATTTCTTAATAGAAATATCTGAAAACAGCAAGCCCATACGTCATTTTGTGAGGACATTGAAAAATCATTTACAACAAGAGATTATAAAGATTTTTAATTTTATAAAGCAACATGAATCCTTACAAGAAATTGATTTTTTTTATTTAAAATTTTCTTTAGAGTAGGTATGTCTTCTCAACTGGATCATTTATACAGAATATAGAATGTAGAACATTGAAAAGGTTTTTAGATAAATTTTAAGTGAAAGTCATTCTGTTATAAAAATATGTAAATTATATAGTATATCTATAATATGGTTTATTTTCTAATTTTGGTTTCATAACATTTTACCAAAAATTCAAAATCTGAGTTTATCAGCTTATTAAGTAGAATGGTTATTTAAAAAATATTTGTTTTAAACTAGTAAAAATAATGAGAAGGTAATTTTAAGGCATTTTGGTTATTTGTTTCTGAAAACTGTTTTTTAGAGTTGCTCACAGCATTCTGTATAACCAGAGAATGTGAACACAAAAAGGCCCTTAGAGATCATCTCTTTCATTTTTCAAGTGAGAAAATTGATGCCCCAGAAACTGAGCAAGTTCTCTCAGTGCTTAAGAATGCAGGGTTTTGGTACGTTTTTCATTATATCACCTTGCCCATAGAATTTACATATTGTTCCGTTTATTATTGTTTGAGGTACTTACGTCTAATTTCACCAACAGTTTGTAAACTCCTTTAGGTAGCTTTTCTACTTTTTATAGTCTTAAAAGAGCTATTACATAAGCTGTTCAACAATGAAGAATTCAGGGGCGCCTGGGTGGCTCAATCAGTTGAGCGTCTGCCTTCGGCTCAGGTCATGATCTCAGGATCCTGGGATCCAGCCCCACGTCCGGCTCCGTGCTCATCAGGGAGCCTGCTTCTCCCTCTCCCTCTGCCCCTCTCTCCCACTCACTCTCTCTCTTTCTGTCAAATAAATAAATAATTTTTTTAAAAATGAAGAATCCACTCAGTGCATACGGTTGGTTGGTTGATTGGAATGGCTGTTTTTAACTTAGAATACCCAGTACAATGCTCTGGTTCCCATTCAATGTCCTTTAAATGCTTAAAAATTAGTAAAGCTTACATCATATGACTGCTCATCTTTATTTTTTTCTAAGATTTTATTTATTTATTTGAGAGAGCACAAGCTGGGGGAGAGGGAGAGAAAAGCAGGCTCCCCACTGAGCAGGGAACCCAATGTGGGGCTTGATCCCAGGACCCTGAGATCATGACCTGAGCCAAAGGCAGACGCTTAACCAACTGAGCCACCCAGGCGCCCCTCTCATCTTTGAGTTGACTAAAAAACTAGGGATTTAGTATACTAACACTGAGGCCTGAAGAAGAGTCTAGTCTGTCCTTAGTTAAAATAAGTTAAATTGGTTACACAGAATGATAAAGAAGAGAAAGGTATGTAAATAGCATCTGTATAGAAGCTAATCTGGAAAATGGGAGGAGATATCAGGAGAATAACAAATTAAAGACAGTCTTTTTGATAATTAGAAGATAACTTTCATGGATTTTAATTGTAACATAATTATAGCTCTTTCAACCAAAACTACACTCTGAAAATTTTGTTGCCCAAACAAATTCAAAACGTTTGGATGTGGGATGATTCTTTTCAGTTGTAATTTTGTGTGTGTGTGTGTGTGTGTGTGTGTCTTAGGACTAACATGAGTCCAGGATGACAATAATTGTTTAAGGCAGGGGGTGCCTGGGTGGCTCAGTCGGTTGGGCGTCTGCCTTTGGCTCGGGCCATGATCCCGGGGTCCCCGGGGTCCTGGGATTGAACCCCCACAGAGCCCTGCACCTGGCTCCCTGCTCTGTGGGGAGTCTGCTTCTCCCTCTGCCTCTCCCCCTGCTTGTGCTCGCTCTTTCTCTCAGGTAAATGAATAAAATCTTTAAAATGTTTAAGGCGGTTATTACCCCAAAACAGCTACTTGATATCATTAAATGTGTAATAGTCTTAATAATATATAGAGATGGTATGTGATCAGTCAACATTTGTGGAGCACCAGATTTGAATTTATTATCAAGTAAGATGGAACTACTCTTAGAATTAAGTTAGTGTAATAAAAGATAAAGCCATATAAAGGTATCATCAGTTGTCATTTAAGTGAGAAACCAGAAGAGGGACAAACTCATTGTTGAATGACTCAATATAGAGAATGTAGGAACTGAATTGGGCTCGAGGTGATGAATTAGCAACACTGTAATAAATATGAAGAAGGGATGTGGCATTCCATGTGGAGGTTCAAGGACAAAGGAACAGAGGTACAGAAATATGCAAAGGAGGGTTTGGGAGTCAGCAGATCAGGGTAGTTGAAGCAGTGTTCATGTCAGTACCACTTGGAAAACAAACATTGGAAAGCTGGGTAAGGGCCAGAATATCAAAAACGTTACCCTCTTTCTACCGTCTTCCCTCGCTCTCGCCCCATAGCTGGGGCTAGAGTGGTGTATTATAATGGGATAGGGGTGGAAGTGGGACACAAATTAGTCACTGAATAAGACTTTGTGAACAGGTGGTGGGAAGTTGCTATTAAATGCATAACAGGAAGTTTGGGTCTTTAAGTGCAGTTGGGAATAATCAAACACTTTACTCTTGCCAGCAATCTCCTCTCCCTGAAACTCATATCCTTCTGTATACCTGCCTTATAAGCTTATATCTCCTGATTATTAGAGTCAACCTAAATCCAAGCTGCCTCCTTCTCTTGATTTATTTTATATCAGTTGGTACCACCATTCTTCATCCATCCAGGCATCTACTTCAGAGGCAACCTAGACTTCTCTCACTCCTACCCCCTCCTATCCAGTCAGCCCCTCCGTTCTGTTTGTTCTGTCTCCTACCCCTCCGTTCTGTTTGTTCTGTCTACTAAGTAGCTCTCAACAGAATGCTTTTTCTTAATCCATACTGCTTAGTGAACCCAGGTCTTCTCTCTCCTAGAAATTATAGGAGCCCTCTAACAGGTGTTATGTTCTCCAGCCTCCCCCCACACCAGTCCTTTTTCTCATCGATGTCAGAAATATTTTCTTAGGGGCACCTGAGTGGCTCCGTCGGTTAAGCGGCTGCCTTCAGCTCAGCTCATGATCTCAGGGTCTGGGATCGAGTCCCACATCGGTCTCCCTGCTCAGTGGGGAGTCTGCTTCTCCCTCTCACTCTCCCTCTGTGCTCTCTCTCTCTCTCTCTCAAATAAATAAAATTTAAAAAAAGAAAATTATCATAAAAAAACATCAGGCTCTGGTCTGGCATTCATGATATGACCCTTGCCTGTGTCTCTAGGCTTATTCCTTGAGATTCAGGGATCCAGTAGAAGAGCATATAGTTTTCTAAATGTATCATGCCTTTGCATTTTCTGTTCCTTTTACCTAGGATGTTGTACCCACATACACCCATCTGTTTTCTAGATGGCCTGACACATTTCCATTCCTTCCTAGAGATCTATCCCATTGGGAAGGCTTTTTTGATCCACCCCCTTGCAGGCAGAGTTAGGTATTTCTATTTTGGTCATCTCCATTATAGCTCCTAACGTCTATTGTAATTGTACATTCATATTTATTTACTTGATGTTTCCTTGAGGTCAGCACTTAACGCTTTATCTTCGTACTCCCAGTACTTAGCCCAAGTCCTTCCAAATAACAACCTTTTAAAAAGAAAACATCTGGGGGGTGCCTGGGTGGCTCAGTTGGTTGAGTGTCTGCCTTCGGCTCAGGTCATGATCCCGGGGTCCTAGAATCAAGTCCCACATCGGGCTCCCTGCTCAGCGGGGAGTCTGCTTCTCCCTCAGCCGCTCTCCCGGCTTCTGCTCTCTCTCTCTCAAGTAAATAAATAAAATTTAAAAAAAAGGAAAATTATCATAAAAACATCAAGCTATACAAAAGCAGAAAAAAATAGTACACCAAACCTCCAAGAGCCATCACCAAATTCAGTATTGCAAGATTTTGTCACTTTACTTCATCAATCCAGTGGTGTTATTGTTGCTGAAGTCATTTAAGTTAATTAAGTCTCAAAAGCCATTCTCTTTTACCCCTGCTACATTAGCATCTAAAATATATAAATGCATTCTTATATAACTACAGGGGGAATATCACACCTAACAAAATTGGCAATAATTGCTTGATATCATGTAATATTTCATCTTATTCAGTTTCCTCTCATTGTTCCATGTCTTTTTAGAGGTGACTTTTTCTGACTTACGTCCACTGAAGCTGTGTTTTTGAAGTCTCTCTTCAGAGTAGTCTCTCCTCTTTTGTTGCTCCTGCTGTTTCTTTTCATGCCTGTAACCACTTGGGTCAGTTGTCCTATAGAATGTTTCATAATATGGATATTTTTCTGTTTTCTCATGTTGTCTTTTGTGCCTCTCACCCTCTATTTCCTGTTAATTTGAAGTGTGGACTAGAAGCTTGATTAGATTCGGGTTCAGGTTATTTTTGGTACATAGACATTTTCCTCGTCCTTTTTTATGGCTGTATCAATGGGTTAGGTCCTCAGAAGTGAGGTTGCTGGGTCAAAGGATGAATGTATATGTAATTTTTCCAGACACTGTCAAATTCCTGTCCCTCAGAGTTGCTGGGTTCTTGCATTCCCACAATTTTTGAGAGTGTCTGTTCCCTTATAGTCTTGTCAATAAATAATATGTTGCCTAACTTGGTTATTTGCCAGTCTGATATACGAAATATAATGTTTGCGTTTCTCTTTTTATGAATAATTTCTTCTGTTAATGCCTGTTCTTTGTCCTTTTTTAAATTTGGTTTTATTTTTTTTCTCTTGATTTTTGGGAGCTCCTTAAACAATTAGAGAATTAACTATTGTCGGTGTTAAATTTCAAGTATTTGTCATCTGATTTTGCTAATGGTGTTTTTGTAGTGTGTGAAAGGGGTGTGTGTGTGTGTGTGTGTGTGTCTGTATGTGGTTGAATTACCAATTTTTTTTTATTGTTTCGGATATTGAGTCATAATTACAAATGTTCCATTGGTTTGTGAATCTGTTCATATGCCAACACAACTCTTAATTATAGAAATATATTTTACTATATGGTAGGGGTATTATAGTAACATATTTTACTATATGGTAGGGGTAGCACCCCTCCTAAATTGTGCTTTTTCTACAGGGTGTTCTTGATCGTTTGTATATACTTTATCGATTGAAAGTTTATTTCACAAATAAGAAAATGAACACTTCCATAGAAGTTCTGTGACCTTGTAGTAATGAGAAAAACAAAACATAATTGTTCTAAGAGCTTCTTAATACTTTGTCTTAATATGAAGGTAAAATGTGGCAATCTTTTTGCAAATGACTGAAACCACTTATAAAGATACATAATTGAAAGAGAGAGCCCAGTGCATTGGAAACATGTATTTCAATCAGTGGTTCCTAAAGTGTGGTCTGTGGACCTTCAGGCCTTGGCACAAATCAAAGCAGTGGCATCACACTGTAATGATGACCACCGTTTTCCTCACCACCCTGTATTCACAGTAAAAAGGTCAGTTTCACTCAAGAATATTCTTTTTTTTTTTATTAAAGATTTTATTTATTTAATTGACAGAGACAGCGAGAAAGGGAACAGAAGCAGGGGGAGCGGAAGAGGGAGAAGCAGTCTTCCCGACGAGCAGGGAACCCGATGCGGGGCTCGATCCCAGGACCCTGGGATCATGACCCGAGCCGAAGGTAGACGCTTAACCTAATGAGCCACCCAGGCGCCACCCACTCAAGAATATTCTTGATGAGACAGTAGAGATTATGCATTTTATTAAATCTCGACCGATGAATACTTATCTTTTAAGTCTCTGTTTCAAAGTAGAGAATATGCACAAAGCTCTTCTGCACGCCGCAGTATGGTGGCTGTCTCCAGACAGAGCAGACGTGTGACTGAGTTGCGAGCCAAGCTCGTCATTTTACTGATCACCATTTCTACGGGAAAGAGTGACTGATGGTTACTCAGACCGGGGTATCTGGCAGACATTTTCACAAAAACTAACCAGGTGAGCCTGCCATTTTAAGGAAAACAACTGACAGGACTTAATTGCCAATGATAAAATTTGAGCTTTCATGAGAAAAGAATTTTTGAAAACTGGTATCCTCTACCATGAGCTTGACCACTTCTCAGTACTTACAGATGCCTCTGATGTGATGAGTGGTGGTATTTAACAAATTTTATTTTTAATATTATATTATATGTATCACTATTTTAAAAAACCTGCGAAGCTCAAGGAGCCAATACTTTCTAAATGACCAGTGGTTAACATTACAAAATCATATGTAAATCAAATGATCGATTTAATACAAGTACAAGATAAGCCAATGGATTTTAATGCAGCAGAGTAAGTTTATTGATAAGGCTTCAGATTCCACATTGCAACAAACTTATAAAATACAATACTTCTAAATGACCAGTGGTTAACATTACAAAATCATATGTATCAAATGATCGATTTAATACAAGTACAAGATAAGCCAATGGATTTTAATGCAGCAGAGTAAGAAGTTTATTGATAAGGCTTCAGATTCCACATTGCAACAAACTTATAAAAACTACCATTTGTCCAGTTTAGTGGAGTACCAAAGAATGTGCAAAATTATGTGAAAAGGCTATTAAAACATACTTCCCTTTTCCAATTATATCTTTGTGAGGCCAGATTTTATTCATGTTGTGCAATCACTACAACAGATAGCAGCATTTTGAATTGCAGATGCAAATACAAGACTCCAGTTCTTTTTAATTAAGCCAGATATTTGCACAAATGTAAAATAATGCTCCTCTTCTCGGTGATTTTTTGCTATTGTCTATAGTTTCCAAAGAATTCATTTGTGTTAACATGTAATGGGTTTATTCTTTTTTTATTTTTCTTTTTTTTTACAGATTTTATTTATTTATTTGAGAGAGAGAGTGAAAGAGAGAGAGAGCATGAGAGCAGGGTCAGGGGCAGAGGGAGAAGCAGGCTCCCCACTGAGCAGGGAGCCCAATGCCGGACTGGATGCTGGGACTCCAGGATCATGGCCCGAGCCAAAGGCAGATGCTTAACCGACTGAGCCACCACCCACGTGTCCCTGTTTTTACTTTTAAATGAATAAGTACTTCAAAATGTTCTTTGGTTTCATTTCTTAAATGTAATTATGGATAGATAGTACTTACATAAAAAAGCTTTTGGGGTTGATAACTTTTGGTATAAAGAGGTCCTGATATCAAAAAAGTTTGTGAACCATCCATTTAAATGAGCATAACAGGCGCCTGCGTGGCTCCATCCATTGAGTGTCTGACTCTTGGTTTCGGCTCAGGTCATAATCTCCCGGTTGGGGAGTCCGCTTGAGATTCGCCCTCTCCCTTTTCCCCTCCCCACCCCACTCACACATGTGCTCTCTATCTCTCTTTAAACTAAATAAACAAATGAGCATACATAAAAAAACAAAAAATAAATAATAATACAAATAAATAATAATATAAATATAAATATTATAGTATAAAAATATATATAAGAAATAAATAATAAAAAATGAGCATAGCAACTCATGGTTTTAATTCTAATTACAATAGGTTTTAAATTTACCTGTGTACATTAAAGCACAATTTTGTATTTCTCTGTTTATAGACTTAGGGGTTGATACCATTGGACAGAAATGAAGTTAATGGGAATGAACTATCAGATTCTGATTATTTTATTATTCAGATCAGATTTTCTATTCCAGGCAAAAATTAAAATACAACTGTTCCTTTCAAAGCTAAACAAAAACTTCTGTTTTTCTTTTAAATTTCATTACAACTGAAGTTGAATATAATTCGATGTAAAAGCAAACATACTTTAATTTGCTCAGCTGTTGTGTTCCTGGGAGGCTGTGTGAAAGGTACTTTCTCCATTTAAATTAGAACATAAGTTTCTTGTTATTTTTGACTAAGTGTGTAAAGCAGGATTGGTTTTCAAGTGGCTAAAATGCTTACATTTTGTAAATCTCTAGAAATCAATTGTATTTAATGCTTTCCTCCTGATTCCTCTAAGCTAAGCAAGTGATTTGTATTTTGTTAATCATTGTGTTTTGAAAGATCTGGAAACTGTCCTGGCATCCTTTGTTCCATTAGAATAACCTAAAGGCCTTTTGATTTTGTTACAACCTAGGCTGTAGATGCTGAGTTTAGAAGTTTGATTTAAAACTATGTTTCCCTGGGGTGCCTGGGTGTCCCAGTTGGTTAAGCGTCTGACTCTTGGTTTCGGCTCAGATCTTGATCTCAGGGCTCCGTGCTCAGACTCTCCTTTTTCCCTCTCCCTCTCTCAGACTTCAGACTCTCCCTCTGCCCCTTCCCCTTGCGTGTTCTCTCTCTCTCTCAAATAAGTAAATCTGTAAAAAACAAAACTAGATTTCCCTCATATACCAAGGGAACTACATTCACAGCATATTTTTTTGTTTCTTCAAGACTAGTCCTATCGACCATGTACTATTATCAGAATATTATGTAACTGTAATGGTCTCTAATGGGAGTCTTAACTTTCTAAAACTCCCATTTTTAATTTCTTTTGATCTAATTAGGACCTAATTTTAATAGTAAAACGTTCTAAAATCAAGAAGAGTTTTTATTATTACACAATACAAAACTTTAAACATTGTAGAGAAGTAAAGCCCTTCTCTTAATACTTCTGCGGGACTTGGAGAGAGATCCTGTCATTGGTAGGAGAAAAGTATATTGTCTGTGGTAGTTATTATGGACTCGCATTATCTCAGATACAAAAAGTAATAGTTCTCTCCTCATTGTCTTGGGCTTGAGCCCAAAATTTTAATAGCATGTTCAGCAAGTGTATTTCTTAGTTCTGCATCTCTAAAAAAAAAGTGCTCAACACTGAAAAGCTTATATAGGAGCGTTTATTGTTCAAGATTAGTGTCACAGCATGTAATAATATTATTACTGACTTCTAGAAAATATTACAAATTATGGGAAATGTAAGGTACTATTTGTTTTATCAATATAAGAATATAAACAGGAAAAAGTGTCACAAAAGAAACCCAGGGGGCACAAGGAAGGTAATGGATTGATGTCCAGGACTATGTTTATTAGTTTAACTTACTGTTGTTTCTCAATAAGAATACAGAGAATGGCCTCAAGTCCACAGGATGCTCTTGCCCTGTTGAAGGAAAAGAAAAATCTGTACCAGACTCCTGTCTCCTTAGTTCAGTTCAACAAATATACAAGTACCCTATAATTTAATGTTGCTGTGCTGTAATACATAGATACTGTATCAGAAATTGATCCTGCTCTTTAAGGAGCTTATTTATTATTTGAAAGGAGTGATAAGATAATGATATATGTTAATAGCTATAAGAGAGAGAAACACAATTGTGAATCTTAAGAAGAATAAGTTTAAATTCATAGCAGGTCTTGGGAATAGGTAGGAGTGGAGGGGAGACCAAAGGAGATGATATTTGAGCTGGGTCTTAAAGGAGGAATGGGTAGAATTTCAATAGACATAAAAAAGGGAAAGCAGAGTCTCAGGAAGCACTGGTTCAAATATATCTAAATTCTGCAGAATATGGAAAAGACCTGTCATATTAGAACTACCAATTTTTAGGGGCACCTGGGTGGCTCAGTTGGCTAAGCGTCTGCCTTCGGCTCAGGTCATGATCTCAGGGTCTTGGGATGGAGCCCCATGTCAGGATCCCTGCTCAGCCGGCGGGGGGGCGGTCTGCTTCTCCCTCTCCCTCTGCCTCTCCCCACCCCCCAGCTCTCTTGCTCTCCCTCTGTCAAATAAATAAATAAAATCTTTAAAAAAAAAAAAACTACCGATTTTTAATTATAGGTGAAACTAACTTGATTTATGCTACTTTGTGACATTGCATGGAAAGTGGAAAAGGATGTGTGTTCTTTGCTGCTTGCCTCTGGATGGCCTTGGACATGAACATGATTTTATTTTATTATTTTTTTAAAAGATTTTATTTATTTATTTGACAGAGAGAGACACAGCAAGGAGGGAACACAAGCAGGGGGAGTGGGGGAGGAAGAAGCAGGCTTCCCGATGAGCAGGGAGCCTGGTGTGGGGCTCGATCCCAGGAACCTTGGGACCATGACCTGAGCCGAAGGCAGACGCTTAACAACTGAGCCACCCAGGCACCCCATTAGTATGATTTTAGATTTACTTCCAGTTTAAAGGATTAGTTAGTAGTATGATGCTACTCATGTAGTTTAAAGACTATCCCAGCTCCATATTTTATTTTATTTTATTTTATTTTACTTTATTTTATTTTATTTTGAGAGAGAAAGAGAGAGAATCCTAAGTAGGCTCCACACCCAGCACAGAGCCTGACATGGGGCTCAATCTCACAACCCTGAGATCATGACCTGAGCAGAAATTAAGAATCGGATGCTTAACCAGCTGAGCCACCCAGGCATCCCTCCCATATTTGTTTTCAATATTTCTACCTTTATAAGTCGGTGTCAGTCTGTGGTTGTATGGGGTGCTGGTGGTCCTTTTGTTTTTACAAGTTTGCTATTTCATAGTCTGTATAGAAATAGAAAAACTTGCCTGCACTTTGCATGGAGTTCACCATGTGTTCTAATGAATAAAATTTAAGAGATTTTTGTTACTAGCCAAGGGAAAGCTCATTTAGAAATTCAGCTACACTGCAGTGCAAATTTAACTCATTAGCTACCCTTTGCTATCTAGATATACGTGTTTAATTATTTTACTGATGGGATGAGGCCCATTCATCTTTGTGTACTTGACTGCATCTACTACAGCAATATTATTACTGATTTCTGCTAGATAATAGTCCTACTCAGTAGGTGAGTTAGTCTATCTTTAGGCCCACTGTTGGTAAAACAAATTTACCAAATGGTCCCTACCAAATGGCACACCAAGGTTTTTTGGGTTTTTTAGTGAGAGTTGCTTAATCATGATGTCTCATTTCTTGGAACTAATTTTTTGAAAAATGAAATAGAAAAAAAATACTGTTATTCAAATGGTCATTACATAAAACTTTCAAAAATGGACCAGATGTTTGCCTCACACTGTAGAATGTATTAAGTTCAAATACTCAAAGATGAACAAGGCACTATCCAGGCCCACCTGGAGCTGACAGCTTAGCAGGGGAATGAGAAGGTAAAGAAATCACTAAAATACACTGGATAGGGGGTGCCTGGGTGGCTCAGTCACTGGTTAAGCATCTGCCTTTGGCTCAGGTCATGGTCTCAGGGTCAATCTCCATGTTGGGCTCCCTGCTCAGCAGGGAGTCTGCTTCTCCCTCTCCCTCTGCTCCTCCCCACCCCCAAATAAATAAATAAAATCTTTACAAAAAAATACACTGGATAAGTGCATTGCTTTTGGTGGAAGTGTTTTGAGATTTCAAGTTAAAATTTTAGCCAGTATGTGTTGGTAAAGAATCACTGAAATTTACAGTTAACAAGGTCTTTGCCTTGTTCTTCAAGTGACTCTACCCAGGGTTGGAGCTATTAGTGACAGAGGGACTTGATAGGCTTCGTTTTTCTAAGTCTGTGAAAAGGAGTCCACTCCTGGTCTCGGGCCCTGAAAATGAGGCAGGATCTCCCACCTCTGAAGGGGAATTTTGAGTGCTCTTTGGACTATCAGTGCATTTCTACCACTCGCTGTGATGCCTGGTTGGGGTCCTGATACCCAGCGGTTCTTTGCACACCCTAGCTCCAAGTAATAGGAGAGACTTGGGTGGGATTCGAAAGATTCCCAATCTTGGTGCTATTGCATTTTCTGCTACCAGATCTTTTCTCACAAAATGACCTTAGATCTCAGTTATTATAATATCATGCAGGTCAATACATATTTTAATCTAGTGTAGGAGAAGTCACAACTTCGTTAAATTGTCTTTTAGGCCATTTGGGTGGTGGGAACATAATGTATATTCCAGATCATTACAGAAATTTAAATTTGAGTTTACTGTAAAATTGACCAGTCTGTTACCATTAATCTTCAAGCTTGTTCTTTCCTCATTTAGGTAGTGATAGTTTTTAATCTCTGTGTTCCTTTCCATTTGCCCTTTTTCCTCTGAAATATGTAATGTCATCGATTTCTCTAAACCCAGTCAGTATCCCTGAAAGTGTCTGCCAAGGAACAAAAAAATGTCATCAGCATTATCTCATAGCATAGAGCCCCCTACCCATCTCTGCCCTTCCTGCAGTGGTTTGTGCCAAAGTGAAACACCTGTAAAGAATAGAAGGCGACTCAGCAACTGAAATGTACTATTTGTGTTGATCACTGCAGTGGACTTTCTTATTATAGTCACACTTAAAAATTTTGTTTGGGGCACTTGTTTCGTGTGGAAGATGTTTTGTCGCTGTTGTGTTACAAAAACAAATGTTGAAGGTATTAAATTGCCTTCTCGGGATTTATTTATTTATTTCTTATTTTGTTTTAAGTAGGCTCCACACCCAACGTGGGGCTTGAACTCATAACCCTGAGATTAAGAGTCACATGGTCTACCAACTGAGCCAGCCGGGCGCCCCCTCAGGCTATCTTTAAAAGCTATGGGATCAGGGGCGCCTGGGTGGCTCAGTCGTGAAGCATCTGCCTTCAGCTCAGGTCATGATCCCAGGGTCCTGGGATCGAGCCCTGCATCGGGCTCCCTGCTCCACTCCCTTTCCCACTCCCCCTGCTTGTGTTCCCTCTCTTGCTGTGTCTCTCTTTGTCAAATAAATAAAATCTTTAAAAATAAATAAATAAAAATAATAATAAAATAAAAGCTATGGGATCAGTGTGCGCGTGGAGTCAAATTTATGTTTTGCCGTAATTTTTATATGTTGAAGATTTTAAAAACCTCTAAGTGTCTCTGGGTAAAGTTAATGATACATATTACTCGATATTTCTCTCCCAAAGAGATAAATTCACAAGTAGTTTTTACATTTTAATAAATAGAATGTGCGTGTGTTTTGCTTTCCCATGATAAATGGATGAGATACATGAAAATGAAATTTAATAATTTAAAAGTATTTAGGAGCAGGAGGTGCAGCACTTTAATTCTCCAGGGTAGTCAGCTTTAGAGGGCCAAGTAATTTGTTGATTACCCCTAAAAACTCATAATTTTAAGAACTCCTGACTTCCAAGTATCTGAATTTTCTATTGGGATTAATTTATATAAAGTTATCTGGTAAATTGCTTAGCTGTTACAGGTCAAAAGAAGAAGCACCAGTTTTCTAAATATAATCTTCATCCTTTCAGTGTTTTGTTTTCTAGCAGATAATGACTTAATAGGCATAATCTCCATTGATGAATTTCAAGCATAACTTCTTTCAGCAATAATAACATATCTGAAAAAAGAAACTTTCCTCATGGTAGCATTCTTGACCTTACAACCCTTGGTAAAACTTAAAACACATAACTGAGAGTCTCGGGTTCCTATTTTATAGCTAGTTTTCTTGATTGAAATTACGGAATTGGGCACCTGGGTGGCTCAGTTGGTTAAGCGACTGCCTTCAGCTCAGGTCATGATCCCGGAGTCCCGGGATCGAGTCCCACATCGGGCTCCCTGCTCGGTGGGGAGTCTGCTTCTCCCTCTAACCCTACCCCCTCTTGCGCTCTCTCTCTCACTCTCTCTCTCTAATAAATAAATTAAAAAAAAAAAATTACGGAATTTTGTGGAAAAAATTTAAACAAATCCTGTGACTGCTAAGACCTTTGAAAACAAAGCCCAGTTAAATTTACTATTGTTTAAAGTTTCTTCAAATTTTCTATGTCCTTTTATTTTTTAACACTAAAGTCAACATTTTAGAGACTTTGTTCTATTTACATAGTGATTTGAACATTGTCATCAAATTAAGTCTGAAGAATGGTGTCTTCCAACTTTACTGCCATTATAGTTGCTGGTTTCCCAGTTTTAATAGGCAAATCAATTTTTATTTTATTTCTATAGTTACTTTTTTAAAAAAGATTTATTTATTTATTTGAGAGAGAGAAAGCGTGAGTGGTGGAGGGAGGGGCAGAGGGAAGGGAGAAAGAGAATCTCAAGCTGACTCCCTGCTGAGTGTGGAGCCCAATGTGGGGCTCGATCCCAGGACCCTGAGATCATGGCTTGAGCCAAAATCAAGAGTTGGCTGCTTAACCCACTGAGCCACCGAGGTGCCCCTAAAGTTACATGTTTATTACGCTTTTGTTCATTCCTGAAATTTTAACCATTTTATATCTTTGCATCATCCCAATTGCTAAAATCAGGATTAAGCGGTGCTGCGGAGCAATACTGTACCATAGATGCTTTGGCGATGATTAGAAAAATCCTCGATTTCCATTGTGCGGCATGACACTCACTAGCCACTTGTGACTGTTGTACACCCTCAAATGTGACAAATGCAATTTGGGCAGTACATTTTTAACTTTATTTAAGGTTAACTTAAATTGAAATAACCACATGTGACTATTGTAATGGACAATGCAGCTAAAAAAAACTCAAGGGCTAGCTTTGGGAATTTAGATTTTCTTCCATTTTTAAAAAATTTTTCACTTTTCTAAGTAATCTCTGCACCCAGCTTGGGGCTCTATCTCACAACCCTGGGATCAAGAATCACATGCTCCACCAACTGAGCCAGCTGGGCGCCCTGGGATTTTAGATTTTCATAGAAACAAAATAAGACCATTGTATAAGAATTGCTAGTATGATCAAAGCCATTTGATTCTGCAGAATAAGATATCAGTTTATACTTAAAAAGAGGAAAATATGGCAGTATTACTCCTCAAAATTAATTAGAAAAATAAAACTAAGACCTCATTTTGTATTATTCTTTGCATTTTTTATGTGTTATCTTCCCCCACAAGAGGGAAAGCTAAGACATTGAATTGACATTAATTTCAGTTGTGAGAGGAAACTATTTCTCAACTCTTATGGCTGAGGAGGGTCTGTGGAGAGGATGGGAAAAGGCAGTTACAGGATTTGGCAGTTGTTTGAATGAAGGCTCCTAGGATGAAGAGACAAAGATAACTCTCCATTGGAGCCAAGGCTACTGGTGCGTGCGGTGATTTTACGACTCAGACAGGAAAGTGAGAAGGGACAGTGAGTTTGATGTTGAAGATTTTTTTCTTAAGATTTCATTTATTTATTTGAGAGAGAGAGAGAGAGAGAGAGAGAGAGAACAAGCGGGGGGAGGGGCAGAGGGAGAGGGAGAAGCAGGACCCCCCCCAGGCCGCTGAGCAGGGAGCCCCATGTGGGTCTCGATCCCAGGACCCTGAGATCATGACCGGAGCCAAAATCAGATGCCCCAGAAGATTGGTTTTAAACATGTTGATTTTAAGGTGCAAGTATTACAAACAGATGATGTCGCAAGCAGCTCAGAATGGTCCACAGCCAGCCTGCAGGGCCAAGAAGAGCTAGCTCTGAGCTAGTAACAAGATTCAGGAATCAGTTGCCTGGCTTGCTCATTTTCAGTTCACATGAGCTTCCCCCACCCGCACCCCCACCCCCCACCCCGCAACAGGGACTATCACACAACTCAGTAAATTTGGTTTTATGGAAAGAAGATGTAAGCCCTGGAAGAGAATGCTCACTTGAGCGAATGAATATTAATGAAAGAAATGCAGGGGATGTTCAGGAAAAGTGTGCAAGTGGTCAAAGACTCAGTAGGGTGGGTGGTCCAGTGTTATAGAGGCAACCAAGGGTGGAGTTGCACGGCAGACAGAACTGAATAGTTCGAGGAGGCAGGAAGGCTGGTGATTATGTAAGGAGCATCTCAGCTGGGATCTGAAGAGTATGCTTACATAAAAAGCACAAAGTAGTGATTGCCAAAGGCTGGGGGGTGAGGGAAATGTGGAGTTGTTGTTCAATGGGTATAAGGTTTCGGTTATGCAAGATAAAAAAGTCCTAGACATCTGTTGTACAACACTGTACTTATAGTGAGCAATTCTGTACTCTACTCTTGATTTGTTAAGACAGTAGGTCTCATGTTACGTGCTTTTTACCATAATTTTTTAAAAGGGAGAAAAAGGTTTTCTTTTCCTGGAGACTGTCATAAGAGCAAAAATTGAGACAGGGATTCTTAGAACTGGCTGATTTTGTGTGTGTTTGTTTTTCCTGAATTGCCCTTATCTGGATTTACTCTTAATTTGGTTGAGAGCATTTCTGCAATTACATGAAAATACTTGGTTATGGGATTGAGTAGGTGTGATCATCAAACTGATAATTCTGCAGAGAAATCATTTATCATTTCAAAAAGGCATTAAAATGCCAAAGATGTGATTTAAAAAAAAAAAATTAAATGAAGAGTCTAGAGCAGTGCTATTTGCTAGAACCTTCTGCATTGACGCAGGGTAATGTCTGCGCTGTCCTTCACAGTAGCAATGGGCGCATGTGGTGGTTGAGCACATGAAATGGGACTAGCATGGTTGAGGAACTGTACTTTTAGCTTTATTTAATTTTAATTAATTTAAATGTCGTCACATGTGACTGATGGCTACCGTACAAGGCAACAGAGGTCTAGAGACTTCAGAAAAGTTAATCAGGGTGTGAATGAGGTAGCAACTCAGTCCTGGGCATTTTGAATTTGAAATAAAAGCTGAGGAAATGTGTTACAGGGTATGACAGGAGACCGGAACTTCAGCTTAGGGTTTGAAAATGAATCTTTGGGATATGGTGCCATCCTCTTTCTTTTGGGTTTGACCTTATCAACTTTAAAAAAGTACAGAGACAGAAAGTAGGTGGGGGGGCGGGGATTAGAAAAAGGAGCTCACAGTAGAATTTATGAGCTGCCTTGATCATTTTTGAAATTTTGTTTTTCACCTTCTTATAAATATACAAAGCAGCTAACTGAGACAATAGTAAAATCCTGACCAGAAAAGGTGCTCCTTACACAGAAGCAGGAACTAGGCTGATCATTTCAGTAGTGGTGCCATTTTAAAAACATAACTGAAGGGGCGCCTGGGTGGCTCAGATAGTTAAGTGTCTGCCTTCGGCTCAGGTCATGATCACAGGGTCCTGGGATCAAGTCCCTCATCGGGCTCCTTGCTAGGCGGGGAGCCTGCTTCTCCCTCTGCCTCTGCCTCTCTCTCTCTCTCTCTCTGACTTTCATGAATAAATAAATAAAACATTAAAAAAATAAAAAATAAAAATAAATAAAAACATAATTGAAGAAGGATACATGATGGCAAAACTTAAAAATGATTATTAGTTTTCAGGAGTGCCAGGGTGGCTCCATTGGTTAAGCGTGTGACTCTTGGTTTCAGCTCAGGTCATGATCTCAGGGTTGTGAGATCGAGCCCCACCTCAGGCTCCACGCTCAGTGCAGGGTTTGCTTGTCCCTCTCTCTCTGCCCCTCCACACACTCGTGCTCTCTCTCTAAAATAAATAAAAATCTTTTTAAAAAATGATGTTAGTTTTCCCTTCCCTTCAGTGTTTAAGCAGCTCTCTTAGGTCAGGCCACATCATTTCTCCCTGGGACTATTGCAGTTACTGCCCAACTGGGGTGTTTCTGTTGGTTTCTGTTAGTTCCAGGCCCAGGGGCTACATCACCCCCAGAATTGTATTATTAAAAAAACTGTATTATTTAAAATATTGTAGTATTGTTATTAATTGTATTACACATCTCTATGTAAGAAATTTTACCTCAGATACGTATATCAGGAAAAGTTTCAATCACATTTTTGGATGCTGTTTTTCACATTTGAAGTGAATGAGTTAAGTGGGCATTTTCTCAGCTGATGAAAATAAAATTGGTGTAACATTTTTGTTAGCACCTTTGCAGTTTGCAACAAGAACTTTAAAGATATGTATGACCTAAAACCCAGGAAATCCACATCTGGGGTTCTTCCTAAAGAACCTATCCTGAATACCACGGTCTGCCCTCAAATCACTTTTTACAAAGATACTCATCATAGCATTATTTTATAATAATGAAAACTGGACATAACTTTAATGTTCAACAAAAGGGGAATGACTGAGCAAGTGGTAACTGTTACAATGTCTTCCCACATCACCTTGTGTATGTATCTGCCCTGGGATATGTCATATACAGGGTGGTTGGTTGTATGCATTTCTGCCAGGCTAATCCTTATTTGTGTCTGGCATGTTGTAGATACTCAATGAATGTTTGCTGACTAAATGAGCAAATGAATGTTGACACAAATGAAATTGAGTTTCTGTTGCTTCTTATCAATTGGTTAAAACGAAGAGATGTTACATTCTTTGCAGTGCAACGACCTGCAGTTCCATTTGTAATGAAGACGTATTTCAGATTTAAACATCCGTTCCAGAAAAATATTTTCGTAAGCAGACTAACAAGTTCAAGCATGTAAAGGTAAATTCAGTTGATAAATGTATCAAAGAGTGATTTTTGTAAACAAATCATATTTGTAATAAATCATTCTTTGTCTCCCGAAGTCCCTTCATATGCTTTTAGTTTCTCTCTCCCTATCTTTTCTCTGAATTTTATGTATTTTATATAAACAAAAACCTCCACTTACCTTCCCATTGGCATTTTTTCTCCTCAAACCTGTGGTAGGTCCTCACAATCAGTTTCTCTTAACTGCTTTATTCATTTGAAATGATTCATCATCAAGGAAATTGCTTTTCACATATGACTGCATTAGGCTATATGATATAGAGAGTATTTGAAATGTTGTTTCCTATAACTCACAGAGACTAGTAGAGGGAAGAAATCTGTTATTTTCTTTTAAATTATTTTTCTGGGTAAAACAAGATGGTGGTTGATGTAGACAGGAAATGCCAATATTAGAAATTCTAAATTACTCCTTTTTACATGGAGTCTTCTAGTATATTTGACCAGCAGGTTAAGATATATTTGTCATCACTTTATAAATACAACCTAAATGCCTGGTCCTTTCTGAAACCTGAGCAGGTTTAGATTATCATTATTCACTGTATTTATTCCGATAGAATTCTGAAAATTGATGGAGATTGTGTGCCATGCTCATGAGGGCGGGGACCCCCCCGTTTTGCTTGCTCTGTATCTTCTATCACGTATCTGATCAGGTTCTCAAAAAAATCATTGAATGCCTGGCTGCCTACTTTTGTCTGTTTGTTTTGTAACTGCTGCTCACTGAAGTAAGGGATTGGAATAACTGTTTTGTGTTTGGTAGGCTCTTTGATTTTAAGGAACAAAAAAGACTCCAGTTACCTTACGGAGAGAGAAAGAGGGAAGGATGGAAGGGAGGAAAAAACACAGGAGAGCCCATGATTAGACTGGACTTCTTCTAGGGACTCCATAGAAACCCTAGTGCTTTTCCCCTTAGAAGCAGATAGACACTGGGGAGGGTATGTGCTATGGTGAGCACTGTGAATTGTGCAAGACTGTTGAATCACAGATCTGTACCTCTGAAACAAATAATACATTATATGTTAAGAAAAAAGAAGAAGAAGAAGAAGATAGCAGGAAGGGAAGAATGAAGGGGGGGAAATCAGAGGGGGAGACGAACCATGAGAGACTATGGACTCTGAAAAACAAACTGAGGGTTCTAGAGGGGAGGGGGGTGGGAGGATGGGTTAGTCTGGTGATGGGTATTAAAGAGGGCACGTTCTGCATGGAGCACTGGGTGTTATACGCAAACAATGAATCATGGAACACTACATCAAAAACTAATGATGTAATGTATGGTGGTTAACATAACATAATAATAAAAATATATATATATTTAAAAAAAGAAGCAGATGTCTGTTGTTGCCTATTCTAATGCTTCTTTATTGTGTTCTCTGCCTCTGCTTCTGAGTGCTATGTTGTTGCTCTTTGTCAGAGTGCATTACTTGCATATACTTCTAGTAACTCTAGAATCTTAACTGGTCCAACAAATTACCCTCAGTTGTGTTTGGGCATAACTTTTGCATCAAGGCACCCGTAGGCTGCAGATCAATTTCTATGTTGATTGGTCTAGTCGGCTATGGCTGGGAGACAAAGCCACATGAAATAGATATTGCCAACATTCGATAAGGAACCATTTAGAGTCACTTCCTCGGTTTAGAAGTTTCCTGAGGAGGGCTTGGTGGCACCTAAACCTTAGTACACTCTTTTCCAGTAGACCTCTGTTCTCATGTTATGTTCTTCAGTTTCCCACGCAGTCTTTATAATCTCTGTAAACCACGGCCTAGTCCCTATTGTGTTTTTATTGAAGTATAATTGACATACATTACATTAGTTTCAGGTGCACCACATAATGATTCGACATTTGTATACATTGCAAAATGATCACCACCATAAGCCTAGTTACCGTCTGTCACCCTACACAGTTACACATTTTTTGGTCTTATGATGAGAACTTTTAAGATTTACTTTCTTAGCAACTTTCAAATTTGCTATACAATATTATTGACCATGCTGTACATCACATCCCTGTGACTTAACTTATTTTATAACTGGAAGTTAGTACCTTTTTATCCCCTTCACCAATTTGCCCACCTCTCCACCCTTCTCCGCTCTGGCAACCACCAATCTATTTTCTCTCTCGAGGAGTTTGGTTTGGTTTTGTGCGTTCATTTGTTTTATCACTTGGATTCCACATGTAAGTGAAATCATACAGTATTTACGTCACTTAGCATAATACCCTTAAGGTCTATCTGTGTTGTCACAAATGGAAAGATTTCTTTCTCTTTTATGGCTGAGGAGTAATCAATCCATTGTATATATACAGTATACCACGTCTTCTTTATCCATTCATCCATTCGTGAATAGGTTATTTCCATATCTTGATTATTACAAATAATGCTGCAATAAACATAGAGGTGTATATATTTTTTCTAATTAGTATTTTCATTTTCTTGAGATAAATATCCAGAAGGAGAATGGTTGGATCATATGGTAGTTCTATTTTTAATTTTTTGAGGACCCTCCATCCTGTCTTCCACCAGTTTGCATTCTCTCTGACGCACGAGGGTTCCTTGTTCTCCACATCCTCATCAACACTTGTTGTTTCTCGTGTTTTTGAGCTTAGCCATTCTGACAGGTGTGAGGTGATATCTCATTGTGGTTTTGATTTACATTTCCCTGATGATGAGTGGTGATGAGCATCTTGTCATGTGTCTGTTGGGCATCTGAATGTCTTCTCTGGAAAAATGTCTATTCAGATCTTCTGCCCATTTTTTAAATTGAATTTTTTTTTGCTTTTGAATTTTATGAGTTCTTTATGTATTTTGGATATTAACCCCTTATCAGGTATATGATTTGCAAATATCTTCTCCCATTCAGTAGGTTGCCTTATTATTTTGTTGATGGTTTCCTTCACTGTGCAGAAGCTTTTTAGTTTGACGTAGCCCCACTTGTTTATTTTTGCTTTTGTTGCCTTTGCCTTTGGAGTCAGATCCAAAAAAATATCGCTGAGAGTGATGTCAAGGAGCTTACCGCTTATGTTTTCTTTTAGGAGTTATATGGTTTCTGGTCTTACATCCAAGTCTTTAATGCATTTTGAGTCAATTTTTGTGTGTGGTGTAAGCATAGTCCCTGTTTTTATGTTACGGTTTTAGAGGGCTTCTTTTTGAGAACTTTAGGATATTACTTTTAATATAGAACATTAAGTGACCATTTCTCCTCTCTCTCCTCCTGGCCAAGGAGGACTTCAGAGCCTTAAGAGCCTCCCTCTGATTATTCCCGCTTTTCGACATGCCTGCAGAGAAGGAAGTTTTTACCTGATTGGAATGTTTGAGGCTTTATAGATATCACACTTAAATGGGGTTACCAAGATATTTTTTAATTAAAAAATTTAATAAAAAATTTAAAAACTTCAAAAAAATCTAACACTCAAACATACCATTGGCAATCTCCCAGTTCATATTAAATAGAGTAGCAAGTGGAACAATATGCATTGCTGTATTCTCCATTTCTTACATTAAGTTAACCTCTACTTCTCCAAGTTTTACATTTTTCTTACTTAAAGCTTCAAAACTTTATATTAGGTATGTTTATTCCTATTTTATTCCAGAAAAAACCCACAGGTCAGGTCATTGCTTTGGGGAGTTGCATGGAATCCTCTAAACTCAGCCTTTCCTGGAGCTTTCCGGTTGAGGTCTAACAGTGCACTAGTATACTATTAGATATGATTTTATTATAGAGATCGACAGTTTCAGTCATGTCAACTATGGGCTAAAAGTCTCTGGGGATGTAGAAGATGACTGAGGGAAATGAAATTTTGGAAGCCTACTGTGTATCCAGAACTGGAGTAGGCACTTGCCCCATTATCTTTTTTTTTCGTTTTTATTTTAATTCCAGTTAGTTAACATCCAGTGTTATATTAGTTTCAGGCCTACAATATAGTGATTCAACAATTCTGTACATCACCTGGTGCTCATCACAAGTGCCCTCCTTCATCCCCATCCCCTATTTCACCCATCCCTCCACCCACCTCCCCTCTGGTACCCATCAGTTAAGAGTCTGTTTCTTGATTCGTCTCTCTCTCTCATCTTTTTCCCTTTGCTTGTTTGTTTTGTTTCTTAAATTTCACATATGAGTGAAATCATATGGTGTTTGTCTTCCTCTGAGTGACTTATTTAGCTTAGCATTATACTCTCTAACTCCATCCATGTTGTCACAAATGGCAAAATTTCATTCTTTCTTATGGCGGAGTAATATCCCATTGTATATATATATACACCACATCTTCTTTATCCGTTTATCAATCGATGGACACCTGGGCAACTTCCATATCTTGGCTATAGTAAATAATGGTGCTGTAAACATAAGGGTGCATGTATCCCTTTGAATTAATGTTCTTGTATTCTTTGGGTAAATGCCTAGTTGTGTGATTGCTGGATCATAAGGTAGTTCTATTTTTAACTTTTTGAGGAACTTGCCCCATTATCTTATTCACACATTAGCCGTATGGATTTTCTGTGATCTGAGACCTGTCCCTTATTTTGATTTTACATAATTCTGTTTATGCTGTTTGTTTTAGTACCTCAGCAATAAATTTGCACCAATTTAACTTTTCCTAGAACCTCATCATTAACACATAAAACTTTTCTTTTGAAAACAGGATAAAAGAATCAGAGTATCTCAACCCTTGACAAGAGGACCAAGTGCCTTTATTCCAGAGAAGGAAGTAAGTTTAACTGTCTTAAAATACATTAAGTGTGATACAAAAAAATAACTGAATTGTTATCGAAGAATATCTCCATTTTTAATATGGAAGTAAGCCTGTGTTTTGCTTTTGTTCCTTATTTATATGTCAGAGAACCACAGAGATATTTCCTTTCAAACTTCACTTAAAAGTTTGTGAATTTAGTAATCTACCTTCTTATTTTAGAGTTAGTTATACTGCAAGGTTAGAAAAAAGTAAATTTTACCATATTTGATTTCAAATATAACTTCTCTGAACAAAGCTGCTAACAGTAATAAAATTTTTTTTTAAATAAAGTTTAGTATTAACCCAAAGGTTTTAGGTTTTTAAATGGCCTCATGGTGATTATAGGTTTCATAAATGTTAAGAAAATATATTTTGAAATGAAAAAATGAGTTTCCCAGCTAAACCTATTAAGCAAAACATGCCATTACATCATTAGTTGTTACTCTTTTGTTTACTTGTTTGTTTTGGTTCTAAGTCTCTTGGACAGAATGTCAATAGAATCTGTATAGTCTATACCTTTGGTGAGGGTGGCAAGGCAAGATGGTAACTGCAAGAAAGAGGTCATAAAATGTAATGCAAAAGAAATGATAATCAATAGAAGATTTGGGCCCCTTTTGTGGGTATACATCTTTATTAAAGATCACAGCAGATGTGCAGGACTTCCTAGATTCCTAGATGCCTTTCAGATAGACATTTGGGCTAAGAAAAGTTTAAGAACCACTAAACTGAGGAGTTTTTCTCTGCTGGAAGGAGTTTTTCCCTTTTGAATACGATTGTATATCCTGATTCACTATTTACTGCAAAGACATTTATCTTAAAGCACCAGCATTATTCCTCTGTTGTTCTGAGAGTAGTCGACAAAGGTATACAGAGCACTTGCTATGTGCCAGGCATTGTCTTAAAAGAAAGGGTGAATAGAATTTGAAGAATATGTTCCAGGTCCTTGCCAGAGTCAGTAGTCCTTCATCTTCATTTAGCTTTTTGAGTGACCTTACCATCTGAACGGAAAGGTTGAAGGAATGTTAACAGTAAGGGCTCTAGCTGATCTAGGTGGTGGCCAGTCATTAGAGAAATGGCTGTGTTTGTGCCCATTTTCCCCGGCAGTGTAGGGACCACTCTTGGCCGAGTGATTACCTCCTATACATAATGACTTCCTGAAGCACAGTCTTTTTCACAGTATGTATTTGAAGGTAAGCTGGTTTGCAGAAACCACTACTGTTTTCAGGACGTCTTGCATCTGTTAACGTCTTTGGCGCCAGTCCGTTAAACAAAAGAAACTGCTCTGGAGAAAACAAAACAAGACCAACAAATATTCTGTGTTTAATTACATGTGGTTGATCCGGATCTTACTGTTTTTAACATCACTTGGTCCCTGTAGTTGACAAAATGGGGGGAAATGGGCAAATGAAACTGTACTTGGCTTTATAACTAGCTGAACTGAAATTGCTTTTTTACACCATTGTAATTAACATTTCCTCACAGTTCACACTTTCCAAACATTCTATTTCCTTTGGGATTACATTTTCCTCGGTCAGTAGTGCCTGTGTGTAATTTTTGCTTATTTTTCAGAAGAGACTGTGAAGGCAGCCTTAAAGAGTAAACAGAGTTTCTAATAGCAGTATGGATCTTTGGGAAGACCATTAGTCTGGACTTTAGAAAATCTAGATTCTAGACGAGGCTCTGTGGTTAACTAGATGCATGAGCTCGAATTTAATTTTGAATCTGAAATAAGAAATGTATTCTTAAGTCTAGAATTCTAATTCGAAAGTATCAGTAAATAATGAACTGAGCTTAGAAATATTCATCTCATGTCCATTAATTCCCACAGAGCTGGGTCCTTCTACAAGGTGCTAATAAAGCTCTTAACACCTTCAGAGCCAATTCTTGTTGTGATGCCCAAGCTGTCATTGTGTATAAAGCTATGGATAAGAATCTGTTTTTGAGAAAGTTATTTTGATTCCCTGGGAAGGAGGATGTCCATTTTAATAACTAACGTTGGTTTTAGTAATTAATACTATAGGCTGAAAATAGGAATGACAGTATTCGAGTGTCCTTATTAATTTTTCAATTAACACTTTCCTACAAATTATCGTATTTTCCTTTGTCCCTAAGAAGACTTTCAGAGAGCTTTTCATTTTATGTTGAACAAAAACAAAGCAAAAGATCCGACTGAAAATACTTAAGATAACGTGAGTATCTTCATAGGCTGTTGAGATACAATTGTAACTCTGGAAATCAAATGCCGCCGCTTTGCCGCTGCACAAATCGGCGTAATAATGACCGGGCAAGTGGGCCCTGAAAATTGTGCCTTATGTGCCTGGCACAGCAGATGGAAGCTGCTTCCCTCCGGTTTCAGAGCTGTGTGTTTGACGATCTGACATTTGTTGTTTAATAAATTGTGGTCCCAGAGCCAAGAATGAGCGGCGCCTTCTTTTTTATTTCCGTTTCTGGTATGAGCAATGGCACAATTTCAGGGTCTGCTCATATCAAAAGAACATTTGTTTGCTTCAAGAGTGCATCATGTATGTAAGCAAAAGAACCACTGCTCCTCAGTGACCGTTGTGTGTTTCTCCATTGCAAGGTTGTCCAAGCAAACACGGTGGATGAGCGTACCAACTTTCTCGTGGAAGAATACTCTACGTCCGGTCGGCTGGACAACATCACGCAGGTCATGAGTTTGCACGCTCAGTACCTGGAGTCTTTCCTGCGGAGCCAGTTCTATATGCTGCGCATGGACGGCCCCCTTCCTCTACCACACAGGCACTACATCGCAATAATGGTGCGCCCGCTTGCCGGCTGCCTCGGTTCCCCGACCTCGCCCTCACTCACTCCTCCTCCCCGCTCCGAGTGTGTGTGTGTGTGTGTGTGTGTGTGTGTGTCGAGCCAAGGATAATTTTCTAGAAATAAGACTTGAAGAAGCCCGTGGCCTTTCGGATACCCCGTGTCTTGGATACATTTTGAGTACTTTACACATCTTAAAGGACTCACTGTTTCTCCTTGAATTTTCAGCTTATTCTCTTATGGTTAATGACGCTTGTAGGGTCCAAAGGAATATCCCTAACATCCCACAAGTTTTATTTTGGCTCTTGATGCCTTGTCTTTATTACTTATATAGAACAGGTTGGTTGTGACATCTGATTTTGTCATTTTCTACATGAACAATATCACTAATTTGGCCAGATGAGAGGAAAGTTATCAATCAGTACCAATGGAGAAAAATTCTTAAATGAATCATAAGCCTGCTAAGTATAGTATTTGATGCAAACTGGGTGAACTAGTTAATGTTTTGGTGGGGGTGGGGAGAGAATTATAAATCGGGATGAGAAAGGTAGAAGGGAACAGTGTCACAGTTGGACTGTTACTGGAGAAACAGACGAAGGACCTGCTCCAAGTGCCCTGTGTTGGGACAGTTTAGGAGAACAGCTGGGCTTGCAGAGCTAGCCTGCAGTGTTCGTTTTTCCTAAGTTTAATTTGATTTTCTTGTTTATGCTCTCACCGAAGTTTTAAACAACAACAAGGAAAGGGCAGCGCTTTGTGTTTTCTCGACTGACGAGCACGATCAAGACTATAATTCCAGCTCACAGTTTTGATGACAGTGAGGCCCAAGGCAGCCTTAGAATGATCACAAACTAAGAGATAAGCAAGATACGGAAAAGAATGAGTAAACAATACTGTTTTCCTGAGAAACAGTCCCAGGGAAAGGAGCGGTGAAAAGTCTGTTTTGCATAGATTTCCCAAACTGTCAGTGTCAAGGCTGGTTTTGACTGCACAGGAAGGAAGGGGTCAGCGAGCTTCAGTCTCATCTCAGTAGGGTGATGTGCCCAGATAAGACTGAAATCACAGTTATCTTAGAGGGGGTAAGAGGAGCACCCAAATTAGCATGCGTTCTGAATGGGTAGAAGTTAGTGAGATTTTATTGCGTTTTAAATAGAACATAGTTTATATCATTTACCATCATGAAATGGACATGTATGTTCTTGACATAACCAGAAAGTGGATTCTAGGTTAATCCATACCCACTTCTAGCTGAGGAGGTAATTGCCTACAGGTGACAGTTATTTGCTTATACAAATATCAACTACATGTATTGATTCAAGAATCTATGGCATATTGTATGATAGAAGTTGGAGGAGGAGCAGGAATCTGGAAGAAAAGAAGTATTGGTTATTGAAATTATTAAACTCCAAATAAATTATTATTGGTTTAGAACTAGTAGGATCCGACCTCTACCACGATTGTTGTCTCAACTGACTCTTCTTGTGTTTTAGGCTGCAGCTAGACATCAGTGTTCCTACCTAATAAACATGCATGTGGATGAATTTTTAAAGACAGGAGGTATTGCTGAGTGGTTGAATGGTTTGGAATATGTACCGCAAAGACTGAAAAATCTTAATGAAATAAACAAGCTGCTAGCACACCGACCCTGGCTGATCACGAAAGAGCACATTCAGGTACTGAGTGCTGTTTGGAAATGACAAAGAAGTTTACTCATGATTCTAGCCAAGAGTTCATTTTTCTTTTCTTTCTTTCTTTTTCCTTTTTTTCTTTCTTTCTTTCTTTCTTTCTTTCTTTCTTTCTTTTTTTGCTTAAGACTTAATTTTAACTACTTGCATATTAGAAACTTAAAACATAGGCTATCAGTATATAGAAGAGATAAATGTAGAAAGTCTGTGGGTTTAATTTAGGTACAAATGAATATTCCTCTTTAGGTATACCGAGGTGCTTTAGTGAATGGCTGTGAGAAAAGTTGATTTCTATTTTCAAGCAGGAGGCAAAGAAAATAAACTGCACAATGGGCTACCTGGGTTCTCATGCCCATGACCTTGAGTAAATTAATTTCTGTGGGTCTCAGTAGTTACCCCCTCTATAAAATGAGGGGCCTACATTAAATGAGTTTCAAGCTCTTTTCTAGTTCTAACACTTCATAATTTTAAGATTTACAAATTACAGTTTTGCAAATAAAAAGCCATGTGCCAACTGGTGTGAACACTTGAATGCCTCTGGAAGCTAGAGCTCAGATGAGAAACAGAGTTGCGATTGACTAGAACACTTGCAGGTGGAAAGGAGCTTCCATCAAAGGCACACAGGGTGAGGCCATCGTACCGTATCCTTGGCTCTGTGCCTGGCACTTGGTCATTATTCAGTACATAGCAGCTGTCATCTAAATCAATATCAGAGAAGCCTTAGGTATTTAAATTCCCTGCTTCTAATGCATAGACATGTCCTTGGTTTTGTTGATCCTCTCCATTAGACTACATTTTTGTTAGTTATTTGCCCAGTAAAACCAAACTGAGCTTTTGTCAGTCTCCATACTCTTAGAAATTGAGTATCTGCCTGGGAATATTGAAACATAATACTGCCCTGAGGTTTATGTTCTGACTTGAATGTTACTTATAGAAGAATTGATCATTATTTTTATGTCATATGTTAATTACTCCGTGCCATATACTTTGGTGCATCCAAAAAGGTAGATCCTGCCCTTGAACATGCTTGGAATCTAGGGGAAGAAAGGAGGAGAGGTAATGACAATAAACACAGCACAGTGATGTATGAAGATATGAATAGAAAGAATGGGATCAGGAAGTTGCATGAAAGAGGTAACATTGGAGATAGGTCTTGAAGAGTAAGTGGGAATTTTCAAGAAGAGGAGGGTACTCCAGACAAATAATAGAGTGTGAAACAGGTTGGAAAAGTAGCTAACAACTTCAGGTTACTGACAGTAGGGAAGGTTATGTGAGGTGGGGGTAGGAGATGGGAGGAATGGGGAGCATATCATTATGACACAATGAATACTGTATTAAAGAATTTATGTTTTATCCTCAGAAAGCTATGTTCTTCAGATTTATGTTACATTACTTCAGGGGATGCAGAAGGCAATCCTTCAAAATGTTAGAAAATTATGTGTGTGTGTGCGTGCGCACGCACATGTATTTTTACCTTAATAAATTTCTTTATTTGTATATTTTACAATATTAGTATTACAGTACATGTGAATGACTTATCTATATAAAATGTTGTATTTTATAAGTATTTATTAATTTATAAATAAATGTACATACTATCAAGGGTTGGAGCCCCCAACTGTTATTGTCAGAAGTATATGTGATCATGGGGCGCCTGGGTGGCTCAATCAGTTAAGTGTCCGACTCTTGATTTTTTTCTCAGGTCATGATCTCAGGGTCCTGGGATCAAGCCCCGTGTCGGGCTATACACTTAGCGCAGAGTCTACTTGGGATTCTCTCTCTCTCCCTCTGTCTCTCCCCCTGCTCGTACCCCCCAAAATAAAATAAATAAAATCTTAAAAAAAGAAAGAAGTAGTATATGTGATCAAAAGATTTCAGAGATCACTATGATAAAGAATTAAGAATCATCAAAGGTTTTTGAGCTGAGTTGTAATATGAATGTGTGTGGTGATGCAGAAGATAAATCACAAATGGTACAGTCTAGAAACAGGGGAGCCAGTCATAAAGCAATTGCAGTAGTCCATTTGAGAGGTGATTTTTTTTTTTTTAAGGGCAGAGGAGAGATCAGACTGTGTGTATGCATTCTGCATGGGAACAGGCAGGACTTGGTGACTAGTAGAATGTGAGGTTGGAAGAGAGGGTAGGGACAGGAGAGTAAGTAAGGTTTCTACCTTCCTGACTGGCAAAAGGCAATGCCATGAGCAAGACAGCATACACTGGCCTGAAAACAGACGACCGTGTCATCTAGATAGTGATGTTCAATTACTGAAGGAAATACAGGTCTGTAACTCAAGATAAAGGATAGATTAGAAATAAAATCAGGGGGCGCCTGGGTGGCTCAGTCGTTAAGCGTCTGCCTTCAGCTCAGGTCATGATCCCAGGGTCCTGGGATCGAGCCCCGACTTGGGCTTCCTGCTCAGCAGGAAGCCTGCTTCTCCCTCTCCCACTCCCCCTGCTTGTGTTCCCTCTCTCGCTGTGTCTCTCTCTGTCAAATAAATAAATAAAATCTTAAAAAAAAAAAAAGAAATAAAATCAGATAGATATTGACAGTAAGGAGAGGTCAAGTTGGAGGAATGAATGCTCCATCCAGGGAGATAGTGCACAAGGAAAGAAGATCATGGGTCGAATAGAGCAAGCCAACATTTTGGAGGCAAGCAGAAAAAGGGGGCTATGAGGAAGATGGGGAAACGTGCATCTCAGGGGAGAAACGATGAAAAAAAAATTAGTTGAATTGCTGAAGTCAAGGGAGGTTAATTTCAAGAAGGGAGGAAGTAAGGAAAATATAAATCCTATAGAGATCAAATAAGGATAAGTACTAAAAAGAAATAGTTAGATTTGGCCTTTTGGAGGTCATATATGACCTTAGCGAAAGTTGCTTTCAGGAGCTTGCTTAAAAAAGAAAACAAATTATAATGAATTAAAAAAAAAAACCAAATGAATGTGAGATGAGAAATTTGAGATGATGAGTGCTGGATGTCTATCCTTTCAGGTTTAATACTCTTGGAAAGACTGACAAAGGCATTGTAAATTCTACCCGTTGTTTTGGAAGGCTCTTTGGCAGTATTATCAAAAGTATTTAAAATATGATTGCCCTAAAAATGCTATTAGGAATTATTCAGAGCTATAGCCTAAAGATGCTATTTATAATAGCAAATAAACAAAAAAAACCCAACAAACCTTAGAAGCAATTTGAATATCTAACAGTAAGGGAACGGAGAAGTAGCTCTGTACCTCCATTGCTATGCAGTATACAGCCCATGCTCAATAGAAGACAGTGGAGCCTCATGAGAAATGAACATGTCAAAATGTCAGGTTTGAAAGGCAGAGAAAATTAGATGTATTACTCTGATTATATAATTCTGCTTATAAAAATAAAATATGTGAAAGTTATATGAGGGTGGTAGAATATGGTTAATTTTTCCTTTCCTTTTTCCTGAGCTTTTGGTAATATATTAAATTGCCTGTGTGTGTGTGTGTGTGTGTGTGTGTGGTTAATGGAGAGGAAAGCAAAAGGGGTGTCTGGTGGGGGTTTGGCTGTGACGTGAGCAGAATTAAAAGCGTGGATTTGTGAGGAGCAATAGGACATGCACGCACGTGTACACCAAGCAAGGTAGAACACTGATGGGCAAGACTCTCTGATGGACTGACAGATGGGATTGGCTCTTGGAGAAAGTGAGGATGGAGACGTCACTGTTTTCAATGGCTTCACTTGTGGTTCCATCCTTCAGCTGGAGGATCAAGTGAAATACCATATGAAAAAGTGCTTTGAAACTTTTGAAGTTCTTATTCAAAGGCAAGGTAGTATTCTAGAATTCCTACCATCTGCTATCGGCTCTTTCTCCATCAGGAAAGGCACCTAAAAGTTGACTTACTGACTTGGATTTTTATGTGACTTTGAAGGTAAAGTCTTTACCTAAAAACTTTAAAGTGCATGGCTTTGCCAGATAATCTTTAAAGTCCCTTCTAGCTTCAGTGTTCTTTGAGTCCCTGAAATATCTTATTAAAACAACATAATATGTAAAAGTGCTTTGGAAGCAGAAGATCCATGGTACATATAAGGGATTTAGAAGGATCTACAACATAATTATATTGTTAGGTTTGCCGATTGAATGTAATATTGTTTGACCAAAGCCATATCTTTATTATATGAAACATTTTTAAAAGGGAGTTTTAAGTTTGATTGCTATAAATGGACCTAAAAATTTGGTGGATTTTCCATGCTTTCTAAAATAGCTTTGTAGCATTCTGTGATTTTCATTCTTACTCTGATTCACTTTCTCATTTCAGAAACTTGTCAAAACTGGAGAAAATAATTGGTCTCTGCCCGAACTGGTACATGCTGTGGTCCTGCTGGCACATTATCATGCTTTGGCAAGCTTTGTTTTTGGTAGTGGCATCAATCCAGAGAGAGATCCAGAAATCTCCAATGGGTTCAGGCTAATATCAGTCAACAATTTCTGTGTGTGTGATCTCGCTAATGATAACAACATAGAGAATGCATCCCTTACAGGCAACAACTTCGGGGTTAGTGTTCTGAACTTCGTTTTTCTTTACAATTTTGCTTGAAAAATATCTAGAAAGAATTTGTCTGACTAAACAGGACACTGTATACTTGAAATATTTCTGCACAACTTTTCCTACTGTAAAAACTTAACTTATACATGAAGTTCTGAATTGTCTTAAAGAGGCTTTTAAAGCAAATAGATAAGGGCACCTGGGTGGCTTAGTTGGTTAAGCATCTGCCTTCGGCTCAGGTCATGACCCCAGGGTCCTGGGATCGAGCCCCGTATCGGGCTCGCTACTCAGCAGGGAGTTTGCTTCTCCCTCTGCCCCTGCTCATGCTCTCTCTCTGTCTTTTTCAAATAAATAAGTAAATAAAATCTTTGAAAAAAAAATAAAGCAAATAGATATTATTACAAATCATAAAGCTGCCTCATTTTAAAAAATAAACTAATTTAATATACACTAAATGGCTAGAATGCTAGATTAAATATATCTATACTTATAAATTTTCTAGATTTATAAGTGCTGCAAAAACTTCGTACTCCTGAAAACGTTTGAATCTGTCATTTGATTTTCTTTGGGGTTAATGGAAAACCCACTTAGGAACTTAAGAACTGTGCCCATGCAACTTACATAATAAGGTGGCATTGAGAAACAGGGACATTTACTAGAATAATTCTTAATATTACTAACACCCAACATTATCTTACCTGGCTCCAGATTGTCGATTCTCTAAGTGAGCTAGAGGCCTTAATGGACAGAATGAAGAGGCTTCGAGAAGAGAGGGAAGATGAAGAGGCATCTCAGGAAGAAATGACCACTCGTTTTGAGAAGGAGAAGAAAGAAAGTCTTTTCGTGGTCTCTGGAGACACTTTTCATTCATTTCCTCATTCAGGTGAGCTCCCTCCCAACACACCCCATACTGTCTTTGCCTTTGAGTTGTTGCATCCCTGATAGACCACGTTCCGTATTTTCCACACAGATCTGTAAAAGCGACTCTACTATCATGTTCCTTTTATTTCCTCCTCCTCCAGCTTCCCCTGATGCCGTTGCCCCCCCTCTTCTGTTGTTGCATCTCTGAATACACTTCAGGTCCAGTTGAGAGGGACTTCCCGCCTTGTAGTCCACACTCATCTGGGATAAAATGAGATTCAAAGCCAGAGCAGTTGCCTACAAAGTTAGATAGAGATACCTAATTCGTTCTACTTTTGTGATGTTTTAAAGCGATCAGTGAAATCCTGTTTCAATAGATTAAAAAAAAAAAAAACACATCTCTGCCCTTTTTGTGTGTGGGGAGTATGTGGGAGGATTGTTCTCGAACTGCTACTTTTCCAGATTAGTTCTAAAATTACATTGTACTTGCATTTGCATTTCTTTGGAGACATCTTCGGAATTTTATAAAAATGCATTATTTAGGTCATTTTCTTATATTGAATTTGGAGGAATTCATTCTGTATTAAAAGCTAGACATCTTTGCTCTGGTCTTAAAAATACACTCCCTCCCCCCACCCCAGTACTTGAAGAGACTTTGAATTAGGCAACTTTTTAGTTATGACTAAAAAAGATATTGAACACCACATAGTATATGTTATTAAAATAGCCTTGGGGCGCCTGGGTGGCACAGTGGGTTGAGTGTCCGACTCTTGGTTTCGGCTCAGGTCATGATCTCAGGGTCATGAGATTGAGCCCCAAGTCGGGCTCTGAGCTCAATGGGGAGTCTGCTTGAGATTCTCTCTCTCCCTCTCCCTGTGCCCCTCCCTCCACTCTCTTTCTCTCTCTCTCTAAAACAAATAAAATAAATCTTAAAAAAAAAAAATAGCATTGACTCAGTAGAAAGTTGAAACCCTCCAAAGTCACCAGTCTACGTAACAGAGTCCCATTGGTTTAAGAAATGTCTCGTCTTAAGGCCAGTCAATCTCATAAATTCCGAGGGTTACTGATTGGGCCATAACTTGTTTGTTAATGTTAAACATAGCATTGACCAGTAGTTCTCAGAAGTTTTGCCAAGAAGAACAAAAACCCCTTTTATCATCTCCCCTGTGGTCTTTTTTATGAAAGATTTTATCCACCACATTGACTATATTAAGTTCTAGTTTCTTGGAGCTTCTAAGCAGCAGGAAATCCCAAATAAAGAAACTTGGTGTTTTAGTTATTGGCTTAATATCCATTCTACAAACATTTATTGAGTACCCTCTATAGTCTCAGCACTGTAGTAGGTACTAAGGTTTTCAAGCTAAATAAGACACGATTCCTGCCCTCTGGGAGCTCCCCTTGCTGGAGGGAGAGAAAGAATTTCAGTACATAGCAGAGTGTGAGCAGTATATGAACCTAGAAGAGGGCCCTGAATCCAGTCTCGGTGGGGGGAAGAGTGTGCACAAAAGGGGTCCTCAAGGAAGACTTCCTCCAACCATTGGGCTCTAAGTCTTCAAGACTCGAGTGCAGGGGAGTCAGGCAGTGGCTGGAGGACAGGGGAGTTGGTGGTAAACAATCAGCAGAGCCAAGGCACCCTGCTAAGGAAACAGGATGCTGGGCACAGGAACAAGTGGGCATAAATCATGAGGCAGGTAATGTCATCACATAAGCTGGTTAGGTAAACAGAGGCCTTATCATGATGACCTTTCTAGCCTTAAGGAGCATGCAGCCTGCCATATTTTGGACATTTTGAGCTAAGAGGTCTGTTAAACCTCCAGTCTGGAGATGTCTAGTACACTGCTTCTTAAACTTTGATTGCCTGTGAGTCACTGGGAAATCTTGCCGAAATGCAGATTCTGATTCAGTCATCTGGTCTAAGACCTGAGAGGCCACGTGGCTATCATTCCTCCAAGTGATGGCAGGGCCGCCAGTCTGCAAACCACCCTGCAGTAGTGAGGGCCTTGGCAGATGGTCTGAAGGTCAGGAGAGGCTTTTAAACTCCAGATGAAATTTTGGAAATTATTGCCATATGATTGGGAGTTAAAATAGGAAGGGTTGTTTATAAAGACCATCCAGAGGGAACACATGGGACAAAGGAAAATCATAAGCCTAGGGTGAACCTTCAAGGTAAACCAAGATTGTAAAATGTAAACGTTACTAACCTAATAAGGTTAGTAATATCCATTTGCTTTCAGACATTCATTTTTAAGAACTTCTCGAACATCACTAGAGCTTGAAGGATATAAATGTTTTATTTCTCTTAGTCGTTTTTTAATGTTGAAAATAGATTTTGGTTTTTTTTTTTTTTTAATCAAAGCTCTTCTGAGAGCTTCTTTTGTTTTGTTTTGTTTTGTTTATTAAGTAGACTCCATGCCCAGCATGGAGCCCAATGTGGGGCTTGAACTCACGACCCCAAGATCAAGACCTGAGCTGAGATCAAGAGTCGGACACAACTGACTGAGCCACCCAGGCGCCCCTTGAAAATATATTTTGGATCCCAGCCTCTACTTTCTTGGATCCTTGAGCAGGGACTCCTGCCTTATACAGTAGTGAATTTTGACTAGCAAGTCTTAGATCCTCACCAAAAATTATGTTCTAATTTTGACAGAAGAGGCTGTATCATTTGTAAATCAGTCAAGGAAATAAATCATTTCATTGTTTACTCTTAACCATTCCCAGTACTACATTTGCTGGTCACACAAAGGTAACAGAAAAATGACTTGGTAGAGTGGCTAACTGAGTCCTTTTTATAATCTTACCATGTTTTAAAATGGAAATAGAAATGTATTTTTTTCTGTAGTGAATTTTTTGGTTTGACCCGTGTGATAAAGCATTCCAGATTCCATGTGGAGACTCTAAGAATAGCTTTTCAAACCTTTTGAAGAAAATAAACGTTTAAAATGTTCTACAGAGGTAGTATTCTATAGCTTGGTAACAGAGTTAACCAACTCTTATTCTTTTTGTTTTTCAAGTTAGAAAGCTGTTCCATTACTCTAGTAGAGTGTTTTCTATATTATGTTTGGGGCAGAGAAAGCAGCCAGTGTGCAAACTACTATTTCCTTTGAGTCCAGACTTTGAAATATTTGTTTAGATAGAATTAAAACTGGAGTTTTAGATTTGTTGGTCAGAGTACTGGTTTTAACTTCTTAAAATGAATTTGAAAAAAAAAGTATTTGTAGTTTGAGAGACCTTTGTACATTTCTTTCTGTGGACAAAATGGTCTAGAAAACAGGTCTTGATTGACTCCTAATTTTAAAATGAATAAATGAATATTATCCGCAGGATAAATTCTATCTTGTTTGATTCCAGTTACTCATTATTGTTTATTTTAAAATGTTTCCAAGTCATATGACAACTAGAAAATGTTTGTGGACAAATCAAAAACTAACATCAACATCAAACGAATCAGCTGTGTAATAGTCAACTTCAGAATCGGTATTTGCCCAGGGAAACCAACTGCTTGTGCAGTGTGGGTGGAGAGATCACATCAGGGCAGAAACTGTTGTGCAGACGTTAGTTCTCGCTTTGATTTTACTTCGCAGCCCACAAAACTCCTCGTTTTCCTAGCAGCCTCAGCAATCACTAACTATGTTTTCAATTTTCTTGCTTCATTTCTATTGATGAGTATGTGATGGACTGAATTAAGGAAGGCATAACCTCGTTGATAAACATGGAGAGACAAAGCATTGAAAATGCTGATTTCAAAGTGTTTCCATTTACCCAAACACAGTCCTGCAGCCCGATGAGACAATGCAGTGGTCATGGGTTGGGCTAGCGATAAGCCCAAGATTTCGATTTAGAAAACTGAAAGTCACTTACAAGCTTCAGATCAAATTAAGTAGCTCAGTGTTTCCAAGTTTTCCACACCATCCTAAACTAATTCACATTGTAGTTCTTACTGACAATACTGACAGTGCTATTCGTAGCTTACAGTTTACTAATTTCTTAAGAAGGTATTTATTTTGCATTAATCAAACAAAAAATAGGTATTAAGCACATAGCATAGTACCTGGTATATATTAAGTACTCAACAGGAACACCTGGGTGGCTCAGTCAGTTAAGCGTCTGCCTTTGGATCAGGTCATGATCCCGGGGTCCTGGGATGGAGTCCTGCATCAGGCTCTTTGCTCAGCGGGGAGTCTGTTTCTCCCTCTCCTGCACGCCGCTCCCCCTGCTTGCGCTCTCTCTCTCTCTCTGACAAAAAAAAAAAAAAAAAGTACTCAACAAATGTCAGTCTCTTCGCGTTATGGGTAGTAAAGAAGTTAGGTAAGAATTTTAATATTTCCAAAGTTGGGTAGCCTGGATACTTCATCTTTCCTGCCATTATCGAGCACCCTGTTAGGCCATGGCAGTGACCTAAGGAAAGGTTAAAACCCTGTGAGGAAAGAATAATTATTGCTAGGATTTTCATGAAATAGCAAAGATTAAAGAGAATGAAGACACTACTAATTTACTACATCTTTTGGATGAATTACTATAATTGTACCTGTTCTTTTAAGCCTCTCAAGACTGTCCAGTTAAGAATTATAGTTTTTATGCCACCAAATTGTTTAAGTGGGGCACTTGGGTGGCTCAGTGGGTTAAGCGTCTGCCTTCGGCTCAGGTCATGATCTCAGGGTCTTGGGATCGAGCTCCAAGTCGGGCTTCCTTGCTCAGCGAGGTGTCTGCCTCTCTCTCTCCCTATGACCCTCACCCCCACTCATGCTCTCTTTCTCTCTCTCTCTCTCTCAAATAAATAAATAAAATGTTAAAAATTGTTTTAAAAACTAATAGTTGTTTATTAATTATTAAGTATTGCATTTATTTGATATTGATTAAAATACTTAAAAAATATTGTTCTTTGCATGGAAGGAGCTTTTTTTTTATTATTTTGGAAACAGTATGTTCATTTTCTAGAGTAGGAGGTAGTAAATAATGGTTGTTCATTCCCTTTCAGTGGTTGAAATGAGAAAAAGGTAATTATAAAGACAGACTGCCCTAAAAAAAAAGTGAGTTAGAATTTTCTTTAAATGACAATCACATGCATTGGGCATTTAAAATTTTTCAGTGGTAAATTTTTAATATTATCAAGTATGCAGAAGTCAGCTGTCTTAAAAGATGGTTGTAGTCTTCCTATCTTCCTGAATGCCATTTTTATAATATTCTGATCACAATCTCATTAACATGTTGTTTTACTTCATACGTTGTATGCCTTTTTATTTCCATGTGCATAGAAAAGCGCACATAGGTTAGGCATAAAACTCAATGAATTTTCTCAAACTGACCCTTCCTGTTTAGCGCCCAAGTCAACTCAGAATAATGGTGGTACCCAGAAGGCCACTTTCTTCCCTGTCCCAATTCCCTTCCCAGGCCTTCTCCCTAAATGCCTCTTTGTGAGCTAAAAATGGACGAGATTGCACTAATTTTCAGCATGAACACATTCAGATGAAGCACCATGGAATTTTAACGAAATCTATCTTAACATTAAATTCCACTCAAGTGGTCTTTTACCTTCATCTCGTCTCTTTCCCCACATCCCACTTCATCACGCAAGAGTTCAAAAAATGTTTAAGCTCTATACTCAAAGCCCTGTGCTATATTCCCCTTCTGAATAAGTAAAGCTAGTATATTGATTCTTTGCTGCTACTGCTTAGATATTTCAGTGTAGTCATGTTTTTGCCCAGACAAGTACAGTTAAAAGTTAAGATTGCCAGTATTTGGTAATGAAATTGAATTGAAATTGAATTCAAAACTTAAGCCAGGAAGTCAGTATTGTCACTTCAGAAATCCATGGAAAAGCTAAAAAGTGGGGGGAAATGGAGCAGTTTCATTGTTCTGTGCACAGTTTCCTTTATTCTAGATTGTTCATTATTGTCCTTAGATTTTGAAGATGACATGATTATAACATCTGATGTCTCCCGATATATTGAAGACCCTGGTTTTGGGTATGAGGACTTTGCCAGACGAGGAGAAGAACATTTGCCAACATTCCGAGCTCAGGTATATAAGATGCCTTTAATTCATAGAAACTAGAGAAGAAATACTGTCATTTTAACTGTGAAATGTTGAGATGTAAATACATTGACTTCTAAAGAAACTAATGGTCATTTTGATAGAGTCTGTAGATCTTTTTATGTAACCTAGTTTTTGGCCTAGTCTAATTTGATCTTCCAGTAGATGAATTATTATTTCAATGTTTCTCCCCTCTAAGAAGGCAAAAGGAAATGGTCTTACTCAGTTACTTGCATTATCACATAGTAATTGTACAATGTTCATACCTTTTTTTTTTTTTTTTTGAGAGGAGCCAGGGAGGAAATCAAGTGATAAAGTTACATTTATAATAAAATAGCATTTTGTAGTAAGATCATATACCAGTAGTTATGGGCTTAAGGGCTACCCCACCAACCCCTAGAAAACAGAGCCACAGTAGTGATGTGGCTCCTAAAGAGAGTGGAAGTTTGAATTAAGACAGACTACTTTGCACTTGTTTCACTGATCTTCTAACTGTCACTGAGTAGGTTTGGTCACTGAGTAGGTTTGGTCACATAGGAATATTCTCAGATTTTCTGGGGTTCTTCCAGATAAGGGTGTAGTTAGCATAGTACCCAACCACAAGAGGTGGCCAGAGTTCATCACCAACATGTCAAACCATGGACCCCACTGAGGAAACTACATGGCACTTTGATCCATGAACCGATGTGAAGGGTTCTTAGTAAAGCTATCAACTTAGAATTATATTTGAAATATCTTCACTTACTTGCTTCAGTAGTTATATTTACTACAAACATGGAAGTTAAATGGAGACTGCCCATTTTGTAACTGGATACAATTTCTTCTTTTAGGACTACACCTGGGAAAATCATGGGTTCTCCCTGGTGAACAGACTTTATTCCGACATTGGACATCTTCTTGATGAGAAGTTCCGCATGGTCTACAATCTCACCTATAACACTATGGCCACCCATGAGGATGTTGACACAACCACGCTGCGCAGAGCTTTATTTAACTATGTTCACTGTATGTTTGGAATCAGGTATGTTCATTGTCAAGACAGTTTTAAATGTTTCTAAATGAAAATTCTGGCACGAGTCTTGCTCCTGTCCTGTTTAGTGCTATATAGTACTGAGGAGAAAGTATTACATGTGGACTTCTGATTTTGAAAAATGACTTCCATTATATAGAAAAACATTTTTCCTTGTTTAACTGTTGGGAATCTTAGCATGTACCTATAAATACAGTAATGAGAATTTACTAAGGAGGGGGAAAAAGTCAGTAATCATTGGGGGATACAATAGAATCAGACTCAATTTAAGAATCCTTCCTGGAAGAATTAGGCAGTTAAAAAACGTTTATTGTGCCCCTTTAGCTCACTGTGATAAATGACTGTTTGTTTGTTTATTTTTAAAGGAATGGTAATTAGGGTATAAATAAAACTAGGATAGATTGTGTCCTCATAAAGCTCACATAAGAACACTAAAATGAAACTATCAGTCAATATAAATTAATGGCCTCTAAATTTAGAAAATTGGCATTGAGAGGACAGTGAGTAAATGAGTGAATGAGATTGAATGATCTAATCAGGAAAGCTTTTTTGGGAGAATGTGCCTTTTTGAGCTGGGTTTTGAAGGCGTTTATGGAGATAAATTTGCAGAAAGAAAAAATTCCCAGTTATGAATACGTTCAATTTGACTCTACTATATCCTTTCTAATGTAGTATCAGAAAGCCTTTATGGAATGGAATTGGAATTCAGTTTGCTAAGCAAAGTATTTTCTATAATTTTAATGTAAAAAAATTTTCCTGAAACCTCAACTAATAGTCCAGCATTCTACCTAGAAGACACTGTTATGATGGTAAATAGTTAACAATGCTATTTGCTCATTTACCATTCCAGACAATAAGTTAACACAGAATCATCACATTTTAAGACACATATGCCGTAACTACCTAATTTAAGAAAAATAAATACTGGTAATTTAATTCAATTGTGATAAATTATGTTCAAGACAATACATGACAAATGTTATGGTGTCTATCTGTTGGATGCTACCAAATAAAGCTCATATAAGATCTTTGAATACTTAACTAAGCATATGTTTGGGTTAAAAATTAACTAAAAATATAGAAGAGAAATCCCACAATCTCCCACTACTGCATTTACCCTGCCGTTTGTCTCTGTGCCCATTGACTCTGCTCTCTCTTCTCTCTTGTGATGGATGAACTGTTATAGCCCTCTGGGCACAAACTCCCATTTCCTCTCATTTAAAGATCCCTATTCGAGGTAAAGAAAATGTGGTAGATAGATAGATAATATATTGTATATATGTATATGTACATATTGTATATATGCGTATGTATGTATGTGTATATACACACACAATGGAATATTACTCAGCCACAAAGAAGAATGAGATCTTGCTATTTGTGACAACATGGACAAACCTAGAAGGTATAATGCTAAGTGAAATAAGCCAGAGAAAGACAAGAACGGTATAACTTCACCTGTGGGTGGATCTAAAAAGCAAAACCAAGAAACAAACAGACTGATACAGAGAACAAACTGGTGGCTGTCGGGGGAGGGGAAGGAGAGGGCAAAATAGGTGAAGGAGATCAAGAGGTAAAAGTTCCAGTTATAAAATAGGTAAGTTATGGTGATACAGTGTTTCAGTCCAGGGACTCTAGTCAGTAAGACTGTAGTAACTTTGTATGATGACAGATGGTAACTACATTTGTGGGGAGCATTTTGTGAAGGATATTAATGTTGAATCACTGTGTCCTGCACCTATAACTAATATCATATTGTATGCCAACTATAATTAAAAATACAAGTTCCTCCTTCCGGGGGCACCTGGGTGGCTCAGTCAGTTAAGCGTCCAACTCTCGATCTCAGCTCTGGTCTCCACCTCAGGGTCGTGAGTTCAAGCCCCTAACTTAAAAAAAAAAAATTCTTTGTCTCTCCTGCAAAATCAACTTTACCCTCTTCACTGGATCTTTCCCATCAGTATACACACAATGCTGTGACTTCTCTCATCTTTAGAAAAAAATCCTCTCTTCATCCTTCTTTTCCTTCTGGCCATCGCCTCGTCCTCCCGCTCCCACGCGCAGCCCATCTCTTTGACGAAGTGTTGTCTGTTGGCTGTCACCGTTTTATCCCCCATTCCCTCTTGGACGCACTACGGCACCACACCAACAGAAGCACTCTCGGCAAGGTTGCCTGTGACCCCCGCGCGGCTGCTTCCAGGGCTCAGGGCTCAGTTCCTGTCGCATTTGATACGTCAGCAGCCTGGGACACAGTGGATCGCTCCCTCTGCCCCCCCCCCCCCCCACCTATGACTCGCGCCGCAGGGCTCTCCGCTGGTGCCTTCTCCTCAGATGGCAGCCTTGCCCCCTCCCTAAAACCACAGCTTCTCTTCTCACAGCCTCGTTTCCCTTTCCCTCCACGGCAGTGAACACCCCCAGCATATCACATGCTTGTCTATTTTTTTCCTTCCTTCTCCAGAAGGGTTGAAATTCCCTGAGACCGGGGATTTTCGTTTACTCTGTTCACCCGTGTATCACCGCTGCCTGGAAAGCTACACGAAAAGGACACGGCACCTAATAGGCACTCAGTAAATAAATATTTGTGACAACAGTTAGTTAATGAGTTTTTGGTATCGAATTGCTAGACAATCAACGTCTCTTGATACCAACTTAGAAATCAGAAATTTTGATTTTGTCGCTTGTCTTTGGCTCGTAGGTATGATGACTATGATTACGGAGAAGTTAATCAATTACTTGAACGAAGCCTGAAGGTTTACATTAAGACGGTGACCTGCTATCCGGAGAGAACCACCAAGCGCATGTATGATAGTTACTGGCGTCAGTTCAAGCACTCAGAAAAGGTGTGTTTCGTGACTCGATGTTATAGACACCTTAGGCACGTGTTCAGCGTAGTTCGTAACGATCAGGAAAAATTACACAGGAAAATATTGATAAGTTAGTGCCATTAAAGAAAAGGAAGTGGCATCATCCGGCCGTCTTTTAAAAACGTGTTTAAATTCCAGTTTATTGAATATTAACTAAATTTTGGTTATATGTTTTGGCCAACATGGTGTGTACCGTACACGTGTAGCATCTGCCTTTGAACGGCTGGATCTGGAGGTTGATATTTTTAAAGTACCTTTAGGAAAATGTCTACCATTCTCATGGTTAATAAAAATCAAACCTAAGGAGATGTGTTGGGGGTGATTGTGCCAGGCCCAGAAGGTATCTCCGTTGAGAGATTAACTCTAGCCATTAGAGTTAACTTACTAGAACAATAGTTTCTCATTCCAATTTGGTAATTTAGTATTTTGACGATACAATGCATGACCTTTGAGCCAAATGTATGCACCATTATCTAAGAATATTTCTTTGGATGAAATATATAGGAATCGTTATTTAAGACCTAGTAAATGTTAAGGATCTTTACCAACATTGTAGTGTAAAAACTGGCCTTAAAGCCTAGGTCTTTTTGACCTGTACGTCCCAAGACTCTTCATTTATACCACAGTTTCCAAGCTTTTGAGAGTAAGAAAATCTCTTTAGGGTCTTAGTATTCACTAATTAATTCTATGATCTTAGCAGAGAATGTTATGGCCTCCAAACCTAACTGATTTTTGGAAGTCTTAGAGCCAATCACACATCAGATAAATACCCATTTTACTGCCCGCATCTCTTCTCAATGGATCTTTATACCCTGTTCACATGTTTGCATTAGATTTTCTTCCTTTACTAAGTTGTATCTAGAAATTCTCTTTACTCATCAAGAGAATATGTCTAACAGTATATCTAACCTGTAGAGGTTATCAAAATAAATATAATATCAAAAACATTTCTCTGTAGTAAGTTTCGAAAATATGTGGGTATTAATTTTAACCTATCAGCTGAGGTATATCTCCCCTAAAACTTAGAGGCTTGTTCACAGTTGTATCTGAAATACTCCAGGGAAGCTATGCCTGTCTAACAAGGACCAGACACTAATTACAAACTGCTTTTGGCTTCAGGTTTTCACCTTAGTATCTTTCAAGTACACAGTAAGAAATGTTTTTAAAAGCTTTCCAAGGAGTGAACATAGGCTCTAATGAATGTAGAGCTGATTTTTAGCCCTATAAGATTTGACAACTGGAAGAAAGTATCACTTGCAGGAAAGTTGTCATTTATAAAAATATTTTTAAAAAGTTATTGCATAGGGGCGACTGGGTGGCTCAGTCGTTAAGCGTCTGCCTTCCACTCAGGTCATGATCCCAGGGTCCTGGGATCGAGCCCCACATTGAGTTCCCTGTTACGCAGGAAGCCTGCTTCTCCCTCTTACACTCCCCCTGCTTGTGTTCCCTCTCTCGCTGTCGCTCTCTCTGTGTCAAATAAGTAAAATCTTTAAAAAAAAAAAAAAGTTATTGCATAATCCAGAAGATTGATTGGCTTTACCTAACATATATTCTGACATAATGATTGGTATTTTCCAGGCTTTTAGAGGTCATTTTTACTGCTCACAAGACCCATTTCTTTTTTACAGACAGTTTTGTCAATGAGTGTTAAGTCATTTACACGCATAGATACGCCTGTACGTGTGATAAACCTTTGTGAATGTATGATATGTTAAAAAAAAAAAAAAAGTAAGTTTTTTCCAATTGTTTATACTGGTCACTAAGGAGATAACATTTTCATTTCTAGGTTCACGTAAATCTACTTTTAATGGAAGCACGGATGCAAGCTGAACTACTTTATGCGCTTCGTGCCATAACTCGGCATTTGACCTGAAGCATCATCACCCAGCGAAAATGTCCTACGTGTGTAAAGACCTTTTCACACAAGATATACATCAGAAGCTGTTTGTGATGTCGCATCAAAAATTATTCAATTCTCTAGTGTCAAAGTTTAGCCGTTCTTTTTGGCGGCTGTAATGTGCAATGATGTGTTTTATTTTTCTTGATGCTTAACATTACTAACAATTGCAAAAATAATACTGAGGAGCACTACTTTGCATTGTTTCATAGTTGGGTTTTTTGGATACTGATCATAAATCATGAACCTGGTTTATTAATGCTTAACTTCAGCGCTTTGGGGTTTGTATGTATGTGTATTCTTTTCTTTTCTTTCCTTTTTTTTTTTTTTAAATAAGGAAAAGCGCTTACAATCTGCTCAAGCAATTGTTTTTCGGATATTGGAAATACAGCACAGAATGACCTCCTCTGGCCATTCTAAACTTTTAATGTTGTGTCCTAAATCTGGTGGAGGAAAAGCATGCGCTGTTGAACTAAGCTGCTCACAGGACACATATCTGTGTCCCCAGGAGATTATTTGTCAGGCACTGTTTGTGGTTTTTTTGTTTGTTTTTGTTTTTGTTTTGTTTTTTTTACTGCTATTGGCGATAACGTGAAATGTGATACAGCCATTGTCCATAATTTAATGTGAAATTAATCATGATGAATTCTATAGCATGCTACTGAAATGCCAAATTCAGCTGTTTTCTTTCTCTTCTGAAACAGAAGTTTCCGTTTTCCTTATCAGATGTATATATGAAAAGTGAAATTATGCACAATCCTTTCTATCACTGACAGCCATCCTCAGTCACCGGAATAATCAGTGCTCACAGGGCTGCTCACAGTTCATTCAGTCGGCACATACAAGCCTGTACCCACACGATTGACCAAAAAGTTTCTTTGCACATTTTTCTTTTCTCATAGTGTTTTCTGTATTGCAGTAAGCAGAGGAAGGTTAATATACTTGTATTTTTTCCTGGTAGGCCTTTAGAACTTCTTTCTCATGATTTTTCTTCTAATAGGTTGAACAGTTGAATATTCAAAGGTAAAAATTGTGTTTCTATGCATTAATGTGATTGAACAGCAACAACAACAAAAAAAGTGCAATATGTTGGGAAAAAATACTCCACTGAATTTTCCCCCCATTATGTCATTGCAGAAGTGTCCTTTTGAACAGAGCCATAAAGAAATTTTGTTCCGATTTCTTTATCGCACAAGGCTTTTGCCTTACTGGGGTTGAACAATATTCTTTTCCTAATGCCAAAGCACCCCCTTCCCCAGAAAAAAAAAAAAAAATCTCTTTGGACAACTGGTTTTAAAAAGATATCAAGTCTTAGGGGAGGAATAAGCATCCAAAAAGTCACATTTTTGCATTGGTTTATGTTGCTTGATTAGACTATCTTCACAGAGCACAACATTATGTGTTTATAGCTTTAATTTGTATTGTGTTAATGAACCAGTGAAGTGCCTAAAGAGATGCTTACAGCTATCCAGTAGGACACGAACTGCCCTGCTTAAACACTTTTTGGTTAATTAAGGGTGACTTGAATTTTAAACATGCTAATTTTTTAAAAACCGCTCCATTTGTTCATAGTAAATAATATCGTCAAAATTCTCCATTAGAGTTCCCACAAAGATTTCGTCTTAGACTTACTTCCTTACTTGTCATATAGGAGTTTTCTCTCATGAAAGAAACGTGGACACGTGTTTTATTAGATCATTTTGCCCTTCCATTCATCATCCTTTTCTGGTACAACATGTTAGGTTGCTTTCTTTTAGATTTTGTTCCAGATAAGAAAACAGAAAGATGACTGTAAGCCTACTAATATGAGGTGGTTCTGCATTTTTAGATCCCAGGATCTCATTTGAAATCTTCCACGTGAGGAAAAATTTACTAATATTTTTTAAGACAGGGTGGTTTACTTAAAGATACTATTCAGAGAATTCATGCCAGATCTCTTCTGTTTAATTGCATATACCATATGCTGATTTTACTCGACATCACATTATACAGATATGTATTAACTGCAAGGAAAGTAGGAAAATGACAAGACATGGACGATAGCATAAATGTTCATTTGACTTCCCTAACCTTAGAACTTTCAAGTTGAGGATATCTTTTATTCCTGACATCTGGGTTTGGTTTTTTTGTTTTGTTTCCTTTTCTTTTCCTACAATCCTTTCAGTTAATAGCCCTATATTGTTGTGCATGTGACCTGTGCTACAGGATTAAAAATGATCTTTATAAATGGAAAAGGAGGAGAAATTCTCACAGAACACCATATGAGCTTTAGACCAAAAGGGGAAACAAGGTGTAAGTAACTAAAATGGCCACTTAGTTTTTGTCTTTTATTTTTTTACCCCAGAAATGTAAGTAGTTGGAGTTTGGGTTTTGGAAATATTAGTGCCTTTACTAGATCTCTTTTCTAGCGAAGTTTCTTTTTAGCTCAGCATTGATCTATCTCATCAGTAATCAGGAACATAAGTCGACTTGGACCTATAAACAAAGACAAAACAATGTATTTATGAACCTCAGTGAACCAGCTTAGAAAAATTGACTTCCAGAGGTGCTAGAGCACCTTCTGAGCTACAGCATGCGCAGCCTTCCAGGGTGTGAATACCATTTTACGGCAAGTTTGCTGGGAACGTTCTCTGACGCAAACTTGAAATTCTGATGTGGTTTTCCAGGGTGGTATTTTTTCAGAGTATTGAATTTACTATGTAGTAATTTATAGTATAGCTTTTTATATTAAAATGTGATATTTTTAAAAGAGATATCTGGTTCAATTGGTGTAATGACGTGGTTACACGATATGCTAACCTACACCTTGGGGCTCACATTGTGCCAAACTTTAAATGTGCAAGTGTACTTGGAAAAAAAAAAAAAAGCACATGCGAATGTGAATTCTCTGACTTCATCGCTTATCATGTTAAAATTAGTCTAATAACCCACTGATGTATATGCTTGATTGATGTCGATTTACTTCCCAGCTTCGGTTGTAATTCATAATTTCTCAGATCACTGTAGGAAATACCTGAATACTCTCCCATCGGAAGGTGACTCTGTTCTGTAAGCCAATCGCTCGACTGTGGGAGTGGCCCAGCAGCCGCCCCACTTGATCCTTCAGATTAGGCCCCCTCAGGTGGACTTGTGATAACCAGTGGAAAAGAGGCTTTCTGAGATGAGACCGCTCATTACCTTCTTTACCTTTTTGAACCACGTATGTTGTATCAGTCTCAGGAAGACTCTTCGTCCCATCCGGGGTACTTTTACCATAAAAGATGGCTAATGTGGAATCCGGGCCATGGCCTTGGCCTTTGATTATGGCTCTAAACCCAGATAATGGCAGAGCGATGCAGGGCTGTTTTAGAACAGAAAACTCAGTGGAAGCTTTATATTAAGACCATATTTGAACCAGAGCCCCTATTTTAATTGTGTTATAAAGTCTCCCAAAGTTCTTAAATTCTTCTAAAGACTAAATAACATTATTCCAGAGCAGTTTTTTTCCTTTTCCACCTTATAGAGTTTTTTAATCCAAAATCTTAGATTTTTAGGCCACAGCAAAAATAAAATGATTGGCAAAAAAATTAAAAATCTATACTTAAAAATAGTTCACCACTTTAGTGCAGAGTGCATGCATATATGACCGTAAGACTCTTTTAAACTCTTAAAGACAGTTCATCAGGGAAAAAAAATAAATAAATTTCAGTGCATGTGATATAAATGATTTGCACTGTGATAGTAAAATGAGGTTTTTGTTTTGTTTGTGTTGTGTTTTGAAGACAGTTCGAAATCATTCCTCTGAAAGGCAAGATCTTAAACTCTTGTCTTTATCTAATAGACTTTTTCTTCTTTTCTGCAAATAGGCGGTCTTACATGGAGTAAAAAGTAGGCAACAGTAATGCTATATGAACAGGATCTGAAATTTTCTTGGTGGTATAATTCCACAGCACCCTGAGAGACATGCGGCCCCTTGGTTCAGATCGAGTGTGAAGTTACTTAATTTGTATCATCAGAACCCACTCTGGGTGGCCATCCTCTTCATCTGTGTTTCCCTACTGTATCCCTCTGGAGACTGAGAATCAAATTACGGAGTCTTTTCTCAGAACAGTACTGTACCATGAATGTATTCCTCTCAGTCACCGGAACTTAAATGCCCTGGTGTGTGGAGCTGATTTCCATGCTAAATTTGGCTTAGTGAGCAGTGTCCACTCAGGTGAGACCTAGAACAAAAACAGCTGGGGTGAAATGGATCCTAGAGGCAGAGGCAGAGAGAGCTCTGTGAGGAAGGAAAAGGTTTCCCAAGGACACGTGGACCATGACTCTGAGCGTGGCCGTCCTCAGCATCACACACCGAGTATCAAGGAACCTTCCCCTGTGGGAGTTCTGACCTACATTCAGTCCACCCTTTCCTGCCTGCTTTCTTCCCCCCAAGTGCCTCAACCTTCTACACGCTTGCTGTCCTCAGCCTTCTACATGCTTGCATCCCTCAGCCCATGTTGGTCTGCAGGTCTTTTCACCATCCAAACATCACCAGCCACCTGCTGATAGTCACCAGCATTTACTTTTCTGAGTTACTTTTTCTCCGAACTCATTAAGAATATGACTTTGTCCCAGCTCCCCTAAATCCCTCAACCATCCAGCTACATTTTGGCTAACCTTTGCCCTGGACACCCTACCAGATATTATGCAGCACCGAGTGGAATCCTGTCCATCCCATACTCTTCTACCCTTTCCCGGCTGCCAAAATATCTTGCTGTCCTCTACCTCATCCCCAAAGAGCCTATAAATTCAGAGTATCCAACCTTTTCATGGATTCACTCTCTCTTGTTCAGTAATGCTACTTCCATATTTTAATAAATCGTAGAAGATTTTTGCCTTCTATCAAAGTAGAAGTCTTTATATTTATACATGATACGGAAATTGAACTATTTCTATCATGCAGAACTTAGCATTTAGCAGGATTTTAACGTGATCGAGTTACCATCCTAACCTGGATCTCTATTAGGGAATAAATAGTGGTGTCAGTCCAAGTAATTTGGATGTAAATTTAAAATTCTCTAGCAATTCAGATTGATCCGTAACCCTTCAGTGGAACAGGAAATTTCTGGCATATAAATGGGTGGTGTTTCAGATACTTGTTTGATTGTTGTTGCTTGGGCCTTGCAACACAGTTCTAATAGAAAGACCTATGATAAAAGGTGTTTAGGTGGTCCCAGTGGATCACACAAGCGCATTTGATATATAGCATAGATAAAATACCACAAAATTGGTACATAAGAGTTTGGACAAGCTTTCCCGGGTCAGACTAAGCTTCTCACCGCCTTTCTTACCCTGCTGTCATGGGGGGTCAGGGGGGAAGTACTATTTGATGAAAAAGGAATGCATTGACTTTGTAGTCTGTCTTCCCCTGCCTGCATTTCAGGTATACCCAGACTTTCCCATTAAGGAACAAGTGCCCAGAGGAGGAAGAAGCAAGTTCTTCCTCTCCAGCCAGTGAGCGCTCTGTGTCGTTCATGGATGGAAACTCTGTCAGGTTTCTGACGTGGGGCGTGTTGCTCTACCGATGGTTGTCTGACCTGAGGATGACCCACCCTGCTTAGAAGTAGAGATTATTACAATCTGTGGTGGTATTCGAATGCTTTGCATTCTGTTCATGAGCAACCCAGCCTGACAGCAGAGTCTAGGAAAATGCCTTTAGCGGCCCAGGAGTGAGTTGATGCCTCGTTAAGAAATGAGACAATAGTAGATGCTGAAGGAATGGTTTTTACTAAATCATATGTCATGAAGTGTTCATTCTAGCTTTAATTATGACTGCACCGCCATGAAGTAGAGAATTGAAAAAGGAAAAATGGGGGCAGGGGAAGGAATATCTGATTTTTTTCCCAATGCTTGTGGAAATCTTCGAGATAATGAAACACACCCTATAAAATAGCCTTTAGAACAAACACACCATTCTACTTATAGCTGATAGGACAACATCAAACATTAGAAATTATAAGTATGATAAATAGAATTTTTGGTATATGAATTTTGCTAAAACAGTCTATTTTTCTTGTACCCCTCGGTTGAACCTCTTAAAAATGAATGTATAATTTCCACAGAAAGATTATCAAAGGGGGATAGAACCTCTGGTCTTTAATGCTCAAGTATTGCCCATGACTTCTGATTAGCTGTGTGCATTATGACACTCAGCAAATGAAAGTGGCTATACATCTCTTTCTTAAATTAATCCATCTTTACAAATTTCCACCGACTTCCAAATCTCATAAGGAAGGATCAAAAGGAAGGATAAAGGAAACCTATCAGTTGGGTAGGAAAATGTTTCCTTTGTGATGTTGAGAGACTTGTTTTCTCCTTTCTGAATTTCATGAGTTCTCTAGAAGGAAAGGCAAGAGTTCAGTGGTGCCCTTGTTCATCAAGGAAAGCGAGCCAAACTCTCTTATCTAGTGCACATTTTCTTTGCATCCATAGATGTTCTCTGGAAAGAAAATACGATTTTTCCCTTCCTCTTTCTCTTCACATCTACTCTTTTCAGCTCAAAATAAGATAGACACAGGAAGCAAACCAAGCCAGTTTGGCATCTTCTCCATGCCCAATAGAATAGTCCCATCACGTGCACAGTCTGAGCAAGGTGAGAAAGTACCCCATCAGGTCAACTTGGAACATGGCCTTGCTCCTCGGATTAGCTCCTTCAAACCTGAAAATAACTTTCCTGGTCATGGAAGAACTGGATGTATCCTTTAGCTTATGAAATAGGATTTGAACTTGAAATCTCTTTTTAAAAAAAAAAAAAAATCCTGATTTTGCAGGGCAGCTACATGATGAATGTATATATTAAGACTTTGTAGCTGAATTGCACATGAAATCAGATTGCCAACTTCTTGACTTTCAATTTTAGACATCATTTTATCCTTCAGTTGTGAGCGATATATGTAGCATGCTGTGAAATGTCTATTATAGTTCTTTAATTCATCAGTATTAATACAGATTTATCTTTTGCGTTCCTTGGTACTTTTTATTCAATGTAATCAGAAGCTGTGATGTTTTGCCTTTGTAGTCCTGTGCTTTGTTACTGTAATTTTTTTTTACGAAGCACGTGACTTTGGACTAATGTGAGGCAGATGACATGATCTTTAAGACTGCTATATATATCAGTCTTACTATATAAGATTTTTCAATTAGAATAAGCTTTTATCAAATAGATCATTGATGCAATTTAGGTTTCACACAGTTTTCAGCGTCAAACAGCGGTCCTATATTTATAGTTTCAATTCTGAAAATAGCAGACTTGATAAACAGCCACTTTAAACTCATTCTGGCAAACCAGACCCTGCTCTAGATGTAGTAGTCTAAGGTAGTTAACCATATAAGCCTTTTCAACTATTATGCCCTCCACGGGAGTCAGCAGTTAAGGAGATTATAGAACCCATGAAAGCTTTTTGTATGTATAAGTAGGTTTTATTTTTCTTATGTTGCTGATTTTACAATTCTGACTAAAGCTGACCTGAATGGATCAGTTTATGTGTAATATTCTAGTGCTTTAATGGCTTTTTTTTTTTTTTTGGAGGGATGGGTAATATTATTTGAACAGATGCAGAAGGAACTGTTAGTGGGTCAAGACAAACACATTTGAAATAAAGGAACTGTGTATTAAACATGTTAACAACAATTCATAACTGCACTTTTTATGACATTTTGAAAATCTATTTATAGGTACAGAACAATGGGTTTTGTTAAACTGTATCACATTTATACTTGCAGAAATTTATTTCATTGTTATTAGTAGGAATTTTATTGGTTCAATAAAATTGGCAAAACTGAACCCTGACTGTTTTCTTTTATATATATTTATATTTACATTGGCGAAGCATTCTTGCCTAGGTTCATTTCTGCTCGATGATTGAGACGTGCTTTCAGAAAGACATCAGAACTATGTCTTTTTTTTTTCTTTATTCCCAACCCACAGTTTTTTGGTTACATTTCTTGTAATCACTTGATATTGCATTAATGGAATATTGCAATAGCATAAGTGGTGCAAAATATATAATTATTGCTACCTTTTAAAATGTCCATTGTGATCACAGCAAGAGGCACGTTAATTTCACTCTTGTCTCTTGTTAGCCAAACCGGGAATGTAGGATGGGAAAGGGGCACTGAACCTGGGGTCAGAGCCTGACTTCAAAAACTTTTTCTTCACATTCTAATACTAGCTTTGTGACCTTAGAAGTGATTTAATCTCTGGGAACCTTGATTTCCACACCACAATCTGAGGGGAAGAATACCTTCTGGGCTTGGTTGAGAATGAGGTGAAATGTAATCACGTATTTGAAGTATATGGTGGCAGGTTTCAAAGGCTAAATGAGAAAGCCTGATGACAGTGTTGTTGCTAATTGAAATAAAGAGGTGGGAAGGACAACAGACGGGGAAGGAGAGGTTATACACGTGTAATGGGCAGTGATGATAGGTCTCAAGTAGATATGGAAGACAGGCTTTTGGAAAGCTACAGAGCATGCGTAAAGCCTTTCATGCAAGGTTTTCCAAGGCAAGTCCTAATTTTGATTTATGCTGATTACATAAAAATTCGTGTCAAAGGCGAGAGCTCTCCCTTTGTGCCACGTGTCCAGCCGTCCACGGACGATCGGCAGAAACCAGCTCCTTGCCGATGAGAGTCTGTCTCTTTCAATAATATGCAACGTCTGGGGGAGAAGAAGGGGACATATCCGGCCAAGGCAGCAACCCAGCCCTTCCTCAGGACCTCCCCCAATTCAGAATCCCCCTTTTTGACACTGGCTCCCTGGGAATTTATTAACAACTCTGAACCATTTTTAAAAGTGAAATAAAAGTCCAGGTGTATGTGTGAGCTTGGTCCTCTCACATACATGATCTTATTTACTCCTCAGGGTAACTTGGGAAAGAATCGTTACCTCCATCTTACAGGTGAGGAAGTTGAGTCTCAGAAAGATTTGCCCAGTGAGGGTTTGAACTCGTCTTTCTAATACCACTTCCTATACTGAACTTCCCTACCTTAATTCAGCCTAAGTTTCTTGCGTGATAGTGTAAATACTATCAACATGACATTTTACTTAGAAAGTTAAAGGATAGTCTATGCTCCAAACAAGAGGTTAGATAACTTTCCTCTCCTGCTAACTTGCAACTTTTTTAATTTTAAAAGATCGGGTTTTTTTTTTCCTCCAGTCGTGTAGGGGCACTTCAATTTAAAAGATGGTCCCCTCGGGGAAGGGTCCCAGACCAATGATATCAAATCAGTACCTGTAAATTTAACGGCTAAGAATTTCTCCCAAGAGAACAACAAGCCTGATCTAAAGAAGACTCAGGAAAGCTTAAAACTATATTACATTTCTGCTTTTAGCACCATTCCACTATATGGTGGAAGTTACCAATTCAAAGTCATAGGTGCTCTGGGTATTTACCCCAAAGATAGAAAGTACATGCACCCCAATGTTTATAGCAGCAATGTCCACAATAGCCAAACTATGGAAAGAAGCTAGTTGTCCAACAAATGAATGGATAAAGAAGATATGGTATATATATACAATGGAATATTATGCAGCCATCAAAAGGAATGAGATCTTGCCATTTGCAACGACGTGGATGGAACTGGAGGGTATTATGCTGAGCAAAATAAGTCAATCAGAGATAGACAAGTATATGATCTCACTGATACGAGGAATTTGAGACACAAGACAGAGGATCATAGGGGAAGGGAGGGAAAAATGAAACAAGACGAAACCAGAGAAGGAGACAAACCATAAGAGACTCTTAATCTCAGGAAACAAACTGAGGGTTGCTGGAGTGGAGGGGGGTGGGAGGGAGGGATGGGGTGGCTGGGTGATGGACGTTGGGGAGAGTAGGCGCTATGGTGAGCACTGTAAATTGTGTAAGACTGTTGAATCACAGAGCTGTACCCCTGAAACAAATAATACATTATATGTTAATTTAAAAAAATGTTTTTTTAAAGTCATAGTTGCTAATGCACATCACATCACGTTCTCACTTTGGGTTGAGAACACAGTCAGTGGCAGAGAACGTCTCTTCTCCTTAATCTCACATCCTTGACATGTTTCAAAACACAGGTGAGCCGAACCTTTCCATAGAACTCTTTCGAAGGCAGCTGAGGCAAGACTTCATACTCCCTCTGGCACGAGCCTGCTCCTAAAACGACCGTTAACAAATCCTTCATCTTGGTATCAAGGTGAAATTTAGGAAAATGGACCTGGTTCCAGAACTGTCCACCACCCGTTGGCTCTCCTTCACTTGCCCAGAGGCATTAGTGCACGCCCCTTTAACACCATTGCACAATCACGATAACTTGCTAACTCCCTCCCGCCCCGCTGCGGTGGCCAGCTCCGCGGAGGCCTTGGCCAGGTTCTGTGGGGGAGCATCTCTTGTGGCCCTGGACTGCTGACTTCTGGCTTCTGGCCCCCGGGGCTGCTCTGAGTGCTTGTGGGAGGGTGCCAGAGGGAACTGCCTTTGCACAAGGCAAGTGAAATGCTGGGAGTTAACAGTTAACCCCTGTCCAGTGACTAATGACAGGATGGATGCTTCCTTTTTTTGGTCTGGAGACTCGGAGGGCCCGGAGAATCAAGGACTGGTCCAACTCTATTGCCTTTCCCCCTTTCTCTTCTCCCTCCCCTGTCCTCCACTTTCTCCGGTCTCCTAAACTGGTTTCTGGCTTTGCTTCCAGGACACCCCAGGCCAAGATACCACAGTACAAGATAGGACTTTAGAAAACACATCCCAGAATAAATTCAAATCTCAACGCCAAGCATTGCTAGCTGTCTGGCCTTGAACAAGTTACCTAATCCTGTGGTTTCTTGGGTTCCTCATCTGTAAAATGTAGATAACAGTATGAAGGCGGGCATAGCCCCTGTCCTTAAGAAAGGGGAAGTGTGGGTAGGAAGAGGCTAGCATAGGGACATCAGCCAACAGAGGAAAGAATAAGGGAATAGTTTGTATAGCAAGGGGTCGTAAAACCAGCCATCAGTTATCAAGAACCTTCTAAATGTTAGGAACTTTAAATACATTATTTTTATTAGAGTGACCCGGCAAATGGGTGTTTCCCCCATTCAAAGAGTTAAACAAACCAAAACAGGTCAAACAAAATTAAGTAACTTGTCTAAGGTCAAAGAGGTGGATGGTAGAACAGTTCCCAGGCCTGTTTCACTTCAGTTGCTACTCTCTTTCTTCTAAGACTTGGATTCACAGAGATTGAAGAACAGCACCCTTAGGCAGAGAGGACCAAGGGAGCACAAACCCAGAGGGCAATATTCAGGCCAGGCGCCTAGGGTTTTGCGTTAGAAGATGAATTTGCCAGGTGTCATTTGCTCAGACCGGGCAGGGTCGTCAAGGTTAGACTAAAACACTTGTATTTATTCATCGGAAAAGGAGACAAGAGCCATTTTCAGTAGGGCTCGAGCACAGGAGTGGATGGGTCCCACTTTGGAACCACGACATCTCCTTGACAACCAGAGCCTGACGAGAACCTCAGGGCCTCGTGGAGACGGGATGTGCAAAGCAAGTACAATGCTGTCTCTGGGAGGTTTTCTGCCTATCTCGATGAATTTCCTGAATACTTTTTCACATCCCCTCTGACGATGTACGCCAGCCTCTCATCGGTAAAGCCTAAGATCCTGGGAGCACGTTGTGGACACGCAAGACCCTTCCGATGCCCAGGACCAGTCTGAGAGCTGTTAGAATCTCGTATCTTCTAGCTAGGCGTTACCCAAACAGGCAAAGTTTAATGGACGGGGTAGATTGTTTGCAAAAGTGCAACACCTAATGTCCTTCTAGCAGCCACAACCTTTGGAATATGACTCGACAACTTCTCTCACCAAGGGGTAGAGTCTATTTCTCTTGAATCCGGGTTCATCTGGTGACTTGACTTCGCCAACAATGTGGCAGCAGTGACACTGTACGAGTTGCAGACCTGGGTTCCAAGAAACCTTGCGTGCTTCTGCTCTCTCTCAGAATCCTGCCATGTCTGGGGCCAGCTGCCGGAGGATGAGACACCGGCAGCAAGCGGAGTTGTTCCAGATGCTCTGGCCGTGGCCTTGGGTGGAGAAACCCACCCAAGATCAGTAAAGCCTACGTACCACTGACTGCCGACTCGCCAAGCCCAGTCCAGATCCGCAGAATCTCCCAGGCAACCCAGACACATGAGCAAAACTCATTCTTTTTTTTTTTTTAAGATTTTTTTTTTTTTATGAGAGACAGAGTGCATGCATGTGCACAGAGTGCATGCATGTGCACAAGAAGAACCCATTGAACCACCCAGGGACAGACGGAGGGGGAGAAGCTGACTCTCCGCTGATGGTGGAGCCTCACACGGGGCTCAATCCCAGGACCCCAAGGTCATGACCCGAACCAAAGTCAGATGCTTAACAGACCGAGCCACTCAGATGCCTCAAAACTCATTATTTCTGGTTGTGCACTATTGAGGTGGTCAATACTGCATCCCATATAGAACCTGGATTGGGAAATTTCTTTCTCCTATCTCAGTTTATTAAGGATAGCCTTGGGGAATAGTCTTAGGGATTTTCATTTATATCTCTAGAGTTAATGTAGTTAGTAACTTAAAAATCAGCCCCTCTGCTCATCCCTGTTCTCAGAATGTTCATCTTCCTGGGGTTAAAATATATCACATTCCTATTAAGCTTGTTCTTGGGTCTTCAACCTCAATATTTTGGACCCTAAACATGGCTGCACCTTAACTGGACTGGTGAGTTCAGGGCAGAAATATCCAAACTTTGAAGTATAAGAATCACTGAGGAGCTTGTTAAAAATCCAAATTCATGGAACCACCCCTAGCAATTCTGATTTAGTGAGTTTGGGCCAAAGACCAGGAACCTCCATTTTTAAAAAGCATCCATATAACTGGCGGCCACATGGTTGGACCTTGAAGGAAAATGGCTGGGTCATAAGAAGAACTTTCCAGTTCTGAATGTACCAAAACTACAAGACAGGTGCATACCACAGGATAATATTTGAAGTCTGTGAAAAGAAAGAAAAAAAAAAAAAGCAAATCAAACCATAGACGGAGAAGTGGATACAGAAAGTAATCACGAGATCATGACTGGGGGTAGGTACAAGGGAAAGGAGTATTTTTCTCCTGGTTTTTCAGTGAAGGTTCCTGCTATACTTTTATTTCTTCCTCAGGTGAAGTGTAGGTCAAATTAATTGTTCTTGAACATGATGCCCCCAGAATCCCTGGGGACTTTAAAAATACTAATAATCTGAGAACCAATCACCCACCCTGAGATTCTGATGGAATTAGTCTGAGTTACACTCCGGACATTTGGTCGTTTTTTTTGTTTTGTTTTGTTTTTTAAGATTTTATTTATTTATTTGTCAGAGGGAAAGAGCACAAGCAGGGGGAACGGCAGGCAGAGGGAGAAACAGGCTCCCTGCTGAGCAAGGAGCCCAACGTGGGGCTCAATCCCAGGACACTGGGATCATGACCTGAGCCAAAGGCAGACGCTTAACCCATTGAACCACCCAGGCGCCCCAGGATATTTGGTCTTGAAATCTCTCCTGGTGATTCCAATGTCCAGCACATTCCCCCAGTGGGAAGAATTAAAAACACATTCCACTGAATGGATATCTTCCTAACAGTAGAAAAAAATTGCAGCCCTGATTTATTGCACTGACCTGCCGACAATGTGGAGAAGACAGATTAGCAGAAATGAAAAGGAACTCCCCGCTGTTTCTAAGACCACATCCTTAGGTGGAATCTCAGCAGTGCTAAGAAGGTGAACATGGAAACACACACCCATTTCCCAGGACCCCAAGGAAAAGAAGGCAAGTGCCCACTCTTGCTTGTGAGCAGAATGCTTTTGCAGATTGAAGTCATTCTAGTTTTCTCTACATGTTTATATCCATATTTCTATGTATCTAAATTTCTATGTATCTGTATGTGCACTTACAAGTATGGTCCACAAGCTACATGGTGTCTTCTGTCATTGCTCTTCTCCCTATAACTTTGTGGTAAGAAGGAAATAGAGCCATGAAAATAAGACATGGGGGAAATCTTTAAAAATTAAATGGACTATGCTAGATTGCAGTCTAAATTGTGGTTCTCAGACCTTCTCTCTGAGCATCAAAATCTACAGGGAAGATCTTTAAAATAAGTATTCCCGGAAACACCCAGACTTACTGGATTAGATTGGAAAGTAAGGGCTCATATGATTTCCCTATTGATAAGCTACACACACACACTTTTTTTGTACGCACTCAGCACCATACTTCAAAAGTCTCCTTTGGAGAACCCTGTACGTTTTGGGAGCAAGTGCCCTTGGACAAGATTATCCATAATTACGTGGCCTTAGATCCACCTTGACTGTCTATGCCCTCTCTGTGTTCAGTATATGACTGGGACACCAGATGGCGTCCGGGAGCTGACTGGGAGCTTGGGAGGGAGAGGTGGAGGGCTTCAGAAGACCCTGCCCCCTGACTTCAGGCCCCAGGTGTGGTGGTGATGGAGGCAAGTCAGCTGGTACAGCCCCGTCTGCTTCTGGGCTCTTCTGGGCTCTCTGGCTGCTCAGAGCTGTATCCACCCGACTTTTCCAAAAGGAACATGCCCCTTTTCGTCTCATAATAGTAGATTCTAACCAACTCCTTCCACTGAGCACCTTCTATTTAAACAGGATTCTGTAGCTAGAACTCTTTCTAGTCAGTTCTGCCTGTAGCCCCCAGAAGGATTCAGGAGAAGGTAAAGTGCCCCCAGATTCCAATGTGAAATGATGCCCCATGTATTGAGGACTGGCAACAGAGGTAACCCCAATCCTCTTTGTGACCCTTCCCCCAGCCCCACTCCTGGCTATGGTAGAGCCGAGAGAGGGGAGGCAGGAGGAGGAGATTTCTTTAGAAAGAACTGGGTTTGAGTCCCCGCTCCACTCTAAGGAATTTATACATGTCGTGTGGAGTTTAGGGAAACTTACAGACTGCTCTACAACTCCAATCTAAAGGAAAGCACACAGCTAAACTGTGGCCCAAGCATCCCTCATTGGCAGGCCAGTCGAGAAGGGAGGCCAAGGGGCAAACACAAGTGCCCCTCCAGCGCCTGGCATGGCCAGGAGGTCTGATCTCCTTGCAGACCAAGAGAAGACCGTGAGGGGTAACCAGGCTGGGATATCTTGAAGGGACATGGTCTAAGAGGGGGCCCTGCCAGAGTGAGGTGCCCCACCCCCTGCACGAAGGCCAGACTGGGGTGTCCACGAGAGACCACCCCCCGAATACATCTTCTGAGTCCACCTCCAATGGTCTGGGCTGTTGGCTTTTATTGTAAGAGCCACAAAAGCTACAGCAGAGTTTTAAACTGTATGTGTGGAGGAGGGAGGAATGATAGTGCCATGATCAGATTTGCATTTCAAGAACATTCTGGCGGGAGCATGGAGAATGGAGGGGACCAGAATAGAAGTGTGAAGGCTGGTGAAGGAGGCAGGCAGGGACGTGAGAGGAGCAGGGAGCACGGACTGGGGCGGATGCAGCAGAGATGGGGAGGAGATGGATTCGGGGACATGTGAGGAGTAGCGGGGATCAGACGGGTGAGGGGAGGCAGGGGTAGACAATAAAGAGGAGTCAGGATGACTCCCAGCTTCCTGCCTGACCCAAACGGCTGCCCGATGGAGCCACTTACTCAGAGAACACCGGGAAGGGGCAAAGTTGTAGGGAAGAGACCATGTGTCTTTGCCTTGGTCACAGGGAATTCGGGGTGCCTTTAAGACATACAAAGACGTCGTGTAGGGGACCTGAAACTTTGTACCAAGGTGGGATGAGGATGACCTGAGAGCCAGCCTCCAGGACTCAGTAGTGAAGGCCAGGAGGTGGAGAAGGCACTTAGCCAGGAAAGGGGGTAACAAAGCAACACCCAGAGATGCAGGCCAAAAGGCCACGCTCTCTGCATGTGCTCAGGGCCGGCTACACGACAAGGGATGAGGAGACATGCGCCCTGCCCACGTGGAGTTTCCAGTCCGCAAAATGCCCGAACTACAAATTGGAGGAAGTGTTGTAAGGGGAAAGGCAGGGAATAAGGGTGAATCGGCGGGGGGTGGGAGCAGGGAAGGGTTGTTGGAGGAGGCGACACGTCGGCAGTTCAACTCCTCAGCACTGGGATGCTAAGGAGAGGCAGCTGATCCAATGCCAATTGGGTCCACGTTGATTTCTTCAACTTCTGGGTTGAAGATACCAGGGCCCAATGAACGGGGAAGTGCTTGGAGAGGGGGCTCCCTGGTGCCCACTGTCTGCTTCCCCACGGGAGCCCGTTCTTCCCTCCCCAGCAACTTGCCAGGAGGTGCTGAGGACCCACGGGGACCTAAGGACTAAGTGTCTTTGACCAGTGAATGTCTCCCAAAAGAAGGGGAGAGGACCAGCAGAATTGACCCAGGACCCAAATGCCCAGCCGGCGGTGAACAAGTGGAGGAGAGGGTACCGCAGGCCTCAGGCCGATGAGAAGATGTCTGGGCTCTTGGTCACAGCCTGGGGACAGGGACAGCCCGGCCTGCACTGACCCCCAAGGCAGTCAAGCCCTTGTTCCAAGCAAAGTGGCCCGGAGGGTGTCAGGTACCACTCAGCCCTGCCAGGCTGTCTGCAAAGAAATGCCCACTGGGGTTGTCATGGTGATTTTTGTGGGGAGGGCACCAGGGAGTCAGATGACCTTGGGGATACAGCCCAGGAGATCCCCCGCCCAGGCTGCTGAAATACACCCCAGACTCAAGGTACACTCTTTCACCGAAGGTCCCCGTCAGACTGCTTTACTGGATTCCTTTAATCTAATTCTTTGCCCTGTTAATGGTATGGCATTGTTCATATACCATCCCATTTAACGAGGCAAATGGGAAGCACTGTTTTAGGGCAGAAGCCTGAAGCACTGTGAGAAAGCACCAAGTCTCGGGGAAGAGAGTACTTAGGCTCTGGACTCAGACCCAGATTCAAAGTCCAGCTCCACCACCTGCTGGCTCCGGCCCAATGGTTCAGTGCCCTTGGGCAAACGACGCAAGGCCCACCTTCTTCTCGTCTTACAGAACAGGACAATAGAACTTACTTTCCAGGGATGTTTTGAGAATTCAGTGACATAATGCCTGGAAAGGATTTGATATTAATAGTAATAATAATGATGCTAATATTGATTGAACACTTCCAGTACCCCAGATACGGTCAACGTGGCCGACATGAATGAATGACCTATGACATGGCACTCAAGGCCTTTCTAGTCTGGCCCCCCTGTGCCCTTACTCCCTCCCCAAGCCAGATACCAGTCCTTCACTCCAGCCACACTGGCCCCTGCTCCTTCTTACCAGCCCCCACCTTCTCTCCAGTCTCCCGTCTCCGAGGCGCTCTCCAACTGGGTTCCCTCCCACTACCTTGGTCTACCCAACTCCTACTCACCTTTCAGGTGCAAATCAAATATCCCCGGCCCTATGAAGCCCCCCCCCCCCCCCCCCCCGCTGCAGGCCAGCACCCTCCTCTGCATTCCCACACACTTCCTCCACACCTGAATGAGAGCGGTAAGCCCAAGTGCCAAGCGCACGCTGAAGTGCATTAACTTTTTAAACTCATCAAATCACCACGAGAACCCTATAGTGTAGGTTTTGTAACTAACTCTGTTTTAGGATCTAAAATGGAGGCACAGAGAAGTTAAGTAACTTGCCCAACGCCACACAGCCCATAAGCAGCCGAGCCAGTGCCCAAACCCCCGGGGCATTCTGACTGCAGAGCTGGTTTATAAGCACCACACTGGGTTCAGCTGCCTAAGCCCCTATCCTCCTCCGGGTGAGGCGGGGAGAGCCCGGGTGGAGGGGTGTTTCATTCTGTGTCCCCACCCCTCACCCCCCCCCACCTCCCTCCGGGTACCTGGCAAACAAGCACATGCAACCTCCTTCCCCCGAGAGACTAAATAGATTATTACAGGAAAAACCACTAATCCAGGAAAATTCGCCCATGTGTCCTGGTCTTTTCTTTCTGTCCCTGATTTCTGATTGGGAAATTCTGCTCTGAGTCCTGTCCAAGGGGCCAAGTACAGTCTCTTTGAAGTTGATATATAATAAAGAACTCCTTCTAGTTCATCCAATTTTTTTAAAGCCATTTTCCCACCCTTGGAGAAGTCTGGAGCCTAACTCTAAACAGAGACATAGTATTGGTCATGACACCTTTTCCCATTGGAAGGAAGGGATTCTGTTTTTAAAGAAAAGAGTAACAGCGGAACTCAAAAGGAGCTCCAGGAGGCAGCTGTCCAGTCATAGGAAGCCTGTGGGGTGGCGGGGGGCTCAGTGAAGGTGAGCAGTCCCCCCCGGAGTGGAGCCCAGCCCCGTGCTCACACCTCTCAGCCCCATTGGAGCTGGGAGCTGGGGAGGCTAGCAATCCCGAGAGGGACAGGATACTGGAAAAATCTTCTGAGTTAGCAAGATGGAAAGGTTGCCCGGCTGGTGCCTGCCCCTTCTTTGGCCCCCCAGTTTGGTGTCTAATTGGGTTATTTCCAGGATTCTTGCCTTTCCCATCAGAAGTGGATCAGGTCTGGGGCCAACTGGTCCTTTGCCCCGAGTCATCCGTGTTCCTTGCCCTCCCCCTACACACACACACACACACACACACACAGAGAGAGAGAGAGAGAGAGAGAGAGAAACAAAAGGTACAGCTTTGCCAAGATTCAATGGCATTCCTTTCAAAACTCCAAGTCTGGCTCAGTTCACCATGCACAAGAGGAGGCCTTTGAAGGTGCTCTGGCTAATTTTCTAATAAAGCAAAACCACCCGGCAGGACGGAGGCCAAAACAGAACAGACATCTTTCAAATCCAGGTCCTAATCAGCTCTGTAAAAAATGGATTTTGAAGCCAAAGCTCAAACTCATGCTGAAGCCTCAGATTTGAAAACTGTTTGCGACTAGAATTGGGAAGGCGGCCTGGGAGGTGGTAAGGAAATGTGGGGGTGGGGGAAGCACTGGGGGACAGTGGGGCTCCCGGCCTGCAGGGACTGAGTTCATGAGTTCGCACACTCCTGGCCCCATTGGGAAGTCTACGCTGAGCGCGTCTTTATACTAAAAGTCAGGGTGGAATTTGAAGGTGTCTGACACAGGGTGCCACCCTATGAGTGATTCATCACCTTGCCGAGGACAGGGGGCCAGAAATAAGCCAAGGTCTGTATACAAAGGACTTGGCACATGGTAGGGACCTCTCAAAGTCACTTGCTGTCTGCTCTTTGGGGCTGCCGGAGAGGAAGTGATGTGAGCACGAGAGGTGTCCGTGGGCAGAGGGGAGCGCTTTGACCACGGAGAGGGAAGGATCGCTGTGGGCCCGAGGGGCCAGTGGGACTCGCCAGGGGTGAGGTGGGCCGTGGTGAGGAGCCCGAGCTAACGGACGAGAGGGGGGATGGGAGAGAAGAGCAGCATGCTCAGACCAAGGGGTTCTGCTGAGCCGGGGTTCCAGATGGGAAGCTGAACTCTGACAGCTATGGATATGTGTGTTTATTTGTTTGCTCTTTGCTTTAACAGGGATTTATTATATATTTTCAACATCTGAATTTGAATGTCTGGGGTCAGGAAACATTTTACTCTTCAATTTTTGATTCAGCTCCAGGCCCCCTTCCTCCTGTTGATCACCCAGTTCATGCATTTGTGTTACCTGCCCAGGCAGGTAGGGACTTGAGCTTGTGGTTACGGATAGGTAACAGGAAAACTGGACACTTTCAGAATGATGGAAATGGCCTTTCAGAACTCACACTCATAGATACCATTGGCAAGAAATACAGATGCCCTGTGAAATCCACATTTCAAGTAAACAACAAAAATATTTTTAATACAAGTAAGTCTCAGATAGTGAACATTATTCATTGTTTTTCTTTTTTTTGTTTTTAAAGATTTTATTTATTTATTTGACAGAGAGAGAGACAGCGAGAGAGGGAACACAAGCAGGGGGAGTGGAAGAGGGAGAAGCAGGCTTCCCACCAAGCAGGGAGCCCGATGCGGGGCTCAATCCCAGGACCCTGGATCATGACCTGAGCGGAAGGCAGACGCTTAACGACTGAGCCACCCAGGCGCCCCTCATTGTTTTTCTAAACTCAAACTTAACAGAGCCTCTGGTTTTTGGCTTTGGCTGAATCCGGCAAGCCTACCCATGTGGCATGGATCAGATTATTGAGAGGAAAAAGAGGATGAGATCAACTGTGGAGGTTGTACAAGATGCCCCCAGAGAGATGGGTCACCCTTTCCTCTAACACGGCAGTGGGCTGGACAGGAGGGGAGAGGCTCTGAGAAAGGAATGGGCAGAACCTACAGCCTGGTTAGAGATGTGGGGCAAAGGCCCAGAAGTTGCCCAAGACTTATAGAAACACTATTTACAATGTAGCTTCACCGCTCAATGAGGCGAGACTCTCCCAGCCTCAGTTTCCCCATTAGCGCCTCATGGTGTGTTGTGAGGGGTAGAGACGGTGGGAATACCTTACAGGTGCTGCACAAACAAGGCCCAGCCCTGTTCTTATCCACATACGCTGCTGCTAAAGTCATGTCTCTTCTGTTCTGTCCTTGGCCGCTGATTTAGAACACGAGGGTGACATGTCCCCTTGTTCCATCTCCCCATGGGCTTGTGCTGCTTGGACCTGACAGTTCCTCGCTCTTCCCCAGGGGCACTCGCAAGTGCTCAGCTTCCTTGCTTTTGAAGCCGTTGGTAAAAATGTTCCTGAGGGGGGCGCCTGGGTGGCTCAGTTGGTTAAGCGACTGCCTTCGGCTCAGGTCATGATCCTGGAGTCCCTGGATCGAGTCCTGCATCGGGCTCCCTGCTCGGCAGGGAGTCTGCTTCTCCCTCTGCCCTCTTCCCTCTCATGCTCTCTGTCTCTCATTCTCTCTCTCTCAAATGAATAAATAAAATCTTAAAAAAAAAATGTTTCTGAGGGCAGAGTTGGGGACAGAGCCCCACAAGCCATAAACCCTGGCCCTCCAGGGGGCTCTCAGTCCATGACCAAACACGCTGTAGGGCCCATCTCATGTGCCTGTAGCCGCAGTGGGTTTCTCTGTGCTCGGCCAGCAGGCAGCCACCCGCTCTGCAGATGACATAGGCGATGAGTCGGGACAGTGACCCTCCCCTCTGCCCCTTTCTACCTCTGTGACTTGGGACAGATCATATGGCCTTTCATCCAGAGGTAAAGTTTCATTTTCGCCTTTTGATGTCCTTTAATTGTTTTTTTCTTTCTTCATGTCCATTTTAGGAGTCTAAACAATTTCCTTCTGAGTTACAAATGATGGAGGCAAAAGATGCTCTCCCTTGCCTGGATTTCTTCAAATCACCTTGCCTTTGCCCTCGGTGGCTCTGCCTTCCTCACCTCCCCCCCCCCAACCCCCCAGATCTGGGCTCCCCCCAGGACAAGACACCTTTCCTTGGTCTCTGTTGCCACCTGCTGGATCATTTGGGGGAGAGTTCAGCGACCCTGCATGGCCCTGGAGAGAGAAGGTAGGAGCAGCCTGAAGTCTTTGGGCTTCCCCAGCTGTCAGAGACCTCATGAGGTACAACCTAACCTCATCATCTCTCTGGAGCTCGGGCTCCAATATTTAATTAGCTGAGTGACTTTGGGCAAGTCACCTCTTTGAGCCTATTTCCTCATCTCTAAAACAGTATTTGACACCCATACAATGGCCTTGATAGTGATTAATGATGGGTCATTCATTCACTTATATATCCATGAAGCAAACACCATGTCGATAGAAAGACAAGGGGAAAAAAAAAAATCTTTCCTAGAGGAAATCACCTTCTTACAGTGGCATCTGTCAAATCCACAGGAAACTGTCCATTTGTTGTGACACTTGCTACAAAAGAGGTATGACCAAAGTGTCCCGTGAACTGAGTAGCGACAAACTCCATCGGGTGCAAGCAAGGAAGGCCTCGCCCTGGAAGAGACATATGAGTTGGCTTTGGAAAAACATACAGGAATTCACCAGAATTTGGAAGAACACATAGGAATTGTTCACCAGATAGAAAACAAGGGAAAGGACATTCCAGAGAGAGGGAGCAATGAACCAAAAGGCTTTGACCTCGCTTGCTCTAGAAACTTCCAAGGAGTGACTGAACTTTCTGATCCTGCAGCAGGCTTGGTAGGAGAGAAGTGGAAGGAGGGAGAATTTTGTTACCTTCAAAGCAAAGAGGTAGCCACTCACTTTGCCCCTGGTGGGGCCCAGCCCTGCCGGGAGTCTAGCATGTGGAGGAGGATGAAGAGCCTCAAGGTTGGGAAAAGAACATTCTGGTCAGGATCAGGAGGCGGTGGGTCTGCTTCGTGCCCCAGGCTCTGCCACCCACTCGGCATGTGACTTTGGCCACATTAACCATCCTTTCTATGCTCCGAGTGTTGTTGCCAAGATACAAGCAACAGTGTTAACACTGCCTGACGCAGCCGTGCTCACATGCACGAGCGGCTGGTATGACCACTAGATGTTCACCTGCAGGAAGTTCTTCTACCTCGCCAAGCCTCCTTTCCTCCTCTGGAAGAGGAGAAGAGCAGTGTTTGCCTGCATGCATCAGGAATTAACTGGGAAGATGCCCTCAAGTAATAGAGGCAGTAAAGTTCTCATAAACCGGAGTTATAAATAAGAATGAGATCATCAAGCCTAGATCTTAAGAATATACTGAGTGCCTACTATTTGGAAGGCATTTTCACTTTCATCGCCCCATTTAGCTTTTCCCAACAACACTCTTAGAAGGTCGGCGTCTCGTTTTGCTTGCCTTACACGTAAGAATCAGATGTTCTGGAGCAGGCACTGGGGTGGCGCTGTGAACAAGAGAGGATCACGGGACCACAGCGGAGCAAAGGGGCCGGCTGTGATGTGTGTACTGGGCCCCGGGCTCCATGCTTGCGATCCCGTGTCCCACTCACTCTTTCCAGATCTCTCCAGCCTCAGGCCTTCCAGTGCCAACTCCATGTATCCTCATAGCCCCATGCTTCCGTCTCAGCCCAGCCCTCTCTAGACAACCTCTCCACCACTTCTTCTGTTAGACACCTCCAACTTAGTATGACCCAAACTCAGCTCTTCCACGCCCTTCCCCCAGCCTTCCAGTCTAGAACCTTCCAGCTGCTTGGAGCCATCTTCGATTCCTATCGATCACACCCCACAGCAGACAGGAATCTTCTTTATTCTAGTTTGAAATGCATACCCACAACGGGACCACTTCTCCCCACCTCCAGCACCCCCCACTGGCCTGGGGCAACACCCTTCTCACCTGGCTCCCTGCTGTGGCCTCCATGCTGCTTCATGATCTCTTACTGTCTCTTCTCAACACAGCAACAAAGGTGATGCTTGTGAAAAGCAAATGCCCACCCCCGGCTCGAAACCCGCGAATGGTTCCCCATTTCTTTCACTTGAACACCAAAGTCCATAAAATGTCTGCAAAGCCCTGTATAACAGGCCCCCTTCCAACAGATTTGATTTCGTTTTTATATGTATTGCTTATCGTCTGACTCCAAGCCCAGCAAATAATACTGTCCTGGCACACAGTGAGCACTCTATAAACATGTGTTGAACGGATAAAATGACCATAGTGGTAGGTGCTATAAGATGATGCAGTCTGATGGAAGGCAACTCATAGGGAGGGAGCCAGAGGTCCAGCTGGATTTCGCAGCTCCGAGCCCAGAGCTTCTTCCACCAAGACAGTGTGCTACCCGAACTGGAATCGGAGGTCATTTCCGAAAACAGGGAAGGTCTCCCCTCGGCCTCGGTCGGAGGCCTGGACACACACACCCTGCCTTCCCTGGCCCGCTTTCTTTGTGTGCAGAGACTTCGTAGCTCCTTAAAATGTAAACAGTTCTCAAGAGGAGGAGTAAAAGGACAGTCAACTGGGCTCACACTGGCTTTCCTGGAGACAAGATGCGCAGGGGCCCTCCCGGCTGAGCCTTCCTGCAGGTGACGGAGATGGCTGGCTAAGGAGGAAGATCCCCAGGTCCCGCCTCCCCGTGAGCTGGGGCGAGAACCTGGAATCAGGCTGCCCTCTGCCGGCCGGCCTGTGAAATCAGCGCACCGCCGAAGAGTGCGGGGTAAGGGGCGCCCAGCACAGCCCCCCGCCCCGCGGTAACCCGACGCCCGTGTTAACACCGCTCAGATGGGGCGCATCGCAAAAAAAGGGGACACAGGTCTAGGGAAGGGCGGGCCCTACGGGTCGCACTGAGATGGGCCAACAGACTGTCCGAGCAGGATGCAACTGTACCTTTGATTCATCTACCTCCCCTGCTTTGAGTTCACCGTTTCCAGCAACTTCGCCTGGGGCTTCGCAGGTGTGGACCCCGGGCAGCGCTCGGTGAAAGGACCTAAGTGACCCTCGGCCCCAGTCACCACCGCCCAGTCCTTACCAGTCGGGTCAGCTCGCCAGGGTGAGGCGGTTGGCGGACGCGCCCCGCGGTCTGGCCGGGTGGGGTCACCCGGGGGCGAGCCGGGGCCCCCCACCCGGGAGCCGAGCGCTGGCCTCCCGCGGGTCTGCGGGATCGGGCCCCGCCGGGGTCTTCAGCGGGCCCAGGGAGGCCCAGGGGGCAATGCGGAATTGCGTGGATGAGAGCGGCCGGTCGAACCCGCGCCGGGAGGAGGGGCGCGAGGTCCCGGGGGCGAGGAGCGCTGGCTGTCCCGCCCGTCACAGTCCATTTCCTTGGGTCGTCTTCCCCGCGGCGGCGAAGGTCACCAGAGATGCAGGGAGCGGGGGTGCGAGGGCGGGAGCGCGGTGGGGTCGCCACCCTCGGACACGCTGCCCCCCCTCCGCGCACAAGACCCCACTTGCGGCCGCCGCCGTCGGCCTCGGCCCGTTGACGTCGCGGGGCGGGACAGCTGGGAGCGGACGGGACCCCCGGGGCCCTCGAGAAGCACGGTTCTCGCCGTGTCGCCTCCGGACCCCGAGATGGCGGACTGCCCCGGGCGCCCCGCCGCCCTCCCCCCCGCCCCGAGGGTGCCCCCCACCTCCGCCCTCGTGGGACCCGGGCTGTCGGAGGAGGCGCTGTATACATGTTTGTCCCCCGATCGCAGCTGCCGGCCTGCCCGCTTTAGGAACGGAGCCCCCGCTCAGGCTCCCTGTGCTGGACTGGGACAGCGGAGGGGGTTTCACCCCGGTTTGGGCCCTGCTGTCCTAAGCATCGGCCTGTCTTTTCTAGAAGCGCCGGAGGAAACAGGCCGAGCGGGCTCGGAAGGACGCGCAGTCGCGCAGAGGAAGGGACAGTGTTGTCACCTGGCCGCCTCCCCGAGGACTTCGGAACTTGGTGCAGCCACACGCAGTGGAAAAGTTGGGGTGGGGCGGGGGGAGACAGCCTGGATCCAGCCCAAGAAAAGGAGTGGCTTTCTCCCCCACCCACCCCAGGGGAAAATAAACAGTCTCTGGCATTTTCCTGCATTCCTGATTTTTAACCAAACTATTGTTGGAGGTTGGCCACCGTGGGCCGGGATGGAGGACTTCCCCTCTGGCGGAGCAAACCTGCCCACCCCCAGGCCCGCGGCGAGTGGGCGCCGGGCCCAGCCTGCCCTCCCAGGAACAATGCCCCTTTGTAGCCCGCCCTCCGGGGCCTGAGGCCGCCCCTCCACGCCCGCGGCTCCCTCCCTTCGAGGACTCCAAAGACAGCCATGAGCTTCACTGTTCTTCCAGGTTCCTGCCTGGGAAGAAAACAAAGCAACCTTCCTAATCGCTGGGGACAGTGGAAGGCAAGGGAACATTTCCTGCGCTTGGAGCGTGGGCCCGCACCTGACTCCTCCCTGCCTGTCTTGTCCAGAGGAATTCCTATTCTCATCTTCTGTACCTGGTGCAAGGTCCACAGTTGGCAAATGGTAGAGAGGGTCGCAAACCCAGCACTGTTGTAGAGAAATTATGTATACATACATACACACACGTATACATATATGAACTTATACACACATTTTTACATGCTTACAAATTAATATATGCATTTATACATGTACATTGTTTTTTCTTTCCAGCACCCAGGGTTGAGAATTAATGCCGTTTTGATGTTGTCTCCTTTCCATCTAGAGCCTCCAGAACTGTCGCTGGCAGTTGCTTGACAGTTCTTCCATGTGCCCCAGGAAATAACACCTCCCCACTCCCTCCTTCGCCCATCTCCCTCTTTTATCTGCCCCACCTCCTTGGCGTTGCCCCCCCCCCCCCCCACCCCCCTCCCCTCATTTAAATCTGAGAGGCAGGCAGGGCCTTCTACTTGGGTGTGCCTCCGGAATGGCCCTCTCCCTTCAGGCTCTGGCTTGTCAGCCCTCCCTCAATACTCCTGCCAGTGTCTCAGTCCACTGCCAAGACCTGGGAGGACCTGGTCCCTCCCATCCGCTCTGCAAAAGGGCAGAGCTGCAGGGGTGCTGTGAATAATGGTTACCCCCTCCACCTTGGGCAGCTGTTGGCAGCATCCACGGGTGTTCACACAAGCTAGAGCCAGTCCCAGACCAAAGATGATTGCCAAAGCACAGAGCAGGGGCTGCTGGCTATGGGGTCACTAAGGGACCACAGACCGAAAGTGCAGACTGGGTGACTCCTTGGAAACATGTTCACATAGGGGTGTTGGTTATTTTGCAGGAGGCAAAAATGAGGTGCTTGAACTCACAGCTCCATACATTACCAAATTCTCCTCCCACCCCGCCCTTTCCCTGCCTGCACTCCTCTGTTTGCATTGGCTGTGGACCACTTTCTTCTTGCCAAATGACTCAGTACAGTGGGAAGTTTTGCTTATTTGAGGGAGGCCTGCATACTCTACAGGTACCAAGAGTCACACACACAAAAAAAACCCACCCCAAATTGAATTAAATAAATAAAAATAAAATGCCCAGTACCAAGTAACTGATCCCTGTGAAATCTGCAATCCTTGATGGACACTGAATGTTTGCATCAACCAAAAGCAAGACCAAGATAATCCACGTAGGGCTCATGGACCTCCGTAACCTTGAGGCCCGAGGATCAAGGGAAAAGTGTGCCGGCTCTAATCTGGCTTAGAATCCTGGTTCTGACACTACCTGTGTGATCTTGGACCAGTTATTCAACCTCTCTGAGCTTCAAATTCATCTTTCTCAAAAATAGAATTAATTCTTTATCTCGGCAGGGTTGTTGTGAAGAGTAAATGAAATAACATATTTGAAAGTTTCCAATGTACAGTAAGTGCTCAGTAAGTGTTCATTTCATTGTTGGAAATTCTATTAGAAATGAAGCCAAAAAGGATTTAAGTCATCATATGTCTAAAAACCTCTGGAAAGACAGTCTTTGGGCACTTCAAGCAGGACCTGGAGATATTTAGAAAGGAGAAAGTGAAGGCGGAATGAGGACTGGGGGTTCAGGGACTTACTTCCTTCTTGTTTTCTCAGTTTGGGGGCACAGGGAGGAAGCATGGTTTCCTGGCGGCGTGAGTATGTTTGGGCATTTAAGAAATCATCCCCCTTTTCTGATAAATGGGCTCAACTCTAGTCTCCTCCCTTCCTTCCTCCCTTCACCCCTTTTTCCTTCTCTTCCCTCTTTCTCCCCACACCCAGGGATCTTAATTAGTCCTTTTGAGTCTCAATTTCCTCACCTGAAACCTGGCAGTCAGAATAATTCATAGGATCGCAAGAAGGGCTAAGTGGGATAACACACATTCAATAAATCAGCCCTATCTCCCTTAAGTGGTTTCTTATTTTCCTCTTCCCTGGTGACTTCTAATTCTCCCCACTTCTCCCACTTCCCATGCTCCACGGAGATGGAAAGTGAGACTGGATCAGGCACAGAGACAAAGGGTAGGTCTGGGAAATGTGTTCTCATCATTCTATCCTGTTTGGATGATGACTGTCATTATGATGGGCTGTTCATATCTTACCACCTAACAAGCTCCTACCACCAGCATCTAGGAGTAAACAGCTCCTGAATTATTTACTTGTAGAAACTTTTCACTGGGTGCGTGGCCAGTGTGGAATCCTAGAGTGAATAAACTCAATACTGTAAGTTGACTCATTTTGGGGCCATGCCTAAACTCAACGACATTAAAACTGTACCCGCCTGTGCTGAGGACTCCTTGGGCAGGTTAGATAAAGGGACCTGCAGTGTTCACCTTAGCGCTTTGTTTGGGCTTAGCGAGCTGGCTTCTCCTTTTGAGGAAGTTAGGGCCTGAAGTTAGGGCCCGAATGTTCTAGTGTCCTACAGGAAAGGCTGTCCTGGTCCAGGGCTAGGGCTGGCTGGCCTGACATGTCAGGGACACCCCTCCCCCCGCCACCCCCGTGATGCGGCCTCCCTTTATAGTTCAATCTGGATCTGCTTGATGCACTGGTTTATTTAGCAACCATTTACTATGATGCCTGCAGTGGGGAGAGGGGCGTAATAAAGGCCAGACCCCTTGCTGAGGACAACTCTGAAGGGCTATCCCAGCTTCAGGGCTCCCTAAGGGCCTGCTGAGTCCTTTGCTATGACAGCAACAGCCCACCTTTTCCTTCACTTGACCCTGTGCCCTTATATCCCCTTTCAGGTGATGTCCCTGATCTCATCAGTGACCTTCCTTCATGCTGATCTCATCTCGGCATCTGATTCCTGGGAGCCCAAGCTCAACGTGGAGCTGCCTGGAAGATGGACTGACCGACCTAGGTTTAAATCCTGGCTCTATCACTTAGTGGCTATGTGCTTTTGGGTGAGTTATTTAACCTCTCGAAATTTCATTTTTCATCTGCAGGGAAAAGATTTTAGTAAAGATTATGTGAGTTTATGTAGAGTGTGTAAGTACCTAGCTCACTGAAGCAACTCAAAAATGTAGTTCTTTATTTACTATTTGTCAAACAAGGCATTCCAGATCCTACGAGAACTTACATTTCAAGTTTATACATTTTACTAGAATTTATATTTTTATGTTCTTGAAAATAATCCTGCATCTTTGAAAGGGGTGACTCATTAAAGTTTTAGAAGACTGTCTTCAGTGAAGCATAGTGGTTAAGAAATCAGAGGGAGTGTGGATTTGGTTGCCCATAAATGAGCGAGCTAACCATATGACCTAGCGATTCATTGCAAAATGTTCTCACCTGTAGAATGGGATATTAACAGTATATACTTATGATAGATGGTATTTTCCTTGACTGCCTACAATAATATTTCTCATCCCAGCTGCTCTTCTAAAATGACCTTGTCTTTTTGGAGTGCCTGGGTGGCTCAGTCCGTTAAGTGTCTATCTTCGGCTCAGGTCGTGATCTCAGGGTCCTGGGATGGAGCCCCGTATCGGGCTCCCTGCTCAGCAGGGAGTCTGCTTCTCCCTCTCTCTGCTCATGCTCTCTCTCTCTTTCTCAAATAAATAAATAAAATCTTTTTAAAAATAAATTAAAAATAAATAAATAAAATGACCTTGCCATTCCTCCATCAACAGATGACCTCTAATTCCCCCTTGCATCCAGGCTGGCCTCAGTGACTCGTATGACCACAGAATGTTGCAGAAACAATGTTCTGGCCCTCGAGGCTAGATTACATGAGGCCAGGTCATTTTGTCTGGGTTTCTTGTAACATCGCATGCTGTGAGAAGCCCAAGCACTTGGAGAAGTGGTGGTGTAAGTATCTGCTTAACGGCCCCAACCAACAGCCAGCATCAACTACCAGCCAACAGAGTCAGCCCTGTTGGATGTCTTGCCCCACTGGGCCCTCAGATGCCCATGGCCCCAGCCAACGTCTGACTGCGACTCCATGAGGCCCCAAAAAGATTGGCCCCACTGAGCCCAGGCAAACCACAAACCACGGCAGGTAATAATAAACTGTTGTTTTAAACTACTAAGTTATGGGCTGGTTTGTTACGCAGCATTGGGAACCCAGACTCTACCTCCTAGGGCTCTTGTGAGATGAGACAAGTTGAAGTGCTTGGTCAGTGATTACTACCCTTGGAGAAAAGGAAAAGCTGGTTTATATGGGGAGATAGAAGATGGGGATACATAAACTCAATAGGAAGCAGACATCCTCTGATTCAATATTTAGTGAGCACCTGTCACATGCCAGGCTCGCTATAGAAGCATAAAATCTCTGAGTAGAAAGGCATCTTGGAATTCTTCTAGTTCAACCTGTCACCCAGGGAGGACACTCCTTCATGAATGGTTGCTTAATCCAACCGTTACTTATTAATCCCTGCTCTGTGGGCGACAATACTGATGGGAAGCGGAACACGAAGATGACTAAGACGAAGGCCAGCACCAGGGACAAGTACGAGGACAGCGTGGCCCGGTGTGACATCTGCACGTCCCCAGCACAGAATGGGCGAGCCACCTCGTTGTTGGCCAGCCCCGGCCACACACCTTCCCTGCACCCTAGCTCCCGCGGATCTATTTTTTGCGTACCAACTTATACTCTGAGTGGCAGTTCTCGGGCTCTTTGCCTTCTTGCTCCATATCCTGAAGTCAGCTATTTACACATCCACTTACCCCTCTCAGCCCCTGCTCCCCCTTATCAGGGGAGGCGGGCTTGGCCTGGCCTTGAACACCAGCCCGCAGGCCCTTCGAGGGCGGTCCCTGGGTCCATTGGCCACAGGGCCTCAGCTCTTAGAGTGACCAAAACCAAACAAGGGAAAACAAAAAGAAGAAGAAAGCGAAGAGAACAATGAAAAAATGCATCCTGTTATGTGTGGGTCCAGAAAAATGCCAGAGATTTCCTTCACTCACGTTCTTATCAGTCTATGTGCTGCCGAAGCCACGTCTGTTCCAAATGACAGCATAAGCTGTTTTCTCAAGCTTCACAAGTGACGCGAAGGTTTTCATAGGCTGGCGTTTGCCTGGACAGGTGAAACCAGTTTTTTAAAAAATCCTGGAAGGGTTCACTTTGCGTTCAAGCCAAGTAGTTAAAAAGCTGATACAATTTACGAGCTGTCCCTGGTTCCCACACAGAGCCATGTTTTATGGCTTCTTAACATTATCTATAAAAAATGTTTCACACACCATGAGCTTCACACAAATATAGGCTGAGAATTTTTATTTTCAATGATAAACGTTAAGTTCAGTGTCACAGCCGAGAAAGCCCTTGTCTTCTCCTGAGAAACAGAGAGGAGAACTCACCAGAGCAGACTTCGCAGGCCTCACGGCCCTGGAAGCCCGCCCTCCTCCTCACCTGATTCACCTGCTGAGAGCCCCGCCCCCGCCTCCCAGGTGTTGGGGCAGAGCAATCTCACTTCATCCTTCATCATCCATCAGACCCCACCTCCTCCTCATGCTCTTCCTCCCCCTTTGAAAATGTTATCCCTTGTTTGTATCAATGTTTCTCTGCATATCTGGAACAGTAGTTTATATACAACCCAACACAGGGCTCTGTTGTTTAGCAATTTACTCCATTTTTTGTTGCTACAATGTATTCATACCATGGGGAGGGGGCAGAATCTGTTTAATCACCTCTGAAGACAGTGCAGCCCCCATCACAAAATCACCACAACTTTCCTATGGAGGAAAATAGAGGAAGTCCTAAGAAAAAAAGGAACTTGGTAGGGAAAAGGGGAGGAATGTTTCTGGGAAGTTTGGCGACCGGTGGGGAGACTTCATCATCAGGAAGCTGGGAATCGCCATGTGCGCCTGGGTCAGTGGGAGGCCCTCTGAGAATGCCAGAAGCTTCGGGATACGGCCCAGCAGCAGGTGGACCTCGGGGCCTGGGAGTGAACTGTGGTGTTCGGTGGACAGACTTCTGGGCCTGGGCATGAACACCAGCAGATGGAGGGTGAGCTCCAGGAGCGGGGAGAAGACCCCAGAAAACCTGATGGTCTTGGGGGACTCAGGGGCTGTCAGCAGGTACTTTCAGCACCTCTGTTCCCAAGCAGAAATGAACCAAGGGCAAGGCCTGGTGCCTTTGGCAATCTCTAGAGAATCGATCTAGAAGAGAAGGCAGCTCAGCAGCCCACTGCTTAATTTCTCTGCTTGATATATTAGAGCCCAAGGTGCTGACTTTCATCAACTTCTTCATCTCTACCTTGACCCTCTTCATCCCTGCTCTGGGAAAGAGCTTTTTAAGTCATGCTGCTTCTTATTTCCAGAATAGAAGTTTTGCTTCCCCCCACCACCGCCATGAATTTATATCTGTTCTTTGGGAATAACTGATGTGGGGTCCTCAGCCCTTCCAATGTGGAGAAGACTCTGTGGAGACCTTTTCTGGCATCTCGTGGCTTTTTAGTTCTGGGCAGGAAGTGATGGACCTTAAATGCCAAAACTAGGGAATCATGATAGGCCCTCCTGGGTTGCAAGGAAGTGTCTGGGGAGTCAAGAGTCCTCCTGGATTGAGATTTGTCTGTGCAGTTATGGTGGGTCCTCCTGAGTAGGAGATGGATCTGGGAAGCCATGATTAGTGCTCCTAGGAAGAGATGCTCCTGGAAAATGCTGATATATTCTCTTAGTTTGTATGGTTTCTGAGCAGTCAAGAACCCTCCTATATTGAGATATGTCTAGAAGGTCATGACGGACCCTCCTGTGGGGAGATGGGTCTGAGGTGTTCTGCTGACCCTCCTAGGATGAGAAGGATCAGGGAAATCATGACACCTCTCCTAGAGAGAGATGATCTGTGGAGTCATAAGAAGAATGCCTTTGGAAAGACAGACCTTCATTCTTGCTTCCATTCGGCATCGGTCCCAAAGGCCTCCATCTGCTTTCCCATCTGTGCCACCCCCCACAAGCAAATCTCTGCCATCTTCCTCTTCCTCCTTTCCCGCTCAAGGGTGAAGTTAGCTCACATCCTGGTCTGCAACCTCCATCCTCCTGCAAATGGCCCTGGAAGGCTGCACCTGCTTTTTGCGACACTTGCAACTGAGTCTACCGCTCACAAAAAAATAAAATAAAGGGCAGGGAGAAGAAACCACAGCAGAGGGTGCACCCAGGTTCTCAGGTCTTGGTGCCAGATGGTGCCATTAATGAGAGTCTGAGGGAAATGCAGCCCCACTTGGGACTTTATGGCTTCAGGAAACTCCTTATTCAGTTCCTAAGAAGATCACCTCCATTTTTTTTTAAGCAATGCAGTAAATGGGATTAAGTTGAGCCATGATCACAGTGTTTACCTGCAGCTGATAAGTCTGCATAGCTATTCAGACCTGGTCCATTGGATTGATTAGGATATTCATTCAAAGGAAAGAATATTTGTGTGCAGAAGGTTAGGAACAAAATAGTTTTCAGGGATAAGATCTGCTTGTATTTTTCAGTAATCAAAAAAAGAAAACTGAATAGATCTCGAGTTTCTTTTCTATTCATTAGAAACTGAGAGGAGGATGAGGAACCCAACCTCAAGGAATTCATGGTCAAGTTGACCCTCTGATTATCAGTTTATCAAATGCCCTTGCCTCCTAGCTTGTTTACTTACATGTTCCCTGAACAACATGACCTAGAGAATTATCCATTCGTTACCAGCTTGTACCATGGTGTCTATAGCATTTTCATTCTATTCAAGACACTATCTCCCTCAATTGGAATGGACTTCATTTCTCATTGTTGAACAGTTCATTTTTTCTTTGCTCTTTTCACTGACTCAGTCTAAGCCAACCCCCTAAAATTGTTTTCACTTTGCCTTGTGAAGAAAGAAATGTCATGTCCTTATGCTATGTTAGCATTTGGAGAAATGCCTACACAATCTCTAATTTCTCGAAATGAGCAATTCTAAGACTCAGTCCCTATATAAGTGCACTGAAGAGAAACGTGTGTTCATGATCCAATCACCGTCCTTATCTTGTGTGTCCAACCCAGGAGCATGGAGCTGGAGACCTGCGTAGCGCAGAGTGAAATGCTTCTCCCAGGAAGAGCATGGCTTGGAGAGCTGTCACCTATTAGCACTGGTGATAGTATCAGAAATCTGCCCCTGGACTTCACACTCTGCCTCAAGAGCCTGCCAATGGAGGTAGGAAGGAAGGTGTACTGCTCACAACAGGGCCGGCATAACAGAAGCTGTTGAGGAAGCACTTCCTTTGTGCCCAACAATGGGCTAAGCATGCCTCGTCCATCTTCTTGCTCTCACACCAGCTCAGGCTGCCAGTGGAGCCAAAGTCTTTGGTCCTATCAAAGGAAGACTGGATTTTCTCGGAGATGAGTCTGAGTAAGGGACTATACAAGTTTTCCATCTGGACCATTTTGTTGTCAAACTGGCAGGGCTGTGAGACTCTGCAAGACTGCCCGGGCACACTCCCTCTCCAAAGGAACCCAGCTCCACCATTTTCAGAATCCTCACAATGTTTACCATCAGTGCTGCTCAATTTTTCATTTTTCTGGAGATAACTCTTCCAGTCTTTGAAATCAAATGACCCAAAGCAGGCTGGAATTATTCAGGGAAGCCAGGAGTTAAGCACCTGTCCACAACGATGGAGGTTTCTCCTCAGGGGGGACAACAGGTAGACCCCTGTTCTACAACCTCACCTTTAGTCAGAGTGGCTAAATATATTTGTAAATCTGAGTCCCTTCCTTAAGTTTTTTTGTAATGAGTTTGCAATTTCCCTTCTCAAAATGGAAACTTATTTGGAAATCCTTTGCTCATTTAAAAACTTTTTGACAGTAAAACTACATATAAATAATATGTCATGTGGGAAAGATTGCATTCGTGATCTGCCTTTCTATGAACTCAACTTATTTCTTTCAAAAAGATAAACTCTGACTTTATATAGCAACAACAAAAATTGGTAAGAATGTTCTTCTTAGTCACTTTTGTGAGATCTGTACATATTAAGGATGTTTGCCATCCGTCTGCATATTATATTTATCAGTTTTCGCCCCCTCTCCCCAGCCTTAGTCTGTAAGGTGTACAGAATAAGCATATAGCTGTATTTTTGGTCTACTCTTTGTGTGTGGTGGACCTGAAGTGTCCAGCAAATGGAGAGTAAGTAGAAACTCTAAAGGTGGGATGCCTGGGTGGCTCAGTTGGTTAAGCGTCTGTTTTCGGCTTGGGTCATGATCCTCGGGTCCTGGGATAGAGTCCTGCATCAGGCTCCTTGCTCAATGGGGAGCCTGCTTCCCCCTCTGCCTGCTGCTCCCCCTGCTTGTGCGCTCTCTCTCTCTGACAAATAAATAAATAAATTCTTGGAGAAAAAAAAAGAAACTCTAAAGGCATATCATCTCACATTTTGCAGCCTATCTGATAACTCTAATCTTATCTCCATATGTTTATTTTCAGAAGCCAGGGAAAAATATTTGCATTAAAAGCCCAATAATAAACACCCACTCTCATCTCCAGATAGCACAGAAAATTCTAGAACAAAGATTCATGTTTCCTGACTCTTAGCAGAGACCTACCTGCTTTGGGATTGAGAGAGAAGGTCTATAGAGAGCACCTAAGTCATTTATTAAAATCTTGAGCTGAGACAGTCCTTTGTAGGAGAAAGCTCAGCTGGTTATAACTACATGCTTGGGAGCTGGACGGTGGCATGGCAAGACCCAAGTCCATTTGCTGGCTGTGTGATCTTGGACAAGTTCCCTACCCTCCCTACCAGTGCTTTGGTGCCTTCCTTTGTAAAATTCCTCTGTAAAATATAGATGCACTTTAGTAGAGTGTTGAGAACATAAGTGCTCAATAAATCTAGCTGTTATTGTTATCGTGATGATTACGACACCACCGAAGTCATGTAAACAGCAAGTCGAGTTTTGGAGGCTGTGTAATGATGCTATTCCTCAGGCTCATCCAGTTTCCTACCAATTGAGTCTACACCTTTGCTTCTCCCTTCTATAAAACACTGGGATGATCATGGTAAATAAAATGCCTTTGTGTTTCTAAAGCCTTATCACACTCGTTTTTTTTTTAAAAGATTTTATTTATTTATTTGAGAGAGAATGAGAGAGACAGAGAGCACATGAGAGGGGGGGAGGGTCAGAGGGAGAAGCAGACTCCCCGCCGAGGAGGGAGCCCGATGCGGGACTCGATCCCGGGACTCCAGGATCATGACCTGAGCCAAAGGCAGTCGCTTAACCGACTGAGCCACCCAGGCGCCCCACACTCGTTTTCTCATTCGATCTCCACAATAACTCTGTTAAAGTAAATGAGAAAGACCTTGTGGTCTCCATTTTATAGGTAAGGGACTGACTGCAAAGAGAGGTCAGGTGCCTTGCCCAAACTGATAACAAGTAGAATGGGATTCAAAGCAATATCCTTTTCACTGTGTCTCTGGGATGAGTAGAAGGGGCCTTGGCACAAAGGGTCATCCCCCTGGTTCTAGCTCCCGGCCTCCATGTTCCCTGGTCTATGCCAGTGGTCAAGTTTTGCTGCCATCCCTGGGAGTATGAAGATAGGGAGCATTTCTCTTCCACTTCCTGGCATTCTGGATCCCCAGTCTGCTGCCTTAGCTCTGAAACTTCAGGATATCATGCCCAAAATTGTACCAGCAGGTGTTAGTAGGAGGCATCTGGCTGGGGCTAGACACGCTGTTTCTACACATACAAACCCTCCTGAATAGTATCTTTATCTACTTTAAATATCAACATGCTCACCAAAGGCAGCTTTGAAAAGACAATTGTCACAAGAAAGCATCAGGCTGGAATAGATGGATAAATGTTGGAGGGGGAGGGGTGTTTCTGTTCTATGAAAGGCCAAAGGCTCCAGCTTCCAGGCAGCTAGGCTGGACCCTGGGCACTCAGGCAATGGATTTAATCACTTTGCATCCTTTTGCATGAGCAACTGCTGTTGTGGGACCATCCCCTTCTGCTCTAGTCCACAAAGTGGGGAAGGGCTAAAATCCCTGGCCCAGGGCAACTGAAATGACCTAAAATTATAGAACCAACCTTGGCTGTACACCAGAATCATAGATGGAATTTTTAATAAATACTGATGCCCAGACCAATTAAATCAGAATCTCTGAGCCTGAGTTCCAGCCATCAGTTTTTTAATATAGCCATACTGATATACATTGTATTATATACCTTGTATAATTGACATGCAATGAACTGCACATAGTTAAACAATTTGATGAGTTTTGACATAAATATATATCTTGACCCATCACTGCAATCAAGTAAAGTTCCTTCACATCCTTTGTAATCCTTCCCTACCTCCCCAACCCCCACCACCAGGCAAACGTTGATTAGCTTTCTGTTGCTATAAATGAATTTCTATTTCCTAGAATTTTACATATATGGAATCATATAGTACATTCCTTTTCTTTAATCTGGCTTCATTAGCTCAAAATTACTTTGAGATTTACCCGTGTGATTATGTGTCAATTCCTTTTTATTGCTGAGCAGTATTCCACTGTGGGATATACCATAGCTTGTTGATCTATTTGCCTGTCACCAAACATCTGAGTTGTTTCCAGTTTGGAACTATTACAAATAAAGTTACTCTGAACACATATGTGCAAGTCTTTGTCTGGTTGTAGGCTTTCTTTTTTCTTGGATAAACAACTCAGAGTGGAATGGCTGAATCATGTGGCAGGTCTATGTTTAGCGTTTTAAGAGGCTGCTAAACAGCTTTGCAAAGTGGTTGGGCCATTTTACATTTCCACCAGCACAACAGGAGAGTTCCAGTGGCTCCATAACCTCTCCATTCTGGTGTGTAATACATCTCATCAGAAATTTAATTTGCACTTCCCTAATGACTGATGGTGTTGAGCATCTTTTCATGTGCTTCCCCCGCACATTCTTTGACATTATGTATATCTTTTTTGGTGAAGTTTCAGTTCAAATCTTTAGGGATGGGATCAAGCACTACTGTCTTAACTGGAAAGTTGAGTGCAAACCCCTCATTTAATCATGTGGGGACTGAAATCTAGAAAGAGATTGGGTTACTTGTAGAGGAAAACGAAATCACCCTTAACATAATTGTGGCCACTAGGGAGCAATTCTTCACTAACTACCTCATTTCCATTAAGTCGGACAATGTATCTATCTGAGCTAAGACTTACTGTGTTCAGACTTACTGGTCCATGTCTCAACCTGATCATTCACCATTTCACTCACTTATCTGAGTATTTGTTCTATAATAAAAATTTGAAGGACATGACTAACTTTGAATTTGTGACAGTATTATGACTATAGTGACATAGAAGGGAAAATGGTCTCAGGGCTTTCACATATAGTGCAGACTATACAACTCTAGAGGGTTCCATTCACATAGACTATGGTGTGAAAGGCATTCCTACAATTGTTCAGTGCACAATCTGTACAACCCTATAGGGTGACCCTGAACAACCTTAAACTCTAAGATCTTGATCTCACCTTTAACTGTGCAATCATAGGAAAGTCCGTTGAATCTCTGAATTTGGGGTTGAAATCTATAAAATTGGGATCATTTGTGCTCACAGCATAGATATGAATGAAATGAGGTCATGTTAGGGATTAGCAAACCCAAGTGGCTATGGGAGCTAAGCAAGTAATTTAAATGAGTAAAGAGGGTCAGGTCAGAGAGGTGATGAAGACATGAAGGGGATCATGACAAAGTATCTACTCGGCTCTAGCTGATTATAGCCTTGTAAAAATGCTGGCACATGGTGACCAGAGCTTCTGTTTCATAAAAGAAGTCAAAAACCAAGATATCTGGGGCGCCTGCGTGGCTTAATCGTTAAGCGTCTGCCTTCCGCTCAGGTCATGATCCCAGGGTCCTAGGATCAAGCCCTGCATCGGGCTCCCTGCTCTGCGGGAGGCCTGCTTCTCCCTCCCCCACTCCCCCTGCTTGTGTCCCTCTCTCACTGTGCCTCTCTCTGTCAAATAAATAAAATCCTTAAAAAACAACAACAACAAAATATCTATGGTCAAATGTAGTCCACTGATGAATGTGAAAGGGCTCCCTGAATTATGTCCTCTTATGTATTTATAGGGCACCATTATATGGCTTAACTCAAGCTGTGGGGCAGTCTGTGAGTATCGTAGATGTTTATCTTGCACCCCACCTCTCACCATAGAGCCAAGCCAACCTAGGAAACCAGGTCATGATTCAAAGTTTGTCTGGTTGGAATGGGATTGAAAAAAGAGGTGTTGGGTAAGTTGAGGCTTAGTGACATTAAGCTAAAATAACCTGATGGATTCATTTCACAGGGCAGGTGATGGATTTGGATTTGGAACTACTCCAGGTGCAGGTTGCCAAGCCTTCCTCTCTTGTGGATAGTACTCACATGGGCATGGTCAGTGTCTGTCACAGTGACCCTTTCTTTCTCTGCAATTCTATGGTTGATCAATTCCTTCTCTGCTGGAAACACCTTTTCTTTATATGTCTTAATGCACTCAATTGGATTATAAAGTTATGGTGCAGGGGAGTGGCTCTGGAGCGCTGATCATATGCATCTCCTCCGATTCTGTTTTCAGTGATGTCACACTGGCAGCTTGAAATTAGCCACGGTGCGTATTTATACTAAAGAAATTGGCAAATGTTACAAATCAGGTTTATCCCTTCCACCCCCAGAAAGCTGGTTGTTTGACACTAACTAGCACACCCCTGGTTATGAACGTCATAGGTCCTGCAGCTTCTTACCTCTTCCATGTGTATGTTTCTACTTTGATTTCTTATGGGCCGATCTTCTACTTGACATGTAGAGAGCAATTTACTAGCATTATTTCTAAGATCTTAGAGGGGACCTCACTTTGTCCCCAGCCCTCCCAGTAAAGGGCTCGCCTGAGCCAGGCTCTGGCCCCATGGGAAGCTGGTCTAAGATGGGCTCCTCCTGACCCTCTGCACAGAGTCACCTGACCATAACCCTCATCTATCAAAATAATTCCTGTGTGTAGGCATTGCTCCAGCTGGTGGGAAGGATTTCATGAGATCATTTATTCTAACCAGCTAGTATTGACACAGTGTGCTAACTCTCCTCAGACTCTGTATTTTCATAGGAAACGGAGATAGCCCAAGGGCAGAGAATCAAGGGATGAGGTCCCCCCCACCCCCCAGCAGCATTGCAGGCTGCTAGGGACTTATTTGCGATCGAGGAGCTTTATGACATTTCTTATATGCTCTCAGGTTGGCTACCAACTGAGTAACCCCGCCAATTAATTTTGTGAGTCTGGAAGAAGAAATGCTAACAATAGTAATAATAATAACAACGATGATGAGATGATGATTCACTATCCTTCCCAGTAATGTCCCAGGGAATTTCTATGACTTTTGGTAACCTTCAAATAGAAGAGATAAACTAATAAAACTTGATTGGGATCTCTGTGACTCAGTGATAGAAAATCCCTGTTGAAAAGCTAAGATTTATTACCTGCAATTTGGCGAGGCCCTAAGGATGGTCCTGTCCCTCCTTTCTCCTTTTGCAATGACATCCAGAAAAAGTACAGTAATTCTGGGGAAGTGAATTCAGGTCTCCTGGGTCCCCTTTGACCAGCCTGCTTCTTCCTCACTTCTGGAACTCCCACTTCCCTGAATGCTTACTTCTGGATGCAGTGAACAGGATACACCCGGATCTGCCTAATTAACAAATAACAACACAATCCTGGAAGCTGCTGTCTGGTGTTCTTGGGGATAGGTGACTCAGTGGCAGGCCAGGGCTGGCCCTCAGTTTGTAGGTTGCTCTGGGCGGCTTCTGTCCGTTCTCAGAGGCTCCCCTGTGGCTTTTCACTCTCTGGCATGTTTCTTTTCATCAGCTCTATTGTTATATGACTCAAAGAGGGTCTTCTTTTCAATACCTAATATCCCAGGGACTCAGCTGACTCATACCTGAAGGATAGGTATGAGGTGTGTGCCAAGCATCTACTGAAGATGGGATTTATTGATTTTGAGAAAATAGACTTAAGGAAAGATAAGAGGCAGAATTCTGAGGACCTTAAATCCAGAGCCTTCCCAGGGCATTATGTTCAACATGTTCTGCCAAACCCAGTCTTTGGCTAAACCACTTATACTTTCTAGATAACTGCTTTAATTTTCATTTATATCTACTCATGTTTTAAAATACGAACCATGCATCAATTTTGAAGGAAATAGAACCAACCTGGAGCCTCCCATAATAATAAATCTTTATCTGATACTTTATAATTTACAAAGCTGATAATCTCATTTGATCCTTACAGAAACCCTATGAGGTTGTAATTTTTATTTGGAGACTCTCCCAAAAATGTCGTAGGAACACAAAGATTTGAACCCAGGTCTATAGACTCCAGAGTGCAGACTAAACAAACAAACAAACAAAACAAAACACAAAAACTCCAACCTCATGCCATAGCTCTTTGTAGAAGCACTTTAGTGCAGAACTCATAGCAAATTTGATCTTGAACTACTTTTCCCTTCCAAAGATGCCCCAAATTCTGGGAGCTCTTGTTAGGACATGGCCTTTCTTGTAACACTGAGTTCCAGATCAGAGTAGTATTACTCAATATAGTGCCGCAAACAACTTCACTCTAAACCCATAAAGTAAAAAAATAAAAAATTAAAAATGTTTTTTTATGGAATATTGGTCCATCTTAATGAGTGTGCCCTTTTCCTACCCAAAAAAGAATCAAATACTCCCTAAGAGGACAGCAGCCCTAGACTCCTACCTTGAAAATATAGTCAACTGTGGGTGTACCTGTACTCTCGTCGACACAATGTCTGGGAAAGTTGGATGAATTCCTGTAGGTGAAAATACTTCTGCAAACTCTAGGGTTCTGGTAGGTGGAACCACCATTTTCAGATGAAAAAGAAGACAGTAAACTTTTTCAGATGGGCGAGGCATATGCAAAATTATACATTTAAAATGGAAGGGCTTACTGACATGGATGAGAATCCTAATGAGTGCTGGTTCAAGGCATCACCCTGCCCCACCACCAAATTATTGTATTTATTTTCAAGGCCCTTTTCATTAAGCATAAATTCCATTTTTCTATACTTTTAAAGTCATGTAAGTTTAACTCTGGTCGGTTGCATGAGCCAAAGTCCCCTTGTTACCCTCGTAAACTTCTCCCCCATTAACCAGGAGCCTTCTGGTGTGCTCAGGAATTTGGGCTTCTCCTGGCTGGGACTGTCTGAGCAGCTCTCCTGAGGGAAGAGGCTCTGGGTTGGGAAAGTGATCTTTCAGGAGATAGGACTATCTCAAGAGAAAAAGAAGTGAGACTGGTCCTGCAGGGTCGAGTCTTAGAAACCCAGAAAGCACTTAATATGTGTATCAGTTGGAGCAGGAGGCAGAGAAGGACAGAAAGATGCCCAGCTAGGTGGCCGAGAGGAGGAGTGGAACTTACCAGTGAAAAGGGTAGTTCAGGAGCCAAGTCTACAAGCTCTGAGCATCTGCCAGTATGACTCTTTTTTTAACGTTTGAATGAGTGATCCATTAAGTGGGACAACTCAGGACACAAAAAATAGGTAGACCTCTTATAATTTCTTAATTAATCATCAAAATTATCTTTTGGGTCATCTGATTAGTATGGGTTCTTCTTTATAGAAATAATCTCTTATTTTGAAAGGTATTATGCGATCTTCAGAGATAGCATGCACTTTCATATCATACTCAAGCCTCCAAAGTCCAAGCATGCTGTCAGCGTCTGCTTTGGATGTAGGTATTAAAGATCAGTTCGTCTTTGGGCACTACTTCATGATGTCTTAACTCACAAATGGCTGAAAAATAAAGAGGAATGACTACAGTAAGGGCCATCATCCTTTCCAGCCACTAAAATGTACATACTTTCTGTCTAGTTACCTCTCTTCCAATAACATGTTCTTGGGAAGCTGAGTATGTTATAAAACTGTGGACTCAGCAAGGAAGGGGCCTGGAGGGAAAACTCCTCTCCTCCAGCGACCAGAAATGCTCATGCCACAAATAATCCTAAAATTTATATGGAGCCAGAAAAGACCCCGAATAGTCAGAGGAATGTTGAAAAAGAAAAGCAAAGCTGGTGGCATCACAATTCCAGACTTCCAGCTCCATTACAAAGCTGTCATCATCGAGACAGTATGGTACTGGCACAAAAACAGACACATAGATCAATGGAACAGAATAGAGAGCCCAGAAATGGACCCTCAATCCTATGGTCAACTAATCTTCCACAAAGCAGGAAAGAATGTCCAATGGGAAAAAGATAGTCTCTTCAACAAATGGTGTTGGGAAAATTGGGCAGCCACATGCAGAAGAATGAAACTGGACCATTTCCTTACACCACACACAAAAATAGACTCCAAATGGGTGAAAGACCTAAATGTGAGACAGGAGTTCATCAAAATCCTAAAGGAGAACACAGGCAGTAACCTCTTCGACCTCAGCCGCAGCAACTTCTTCCTAGGAACATCGCCAAAGGCAAGGGAAGCAAGGGCAAAAATGAACTATTGGGACTTCATCAAGATAAAAAGCTTTTGCACAGCAAAAGAAACAGTCAACAAAACCAAAAGACAACTGACAGAATGGGAGAAGATATTTGCAAATGATATATCAGATAAAGGGCTAATATCCAAAATCTATAAAGAACTTATTAAACTCAACACCCAAAGAACAAGTGATCCAATCAAGAAATGGGCAGAAGACATGAACAGACATTTTTCCAAAGAAGACATCCAAATGGCCAACAGACACATGAAAAAGTGCTCAACATCCCTTGGCATCAGGGAAATCCAAATCAAAACCTCAATGAGATATCACCTCACACCAGTCAGAATGGCTAAAATTAACATGTTGGTGGGGATGCAGAGAAAGGGGAACCCTCCTACACTGTTGGTGGGAATGCAAGCTGGTGCAGCCACTCCAGAAAATAGTATGGAGGTTCAAACTCAAAAAGTTGAAAATAGATCTATCGTATGACCCAGCAATGGCACTACTGGGTATTTACCCCAAAGATACAAATGTAGGGATCCGAAGGGGTACATGCACACCAATGTTTATAGCAGCAATGTCCACAATAGCCAAACTATGGAAAGAGCCAAGATGTCCATCGACAGATGAATGGATATATATATACAGTGGAATATTATGCAGCCATCAAAAGGAATGAAATCTTGCCATTTGCAATGACGTGGATGGAACTGGAGGGTATTATGCTGAGCGAAATAAGTCAATCAGAGAAAGACATGTATCATATGACCTCACTGATATGAGGAATTCTTAATCTCAGGAAACAAACTGAGGGTCACTGGAGTGGTGGGGTGTGGGAGAGATGGGGTGGCTGGGTGATAGACATTGGGGAGGGTATGTGCTATGGTGAGTGCTGTGAACTGTGTAAGACTGTTGAATCACAGACCTGTACCTCTGAAACAAATAATACATTATATGTTAAAAAAAAGAAGAAGAAGAAGATAGCAGGAAGGGAAAAATGAAGCGGGGGTGGAAATCGGAGGGGGAGACGAACCATGAGAGACTATGGACTCTGAGAAACAAACTGAGGGTTCCAGACGAAAGGGGCATGGGGGGATGGGTCAGCCTGGTGATGGGTATTAAAGAGGGCATGTACTGCACGGAGCACTGGGTGTTATATGCAAACAATGAACCATGGAACACTACATCAAAAACTAATGATGTAATGTATGGTAATTAACATAACATAATTAAAAAAAAAAAAGAAATGCTCATGCCCTGGTTCCTGAATAGTGCTGGCAACTTGCCAGGTCCTGGTCCATCCCTCATCTCCTTCTTCAGATACTCTGACACCACTGATGAGGCTCTGGACTCCTTCACTTCTGTTCAACTCCCAGACTGTACTTTAACTCCAGCCTTTCCAGCTCTGATCTAGAACTATCCTGACCTCTAAGGCAACTTCCAGCAACTTCCGGCTAATTTCATCCAAGATGCATGGGTTATTACCAACAATAGCTATATCAACAAGAATTAACCTTTACTGAGCACTTACCATATGACAGCCATGTAAAGAATCTTCATTATCTTCATTAACTCATTGAATTCCCATAACAACCTTCTGAGGTTGGTACTAATAATTAGCCCCATTTCACAGATGAGGAAGCTGAGGATTTGGATGATAACTTGCCCAATTCCACATAGTCATAAAATGGTAAGGCCATTTAGGATTCCTTCATGGATTCTGAATCACATAAAATTATAGGGCTTGAGCCTAAGTAATTTTGACTCCAGAGCGTGGGCTCAACCACTAGGCAAGACTCCCTCCAGAAGTGACCACCTCCCCAGAGTGTCTCGCTGTGGACTCCTATACACCGAACACAGCCAACGATGGCGATGGTCATGAGGGCTTTCTTTGTTGAAATTGAAGCTTAACAATAATTAGTTTGGAGTGTAGTTATTAGAAAGCAAGCCATGATCTGGGGGAAAATACCTACAGAAAGAGACGGGGAGAAGTCTTGAAAACCCATGAAAGTTAAGCAGTCCATGCTGTATGGCTCCTGGTGTAACATTTTGAAAACACACGTATTATGTAGTGAGCTTAGGTGAAATGCTGAAGAAGACACAGAATCACACCTAAGACCCTGCCCAATTGGAAGACAGCCAAGAATTACCTGCACCCCAAATGGGGCGCCCTACAAAGGCCACAGAGAAGACCGGTTCCCCTTAGAGACTGCTACTTATTTCCCACATTGTGGGGGGTTCCTAACGAATAAACCAATAAATAAGTGTCTTTATAATTTTCTATGTGATTCAGAATCAGTGAAAGAATAAGCCTTTGGTGCTTATTTATGGAGGACATATCACAAATATCTGGTGTCCCAAACAGCTTTTCAGAGGAAAGAACATTGAACAGTTGTTCTAAGGCCTCTTTCACTGACCTAATCTTCTCGTACGATTCCAAAAACATTTTTTTTAAAGATTTCATTTATTTGAGAGAGAGAAAGAGAGAGCGTAAGCATGCACGAGCAGGGGGAGGGGCAGATGGAGAAGCAGACTCCCGGCTGAGCCCAGGACCCTGAGATCATGACCTGAGCCGAAGGCAGATGCTTAACCCACTGAGCCACCCAGGTGCCCCAAAAACATTTATTAAAAACAAACCTAGATGTGAGCAGAAAACTGCTTGAGTCGAGGTGGATAAAGAAGAAAATGGGAAAAAATAAGAATCACAGATAATCCCCAAAGCTCATTTCAACCATTAGGATTCTCCCCGTTTAGATATTTTGTGGTTAATAATATAGATAGGATGATATAGATGGATAGATAGAACGCTAATGAGTTTGTCAACGATTACTTTATTGAGCATTGCAAGGTGCACAGCATTGTACATAGCCTGAAAATGTCAAGTTGACTTCTGTCACACCCTCTGTAAAGGCTTCCCTCATTTCCATGGTTTTGCGGGCTTTCTTCCCGTGCTCCAGGGAGCACGCTGCTAGGATTGTTCTTGCAGCGCTCACCATGCTGTGTTTCAGCTTTCAACTGCACCGTGTGTTCGCCCCACTAGATTTCTGAACTCCTCCAGGACGGGATCCACATATTGCTGATCTCTGCAACCTCGATGTTCAAATACATGTTTGACAGATGAATGACTGAATGAATGACGAGTGCTTCATTCTAGGTCTTTCTCCCAACTCCCTAGTCTGCGTTTAGGTGGAAGTGCTGATGGTGAGTGAGAAGCCAACATTCAAAAGGCACAATGGAAAAGAGGAGTGTCCAAAGGCATGGCTCATCCACAGACTAGAAATTAGCTCCATAATAATGAACAGTTGACCTCCCCAGGGCCTGAGAACATAACAGAGCCACAGAAAAATCTTCAAGCTACAGACAGTGTTCATCAGTCCAAATTGTCACCTCAAAGTGAAAGTAGCTTATGGGGGCGGGGGGGGGGAGCAGTCCAGCCACCTGCTGGAGCCAGTTCCAGTAAATCAGGCTCAACTAACCCTATTGGTCCAGAGCGGATGGGCTCAGCCACCTCACCTTAAGGATCTATCTTGCTTTATTACCCCTTCCCAGATTTCACAAAAGGCCACACAAGAATAAATAAATAAAACACTAAACAACTCGAAGTGAAAAAGAAGGCATTTCCAAGCGGCTCTCAAGAAGCAGTTTGGATGCCCTGTTCCTTGCATGGTGCCAAGGGGTTCAAGCTGCCGTGGATGCCCTCTCTGGGCCTATCAGCACGAAAATACATACTGTGAGGGAACAAAGATTCTGTGGGGGGCAGGAAGCATGACGCTGTGCATGGATGGCTAATGGTTTCATCACTTGGGCTCAATCCATCCAATTGAGGAGTCAGGGCCTAGACTCTGTTTGATGGACGATGGAGAAAACCCAAGGAGGCAGCTGAGTGGTAACGCACACACCACATTATCTGACATCCCAGGTGTGATGGGACATGTGCAAAAGACCTTGGCTCCTGATCTGCCATGAGCCAGCAAAGAAACTAAAGGCAAGACTGGTGCCTCCCTGTGCCTCAGTTTCTTCATCAGTTGGGGGTCTGGCCAGACCATCTCTCTGGTTGCTTCGAAGATTCTCTTCCTTTCATTCAACAGGACTCTTGACCCCTCAGTCCCAAGGCGAACCCTCACCCTTCCGTGAACCTCCACGCTGCTGAGATGAAGGGAAGGCCCACTACAGGGTCTCACTCACAAACAGAAGCATTGCTAAAAGACAGCTTAGGATTCTTGGATAAATCTAGTGCATATCCCCTACCATGGACCAGTCTGGTGTTCATAATCCCCAATATTGCCTCACCAATTGACCTTCTACTTTGGGTGCAATTCAATTATTTTTCTGCAACATGGAACTCACTACACTCACATTTCTTGTCTACCAACCCACTGGAAGTATTATTTCTCTCCATTATTCTCTCCTTGTTGCCTTTCTGGATCCCAGGTGTTTACAACTAACTTTCAGATGAATGGTACTCTACCCCCCCAAGGACAGTATTTTACACGTGGCCAATTCTACCTCACGGCAACTCTTGAGGACACTCAGAAAAATCCAGATGATTCCATCTCAGCTGTGGAAGGTGGAACAAAGTTTGGAAGATACTGCTTTCTCTTTCAGGGCAAGATTTAAAATAAATTGATCAGAAAAATGGGGGTTAGCTCTCAAATCAAACTTGCATTAATGGGAGAGTTATGCTTTCTAACCTCAAACACACTATAAAAGTAATTTCCTAAGACATGGTGATTCTTAATCAAGTTTATGCCTATATAAACATATATGGATATGGATTTTTTTTCTGAGATGGCTAGAATAGTTTTTTTTCTTTTGTGGCTCTTCTGTATACATTCATACCAAAACAATCATTTAAGGACAGAGGTCAAAGATTTTACTGTAATGGGTACTTGTCTGAAGAATAACAAAGACTGATCTAGAATGTTGGAGGGTACAAATTTTCATATTAGCTAAATGTCAGTCTTTGAGTTCATTCTTGCCAGCCAGGGATTTAATATACATCAAGTTAATCCAAGCTTAGCTAACACCTACTCACAGCAGGGCTCTGACTCTTGCAATCTCTTCTTTATACCTGAGAGGACTGTGCTACACTGTTCAAAGGGCAAACAATTTGCCCTTGCATTCAAACTTTGTTATGCCACATTTAAAACAAAATGCTTATCATTACCTAAAAGAAAAATGCAGCAAAATTCATCTTGGGAGGAAAAAAGACAAAAAACAAAAAACCCAAGCAACCTTACAGGTCCTTGGAAGCCATGGAAAGCTCAGGGATATTAGCAAATTCTTTATCCCTAAGAAAGTTATTTCAACAGGGAAGCATGTCTGCACTTCACCAAGGTCAGATGAGTTGGAGAGGAAGAGAAACAAATGAAAACGAATCGACCAACAGCATTTATATAGGTCTTGTCTTACATCTCATAACAGAAACAAGATTCCTTTCCCATTCTCTCTGAAACTCTTTGGATTAAGGTTGTCTTCTTCCTAATTCTTCCCTTCTCTGTAATTCCTAGTTATCACAAATGAACACCAGCGTATCTCAGGCGGTCCATCTAGTAGCAAAGTGAAGAAAGAGTCTAATGGTTTGGAAGTTTGCCCATATCCCACAGATGACCTACACATAATCCCACTCTCAACATCCCTCTTTGCTCAAGTCTAAATTATACCATCTTCGTTTGCAAAAACATGCAAATACCCCTACCAAAGGCCAAGATATAATGGTAATTGACAGTGAACACAAACCCATTGTAAAGACAAAATATTCCAGCTTTCTCTATTAAAAAAAAAAAAAAAATCAAATTCACTGTAACTGGACCCTCCTAGTTTTTTTTGAGTTCTATAACTCCCCCGAATTGTCAAAAGTAACCCTGTAGCCAATCCTCTTGCAGATACTAAAAATAACCTGAAGCAGGCTACCCATAGTGCCAAAAGCAGCATCAAAGAGCAGAGAGATGGTGCCACCAAGGCCCACCGCAATGTCCTTGCACACAATCGGAACCGCGCTTATGGTGTGCATGGGGAAAGTGGCCACGTCCACGAGGACTCGGACGGGAATGCCCAGAACGCGGCAAATGGCCTTCAGCAGACAACAAAGGATCCGGAGAATGGCCCTGATGATTTTGACCATGACTTTGAGTACCTTCCAGGGAATGCTCGCCAACTCTTCCCCAATGGCCAAGAAGTATGAGATGGTGGCTGAACCCAAGCGGTAAAGGCAACTTTCTAGGCCGTTAAACACCTGCTTGGTAACAAACCACAGGACATATATAACGTTCTTCAGGATGCCTACGGCAGCATAATAAAGTAACTGGAAAAGCCTGATGATGGGGGTGGCGAGGAAGCTCCTCAACTTGCCCAAAAAGCTCCTCCTCTCCTCAGATGGCTCTGGAGGTAGCAGAGCTGACCCCTGGTCCTTGGTGCTAGAGAGGGGACGAGTGCCCTCTTTCGCCTGTACCATTCGCTCTTCATCCTGGACTTGGTTAACCACTTCCAGGATTTTTTTCATTCTCTCCGTGTCCTGTTCGGTTTCGCCACAGTTGTCCCGGAAGAGCTGGGGGTTGAATGGAAGCAGCTTCTCGAGCTCTCTCACCATCACGTCCTCTATGACGTCACCGTCCTGGGCGTGCTGGACAAAGCCCATGGCCCAGCCGCCCCCGGGCGCGGCGCAGCAGGCTGCCAGCCAGACAAACGCAGGGATGGTCACTCTGTCCTTCAGTCTGTGGTCTGAGGGCACAGCGCCTGTGATGATATACAGGTCTGCCCCGCTGCCACACTGCGGGGTCAGGGCCCGCTCCATCAGGCTGTTGAGATTCAGGTACCACCGCTCCCGGAAGGACGGGACCATCGGAGCTGCGTTTGTGAGAGCGAACGTGGCCACTTCGAAATCCTTGCTAAGGGAGAACGGGTACAGCTGTCCTCTTTGGTAATCAGAGTCCAGGTAATCTGTACTCAGGGCTTGCTTGCTTCCCAGGCCACTCACAGAAGTGATGGCATCAGCTTCATCAATCACCTCCTCGAGGGGGCTGGTGGGGTCGTCGATCTGAAAGAAGAGAGCAAGTACTGAGATGCATCCTGTTCACTGGAGAGAGGGTACACTGCAATCACTTGCACTCGAAGCCAAGGCTCTAGAGAAGTCCCTAGGGCATGAACCCTCCCAGCGCCCAGGTGTGGAAGGGCTTGGCTCTCTGGTGCACACACACATCATTCTAATATCCCAGGACCCTGGTGTTTGGAAGCAGGTGCCAAATAGGCTGTTTCCTATTCTACTCCCTGTGTACTCCGCCCCTCCTCTGTGCTAACAAACCCCCCTCAAACACACACACACACAAACTGGGTATTCCATTATGAAGTCACTCTACCATATCATTTATAAGACATTAAATCCCAGGGTCTTATAATAGCCTGCTCACTGACCTCCACTGACAGACATGCCCATTATGATTCCTGCTTCCTGTCTTAAAACCAGTTTTTTAACCTATGACAAAACTTTCTTCTGCTCCCAGGCTGACGGGTATTTTAATGTCATGCATTAAAGAACCATCTGAATAGCTAAATAAAATCAGAATAACAGCTCCCTGTCACCACCACCCTTACTTAACTCTACAGAACAGCCCTGTGGGTCTTGGTAGCCTTCACTTTCTGAAGGAATGTCACTGTGTATGTAACTAAAATACCAAACTCACCTATGGGAAACTGGACTAAAAATAGTAAGTATTTGATTTAGAAAGTCTAATATATTCTTTGAAACATGGTCACGTAAAGGGCAGATGTATTTTTCCATGCTCTCTGCAGACACAGTTTAATGATCTGGTTATTGCCATCATAGTAAATTACTGACAATGCCACACCCTGAAGACAAAAATATGCCTGTGACGTAAGACGTAATTTCAGATTACATTTCTGGGTTACACCTGCCCTTCTGCGAGCACCACTAATCTTACTCTTTGGTTTCCCAGCGGAACCTCTGGACGGAGGGACAGGTACAAAGCCCTCTCTGTGTACTCTCCCTCCCTGCTGACCTGGTCCCCCTGGGCAGCCCATGTCATTTGATACAGTTCCTGTGTTTAATGGAAAATTTTTTTCCTAATCACAACATGCTAAGTAGGTTTTAGAAAAATGAACTCTCGGGGCGCCTGGGTGGCTCAGTTGGTTAAGCGACTGCCTTTGGCTCAGGTCATGATCCTGGAGTCCCGGGATCGAGTCCCGCATCGGGCTCCCTGCTCGGCGGGGAGTCTGCTTCTCCCTCTGACCCTCCCCCTCTCATGTGCTCTCTCTCATTTCTCTCTTTCAAATAAATAAATAAATAAATAAATAAATAAAAAGAAAAATGAACTCTCTCCCTCCACCAGCATCCTGCCCCATAAATAATCTTATAATAAATTCCTTTTCGAATTCAGTACCAAGAAAAAAAAATGGTTTCTCTCAATGAGTTGGTCTCTATATCGGACAGTAAAAGCTATTTAAACCCATGGGGTTTCTTTTTGTTTTGGAATTAAATGAAAGCAGACTTTCAGTTTTCCTGCCAACATGCATGTAAGAAAAAGAGACTGATAGAAAATTGCAAAGGACGGCGCCTGGGTGGCTCAGTGGGTTAAGCGTCTGCCTTTGGCTCAGGTCATGATCCTGGAGTCCCCAGATGGAGCCCCACATCGGGCTCCTTGCTCGGCGGGGAGTCTGCTTCTCCCTCTGCCCCTCACCCCACCCGTGCTCTCTTTCTCTCTCAAATAAATAAAATCTTAAAAAAAAAAAAAAGAAGAAAATTGCAAAGGAGGACTGTAGGGGAAATACTCATCCATTCAACAATATTTATTGAGCAGATATTACGTGTGACCAGTACTGTAGAAGGAAGCATTCGCATTGGTAACAACCACCACCCCCATCAACATTTCTTGAGCACCATATGCCGGGCACTCTTCTGAGAACTTCACATGTATTAAATCAGTAAGTGGCTATGCTAAGTCTTCACTCATTCAAGCTTACCCAAAAACTAGGTACTATGGTATTATCACCTTTTTGATAAATGAAGACACTGAGGCACATCAAGATTAAGCAGCCTCTTCTAGGTCACAGTGAGGGGTGGGTGGCATCACCACACAAACATGGCAAGTCCAGCCCCATGGCTGGTGTCCTTAATCATTGCTTTATGTGCCTCAAAATAGGCCTTCACAAGAAGAAATGAACCGTCTATTTGGGAAAACAAGACACAGATACAAAGTTAAATAGGAAGCCAAGAGAAAGATAACAGTGCCATGCAGGTTACCCCAAATGCTGAATAAGTGATATAAAGAAAAAGAGCACATGAATTTCAAAGGAAGGAAGGGCACCATGAATGCAGTCATGGATGATGTCTCACTTCTTGGAGAAGACAGAAGCTGAGGTGGGATTAGAAGGATGTGCAAGACTTCGATAAATGTAGAGACACAGAAAGGTCAGTAAGGCTTAACAAGACTTCTACACCAAGGCATGGGGGCAGAGACCAGCAGCCTGTGAAAAGGGGATTCTTTCTCTCTCTCTTTTTAAGACTTATTTATTTGAGAGGGGACAGGGCAGGGAGAAAGAGAGAATCTCCAGCAGACTCCCTGCTGAGCACGGAGCCTGAAATGGGGCTCGATCTCACGACCCTGAGATCACAACCTGAGCTGAAGTCAAGAGTCGGATACTCAACCAACTGAGCCATCCAGGCACCCCCGAAAACAGGATTCGAAGTAAGGAAAAGTGAAAAGCTTAATTGGAAAGGACAGCAGGAAGCAGAGTATAAATGATCTGATATACAGATAACTCATCATGGGATAATTATCACTACCAGTGAGTGCTCACTATGCACCAGGCACCACGGAAAATGCTCTACATAAAGCATCTTTTTAAATCCTAATAGGATCCCCATCACCTCAGATATGGCAAAAATTGTAAAGCAGGTTTGCAAAGGACTACAATTCAGAAAGCACTGCCCTGCTGCATTTACTCTTCACATAACCCTCTGGGCGAGGGATTATCTTCATTTGACGCACAGGAAAGTGAAAACTCACATAAGCAACGGATACAAGGTCACCCAATATGTAATATGGCAGGGCCAAGGTTTATAGCCAGCTTCTCAGACTCCAAAGCCCCAGCCCCGCGCCTCTGGGTGAGGAAGGGAGCACGAGAGCCCCAGGGTGGCCATGCTGGAGGACAGGTGGAGGACTAGAGACACCTGGGCGACACGGAGCCGCAGGAGAATCAGGCACCTGGGGTCACATCAGAAGTCAGGGGAGGAGAAAGCTTTGGCTAGAGAAGATCAACAGCGTGGCACCCGCTGCAGAGAAGAAAGGGAAGGATGGAGACAATGACCAAAGCCTTCGATGATTTGAGAATCCTTAGTGACACTTCAAAAGGCGATTTCCACTGAGGGTTCGGGAAGGAAGGCTGATGGTGAAAGTGACTGGATATGGGCAAGAGTGGACTGCAGACACAGACGGCTTGTTGAAGTCTTTAGGTAAAGGCAGGAGATGAGCAGGCCCTTCGCCGAGAAGCAGGGCTCCCAGGGATCAGCAAAGATGGTCTTCCAGCCCCCACACACGGCCCAGGGCCAGGGGCATTGGGAGGGTGGAGCTGCTGAGTCTCTGTGCATGCAAGGAGTATTTTGGGGCTCGAAGGCATCTCAGGGGCATAGTGCCACTGAGCCCCGGCCCAGTCCCTGAGCGTTTCTGGGCTGCGAAGTCCATGCAAACCTTAGGGACCTGAGGCAGCTGGCACAGATTTGCCACAGCAGAGTTTGTCACTGAGTGGGGAGGAGGAGCTATTTGTCAACAGTGACAATGGTCTGCAGAACTCAAACACGAAGCTTCAGCACTCGGCAGCAGTACTCAGCCCCCTTCTTTCCTCCTTCCTCTCGATCTCTTCTCAACTCCTCTGGGAGTTCACAAGCACCTTCTCTGTAGCAGTTCAGAGGCCTGGCAGGTACAGGGGAGACCCCTAAACCTCCTTCCCGGTATCAAGACTGCACAAGGATTTTGACGAGACAGATGACCCCACAGGGCCAGAAGACCAGAGGGTCCCAGCCAAGACCTCCAAGACCAGTTGGGGGACTGCGCCATGGGGCAAGAAAGTGGCAGCAGAGGGAAAGTATGTGTGTGCCCTGAGAGTGTGCACAGGCACAGAATGTTCCAGAACACACAGCTGCACAGAGGCTTTGCAGAGGGGTGGGATGCCAGGTGAGGAGGAGGGGAAGGTGGGAGACGCTCATAACTAGTCACCAGGATTAGTTTTAAAGAGCACACACAATGGATCCAGCAGAAAGAGATATCGGGGTGGGGGGATGGAGGTGTCTGCATGTGGATATCGGGCTCCTGTGCATTTGCTTCTTATATTTTTACAGACTGCAAGTTCCACAGACACCGGGATCGCCTCATACTTTCGCCTGCCTAAAACACGATGAGGATGCTGCATATGGTAGGTTCTAGGTAGGTGGTGGCTGATTAGTATGCTGGTGATCACGAGCACTGACGGCACAGCAGGGTGGGACAGCAAAGGGAATGCTACTGGGAGCATGTGGAGAGGAGTCAGCCGGGACGAGAGAACCTCTGCTGAGAACACAGGGGAAGAGGAAAGGGTCTGTGGGGAGTTGGGATTGGTGAGTTCTCTGCCATCATTGGGGACATGGAGGCAGAGCCTAGGGAAGGTCTGTAAGCCTCTGGAGGTCACTGTGCCGGGGAATTCAGGAGAGAGGCAAGGAAAGATGCTGGAAAGAAAGGGAGGCTCCGTAGAGGCCAGCCAGGATTAATGGGACAGGCCAGCTCTGCTTAGGCCAGGATTGTCGTTTTTGTACTTATTTTACCCACAGCCACGACCCATACTCCGAGAACAGGTTCAGAAACAGGATGAAAGGGACAGGGGGGCCTTGGCATCAGAGGCCAGGTGGGCAGGGGCCAACGGTGGTAGGTGACAGCTACGGGCACTGCTCATGAAGAGACTGAGTGTGTGCGGGTGAGGAGCAGGACAGGCTCAGAGGACGTGGACCAGGGGTCATCTAGGAGGATCATCAAAACAGTTAAAAAACTTTGCAATGATTCGGGAAGGGTGGAGTTTCCTCCCCCAGGAGAATCTGAAGCTGGGGCTAGACAGGCACTTGCGGGGCTGCTTCAGATACGATCCTATCATCAGGAGAGACCTAGTGGGCTCCTACCTAACTGGGGACAAAGAGGCTATTTCGTTTGGGGAGTTGTTTTATTTTCAACAAGAGCTAAGTCATCGAATGGGCTGACCCGTTGGTGTTCCAATTCTGTTTCTGCCCTGAGTTATGACAGACAGACAGACAGACACACACACACACACACAGACACTGAAAAGATGCTATCATCCCACTACCCACCATGGAACAGTCAGAGGGCCCCTCCTACAGGGAACAGTTGGAACATCAGATGATCTTATCAGACCTGGAGCTGGCTGGCGCAAACAGGCCCTCTCCACAGTCGCACACGGGAGAATAAACTAGACCTGAGGCCTTGGGTGAATCCTGAGAGAATGCACTCACCACGGAAAATACCCAGCTTGAGGAAAGTGCTGCCTTTCAGAAAAGGAGCGGGAGGCTGGTGGGACCACGAGAGCAGATGAAGGGTATTTGAGGAGGAATAACCCATAAGGCCTTGCAGCTCTCGGGAAAAGGAAGAAACAGAATTCCGACCCACCCACTGAAGAGAGAAAAAAAAAAAACCTCCCTGTTTGGCATCCAAAATATTCTTTATCCTCTTGGGAATAGAAACAGCTTTAGAAGACTTAGCAGGATTTTTTTTTTTTATTTTAATTTTTTCTTTTCTTTTCTTTCTTTTTTTTTGAAGGAGAAATGCAGGGCTTTCCACTTCCTGACCAGCCCTTCAGCACTCAGGCGGGCTTCCTGGTCCTCTTGGCCTTCCTCCCCGTGAATCACCCTTCCTCTGGGCCCCCAGGGCCACTCACACACCTTCCTGTGGCGGGGCGCAGCAGGCATTTCTACCTCCGGCCGCTGTGCGCCCTGTAGGTGCCCAGCATGGGTCCCCCGACCCCAGAGGTGCGAAGGCAACCCGGTGAAGGGTTCTCTCCTAAGTCAGAGGATGACAGAGCAGAAGAAAGAATACAAGGCTGTTCCAATTCCATCTCAGACTTTCCTTTGCCTTGGAAATTAAAAAAAAAAAAAAAAAGTCAATAAAAGGGAGGGATTAAAAAATGCACCAACCCTGAACAGCAATACCTGCTGGGAGGGGAGGCCTGAGGGGAGGCCAGCCGGTAGCCTCAGTGGCCTCGGGGACAAACTCCCCACGGGACTCCTCTGGTTGCTCCTTCTCGTACAAAGCGCCAAGTTTCAAACTCCTTCTGGGAGCCTACAGAAGTGTGCCGACTCCTTTAAGACCTTTCCAGAAGTGCAGTACCTTCTCAGGTTACATCATCCCTGCTCTTCTTGGTTTCCTTCCCCGTTACTCACTGAAGCCTATTTTCCACTCTCTACTCTGCTTTCTTTTCCAGAGCAATTATTCTTAGCATGTGACTGTGTGGTACAGAATTCCGAAAAGTCTGTTAAGCTGAGACATTTCCATTTCTAATTTTTTCCACCTTCTGGGTTCAGACCAGATTAGCGGTGCTCAGGTCCGGCTGCAGGTCATAATCACCGGCTGCAGGTCAGAAAGACCCTGAAGACTGTGAGACCATTTGGCTTCTAGAAGTTTCCCAGCTCTGGTTTCTTGGAGGCCTGTGTGTACCTCGGTTCCTATGTCTGTGAATCTACCAGTGATCTGTTACAACAGCCCTGCCCTTCACCTGAATGCACCTGAATGCCCTGACTGCACCCGACCTGCAGGTCAGAATATGTCCAAGCCTCACCCCGGACCAATGAAATAGGAATTCTGGGGTCGGGAGAGGGCTAGGAATCAGGATGTTTTTAAAGTTCTCCTGATGACTCTAAATTGAGAACCCACTAGGCTAGATCTTATCAGATTCTCTTTTATCCTATCAGTCTCTGGTGGAATTAACTCCTGCCCAGATGGCCACTACCAGAAATTAGTGATGTCCCATTAAATTAGTTTTCAAAATTCAGTTTATATTAGAAGCACCTTGGTCCTTGTTAAAAATGCAGACTCTTGTGCATCACCCCAGAGCTATATTCCGTAGGTGTGGAGTGGGGCTCAGAAGTGCATTTTTACCACCATCCCAGGTGAGGCTGATGCGGGGTGGGGGGCTCCATGAACCCCACACCTAAAAACAAATGTTTAAATCACCTTTGGGTAGTGCCCCCGCCGGGCTTAAGTGATTCACATGATACTTGTGATTTGTGAGAGCATTATCCACAAACTGCAAGAGCTCCGATGATAACACCAAGGGAGAGAACAAAGGATTATAGGGCCATTTAAGTCTGCCTCCTATCGGACCAGTTAGTGTTCTGATCATAAACATGTGTAAACGTGGATTTCCTGCCTTATTCATATATGGAATGAGAAGTCCATTTTTGCTATGTATACTCTTTTGAGCGTATCTCACTAGTCTAACATCTTTGATAGAATCCTATATTTCCTGGGTAAATGACAAACAGGCATATTTGTAAGTCCCCCCCCCCCAACACACAAAACTCCTCCAATCTCTTCATTCAAATCTTCCCTTACATTCAACCAAAATAGGCCAATCTGTCCCCAACCATGTGAGTTACATGGATGTCATGTGAATGCTTCCCTGGTTCCCTCTGCACCTGTGACCTCAGGGGTGGGGGTGGCGGCGCCTCCACCATTCCTCCCCACTCCTTGCCTTCCACCTGGGTGCTCGGGCCCGGCCCCAGCCTCACAGCCTCCCATGCTGGGTGGTCCCCTTTGGCCTCCCAGATCCATTCTCCACTCTTCTCCGCCCTGCTCTGTGCCCCAGGAGGGTGACTTCTAGGGACCACATCATCTGAGCTCTCGTGCCCTCTGGCTCAGCCAGGGGGCAGGTGGGGGAGACAGCGACCGGAGTATTTATTCTTTTGCTCTCCCTCCAGCCGGCTGCAGTGTTTCCAGCTCTGGCTGAGTTTTTCTGCCATCATGGCTCCCACCAGGCTCCCACCTGATCCCACAGCTTGGGATGGTGACAGCTTCCTGTAAAAATGGCTGGGCCCTAGCAGCTTTACCATATCTCGTTGACTCTCTTAATTCTCTGTAAATAATTTCTTCATTCAATTCTGTTGGTTAAGCTACTTTGAGAGTTCCATCCAGTTTCCTGCCAGGACCCTGGTTGATAGAACCTTCAGTGAGTGCTTTCCTGAGATCGGAACTCACCCAGTCTTGGGAGATTAATTGCACCTTGGGGCCTTCGTGGCCTGAGTTACACACAGAGATGGTACAGAACCAGTTCTGCTGACTAGTGGAGGTCCCTTGAGAAGTCGAATATGGCTGCGCAGGCTGGACTTTCCCAGACCACCCCCAGCCATACCAGCCCTGGTCGGTCAGTATGCTATAGTTAACTTCCATTTTTAAATTAACTATTTCAGATACTATCTCTGGAAGAGCAGCACTTCTTACCACATGATCCCCTCCTACCCACCTCCTTGCCAGTCATATCTGGCCAGCAAGCAGTCAGATGGCTCTCTCCCGGGTTTTCAATCCAAGAAACTCAGAGACTGCCAACAATCAGTGTGAAGGCTGCCATGTGCAGTTTAGGGCTGGGAGCCAGGCTGACCCATGGGAAAGCAGGAAAACCCTTAAAAGATCAGGAGGGTAGGATAAAGACCCTGAAGACTGTGAGACCATTTGGCTTCTAGAAGTTTCCCAGCTCTGGTTCCTTGGAGGCCTGTGTGTACCTCGGTTCCTATGTCTGTGAATCTACCAGTGATCTGTTACAACAGCCCTGCCCTTCACCTGAATAAGCTTGAGTAAGCGTGTGATTCATGCGCCAACTAGCCTGAAGCAAGTGCCCTGTGGGAGTTGGGGCAGGAACCTTATAGGCATGGAACCTTCCAGACACCTGGATTAAATTTCAGGAGCAAATGAAGAGATAAGGTTGTCTTGGTTCCAGAAGTCTGGGAACAGACCGGAGGGGCACCCCATGGAGCAGAGAGAAGGAATTTCTACTGAGTTCCCCAACAAAGAATGTATCAATGGGCAAAGTAACATGGAGGACAGTGTACAAGCCACCGAACTCTGTGAAGAAGCTGAGGCCAGTCATAAGAAAAGTAGCAATGGAGGGGCACCTGGGTGGCTCAGTCGGTTAAGCGACTGCCTTCGGCTCAGGTCATAGTCCCAGGGTCCTGGGATCGAGCCCCGCATCGGGCTCCCTGCTCCGCGGGAAGCCTGCTTCTCCCTCTCCTACTCCCCCTGCTTGTGTTCCCTCTCTCGCTGTGTCTTTCTCTGTCAAATAAATAAATAAAATCTTAAAAAAAAAAAAAAAAAGAAAAGTAGCAATGGAGCAGGAGTATGGGTTTTTGTTTGTAACCAGCTCAACAGTTTTATTACAGAAATCCAGGATTACACAGCACTTTAGAGTTGGCATTGGGACCCTTCTTTTTGCCAAAGGTGAGCACAACACTGACGAAGCACTGGTTTTGCATCTGCTTGGCCTCACCTGTCTTCTCCCATTTGGCCACCTGGAGAGTCTGACCTCTCACTTCCTCAGCACAGGCCAGGAAACGATTTGAGCAATAATACTCAAGGCAAACATAGGAGCCTGGGGACCCTTAGCCTGGTTGTCTCCAAGGCGGGCATGGTCGGGGAAGCCAAGGGCACTTGTTCGTCCCACATGCTTAATATACACGTACTGAGTGCTCATGTTACAATGCAGAGGACCTTCTGCATACAGTGTGACACCGTCTTCCTTACTCCCCTGTGGAATAGGGACAATTTCTTAGCCCATGTCACAGAGAGGGAACTGAGCTCCACGAAATTCAGTAACATTTCCAAGGTCACACAGCTGGTAAATGACAGAGTTAGGACTCAACCCAATTTTGTCCCTCTGTAAGACCCACCTTCTCAACCACTCTGTGTGCTCGCTCAGTCCTTGCCCCTTTGGGCCTAACAGTCTAGTAGGAGAGAATTCAGTCACGGTCATGATCTGCCTCCCTGCCTTAAGTAACAAGACACCTGCGGGAAGGGACTGGGTCTTGTTCCAGGGCCAGGTCTGAGACTCCTATTTCTTGGCTTGGTGCTGAGAACTCAATAAACGGTTTTGATGTGGATGAGAATGGCAACACCGATCACAGTGTCCATCAACAACTGGATGTCAACTCCTCCACCCCTCCTTCTTTGCAATGCTGAAACTCTAGACCCACTGACCAGGAATAATAAGTAAATGAGCAGATAATGAACAAGATGGACTTGTTTCAACCACTGCAAACCCCTATAATCCCACACCTACCTCTTAAACCCCAATTCACCGACAGAGAACAAATTTATGATACACCCTGGCCTCTGGTTGATTGTGATCACATTTATTACGTACGTAAATGGGAGGAAATACTCAGGGGCTGGCCTGTGGCAAGAACGGAGGCACAGAATGGGACCCAGTACTGACAGCAGCAAAAACAAAAAAACAAAACAAAAAAAAACAGTACCGCACCTGGTCCGTGAGCAATATAACCACTGTCAACCCAATTACGGAGTTGCCCTCATCGGAAAACTGGGAAAGGCTCAAAGCCTGTCTCCACACAAACTGAGAGCTATAAGAAATAGCCTTCCTCTGAAGCCAACTGACAAATTTACCCTTCATTTTGAAGATCATTAGAGAAGGGGACCTGACAGCCCCTAAACCCTTTCCCACAGCATAGTAACTCTCGCTATTGGGAAATGGCTTATTTGCTTCCAACCTAAACCCTCCTCGAACTATTAAATCTTACCCTGTGTCTTCAGCACAAAAAAGACAGCATGTACTTCTCAATGTTGTGTAATAAATATGATTTGAGGCTAGTAAATTCTGCCCTCAGGCAAAATCATTTCCATTTGTTCAAACTTTTCTCCTGGGTTTTATGAATGTCATTTTTTTTTAAGATTTTACTTATTTATTTGACAGAGAGAGACAGAGAGAGGGAGAGAGCACAATCAGAGGGAGCGGCAAGCAGAGGGAGAGGGAGAAGCAGGCTCCCCGCTGAGCAGGAGCTCAATGCGGGGCTTGATCCCAAGACCCTGGGACCATGACCCAAGCCGAAGGCAGACGCTTAACCGACTGAGCCACCCAGGCACCCTGAATGTCGCTAATCTTCAAGTTCTTCTAAATGTGAGACTATATGGCAGCAGGGCTTAGGAACAGAACCAGATTAGAAATGAGGAGACTGGTCAGCTCTGCCACTGACTGGCTTCCTCACATTGGGCAGGCCAGTGAGTCCCCCATAAGAGGACAAGGATCACCACTGCCCAGGAACACAGGAAGGGGCAAGAAGGTAAGATTATTTCAGGCCACCCATGAGTTATCTAGACACTGACTTGAATAAATATGATGAAGTAGACTTTGCATGTGAGGGCCCCAAGCATTCTGTCTTTTCTTTTCTTTTTTTTTTTTTTTTTAAAGATTTTATTTATTGATTTGAGAGAGAGAGAGCAAGAGCAGAGCAAGGGGCACAGGGAGAAGCATACTCCCCGCTGTGCAGAGAGCCAGACATGGGGCTCCAGGATCATGACCTGAGCCGAAGGCAGACGCTTAACCGACTGAGCCACCCAGGTGCCCAGGCCTTCCATTTCTAAATTAAATAAATTATTTCTATTCATGTGCAAATCCACTCATCAAGAGCCCCTTCACTTTCCCACTCCATGGGTATGGTTAGCTGTGGCTTGGGGATCCAAAAGAGTGTTGAACCTTGTTGACTAGAATCAAGGGTCTGAGAGCCTATATGTGTCTCTATGTGAACAGAAATTTCTGGAATGTTGGGGCGCCTGGGTGGCTCAGTCATTAAGCGTCTGCCTTCGGCTCAGGTCATGATCCCAGGGTCCTGGGATCAAGTCCCATATCGGGCTCCCTGCTAGGCAGGAAGCCCACTTCTCCCATTCCCCCTGCTTGTGTTCCTGCTCTCACTGTCTCTCTCTGTCAAATAAATAAATAAAATCTAAAAAAAAAAGAAATTTCTGGAATGTTAGCACATACACATACACAAACTGTAAAGGTTAGCTGTCTGTGAGAAATGAGATCCTTTTCTTTATAGACTTCTAAAATGCTCAAAAAATATTTTTACCATAAGCATATATTACTTTTCTAATTCTAAAAACCCTTAGTATTATAAATAATGGCCATTACTATATATTAAAAGGGTTAGTTGAAAATTGTCTGTAGGTCTAGATCTAGGACTGCTGGGCTGCAACAGGACTAGGATTGCCCACGTTTCAAATTTCACTGTTGCTGTTCAGTCCATATTTGCTAAGTGCTCCACACTGAGCAACATTTCTTCATCACTTATGAACTGCTGGCCTGAAGCAAGACCAGGGGCTGGCAAGCTACAGCCTGTGAAACTAAATCTGACCGACCACCACTTTTCATAAATAAAGTTCCCTTGGAACACAGCCACGTTCACGTTCATTCATTTATGTATTATTCTCTGGGGCTGTTTTTGTGTGAAAACAGCCCAGTTGAATAGTTGTGTCAGAGACTTTATGGCCAACAAAGCCTAAAATACTTCCTATTTGGCCATATACAGAAAAAGTGTGCTGGTCCTTGTGTTAGAGACTGAGGCTCAGACAGTGAGCAACGAGAGCCCTGCACCTTCCCTCGTGGAACTTCAAGTCTCACTGGGTGGCACTCAGTTACACAAATACATGTGTAACTGTGACACACTAGCAAAGAAAGGTGAGGTCTGGTGCTACTAGAGAGTATTCTGGGCAGTTGCCCTATTCTGAAATATCGTGAAAGACAAAATGCAAAACAAAACAGCAGATACATAGGTCCTTTGATGGGAATTAGGAAAACAGCGGCACCACCCTCATAGAAATGAGCCGAAGTGGCTGGAGGTAAAGGACTCGCAATGTGTGTGGCCCCAGGATAAGGCTGGGTGGGGAGTGGGAGATACACATGCAGGACTCTGGACATCACGATAAGGACTCATCTTTATAGGAAGAGAAATGGGGAGCCCTGGAGGCTTTCCAGGGAGGCTGTTGGAGGCACGACGGGATTGATGATCTGAGAGGATTTCTCTGGCTCCCAAAGGGAGTAAGTTTAGAGATGTGGGTAGGAGGAATTAACCAGGGAGGAAGCTGTTTGCAGAGGCCTAGAGGAAGATGAAGGGAGCTTGGACCTCTGCATGCAGATGGCCGGGATCACAGGGGGGAGGTCTGTCCAATGAAGGAAGTGCAAGAGCAAGTTCATCAACCATCCCGAACAGTGCCCTTGGCCATGAAGGAGGCATCTGTCATCATGGGTGGTTCGTAAGCTCGCCTTTCCCTTCCCCAGGCTTCCGTGCATCCTGAGACTATGGTGGATGACCAGTCTTTCAGAAACATCAACGGTGGCCATTTCCTTACCTGGCCCTGTTCAGTCATGTGTCCTGGTCAATTCACTCAAAACACTGATGTGATATGGGTCAACTTCTTCCCTCAGTTATAAATATTAAAATGATGATAAGGGGACTTCCTGAAACCAATGCTACCATCTCCCAGACACAGCGGGAAGGCTCATTTACCAAGCTGGGTGAATGCCAGGTTACCTAGGACATAAGGGCAAAGGTAAGAATGTGCACTGGGGAGAGGATGTCAGTTTACTAACAGCCATAAAGGAAAAGGGAATTTCTGTCCTTTCAAGGACGTGGGGTGTGCTGAGTTGGAGAGAAGGTCCTCTCCTGGTCCCAAAGCAGGGTGTATGACATTACCGGGGTATGAAGTTTCAGAATGTGCTGGGTTCAGCTGCCTTTCCTACTCTGGGGAACCAGGCTGGGGGCATTGGAGGGACTCGAGCTCTCTAGGCTGAAGGATGGATGAGTGGGTCCTCCCTCTCTGTTCCAGAGGTGGGGCTCTGGAGGGTGTGCTTTGCTTGCACCGCCCCCCCCCCCCCCGCCCTGGGGCAGCTGGCACCTGGTCAGGAGCTGGGCTCGCCTCAGGCTCATGCATGGCACCCAGCCCACTTCCAGCAGCAACAGCTCCACACCCCCACAGATGCAAGAGCCCTCCCTTATGCTGGCCACACTCACTGAGACGCAAGGGACAATACTTGTTGCCAGACAGTTTTTAGATGATCCCCCCCCCCACCAACCCTATGGAGAATGTCTGTCTGCATAATGGCCACGGGCAGTGCTCACGATGGATCGACGGATCGGAACAGAGCACAACTGCAAAAGGGAGCCAACAGCACCCTCCACCCAGCACAGCGCTTACGGCTCCGGTAACCTGCCGTGGTTTCAGCACGAGTGTGCACCTGGAGGCCGTGAGCGTCCACGGTCATCGGCACACGGCCGTGGGGCTGGGAACATGCTCTGGTCTATGAAGTCCTGATAAAGGAATCTGTGAGCTTTGCAAAGAGGAGCTTCACTCAGGAGAGGGAAATAGGAACTCCCCCGTACGTTAACGGGTTTGCTAAGAGAGGCAACTCCATGGGCTCTCTGATGTCAGAGAGCCCCAGTCCCACGCTTCCTAGCTGTATGAGCATGGAAGAGTAACCCACCCTCTCTGTGCCTCAGGAGCCTCCTCTGTCCAAGGAGGATAATGACAGCCCTATTTCCTATGGCTGCCCTGAGGATTACATGAGCTCACACGTGAATCAGGCCTGGAAGAGCACCCAGGGTGGTAAGTAAGCATGAGTGAGCACCATCCTTCAGCCCTACCTGAAGCTCCGCAGAACACCGAGAGGCATCTCGTACTTAGCACGTCTAACACTCCTTCTCCGGGATCCTCGTCTTATTCACGGCAACCCCATTCTTCCAGTTGTTCTGGCCAAAGTCCCTGGGGTTGTCTGCCACTCCTCCCGTTCTCTCATTCTTGGCTCTCCCTTCAAATTATACCCAGAACTAGACCGCCACCCCCAGTGGTCCAAGCCTCCACCGCCTCTTGCCAGATATTGAAAGCTCCCATCTGGCCTCTCTGCTTCTGCCTTTGAACCCACATGGTCTGTTCTCAATGCAAGTGGCCAAAGTGATCCTATTAAAATGTAAGTCAGAACACATCAAACCCCACCCCCCAAAGTCGGCAGAGTGGCGTCCCGTCCCACATGGAGTAAAAGCCAAATCCCTTACAAACAGCCCAGAAGCCCTACATGGTCTGTTATCTCCCACCCCACCTCTCTGACCTCATCTCCTGCCTCTCTCCTCATTAATCCTTCTTGTGCCACATTGGCCTCTTCCTCAAACATGAGGAACACTCCTGCCTCAAGGCCTTTGCACTTACTGTTCTCTCTGCCTGGAACATCCTTCCCCCAGATACCTGCATGACTGGCTTTGTCCCTTCCTTCAGGTTTGTACACAAAGTCACCTCCACAGTGATACCTTCCCTGAAAACCCTTTGAAAACTTCACTTTTTCCTTGATAGCTCATATCCTCCTGCCTTGCTTTACTTTTCTTCTTAGCACTTTCACTATTTAACATGTTATGTTTTTTATTTATTTATTTTATCGCCTGTGTTCTCTGTTAGATAGTAAGCTCCACGAGAGAAGGTATTTTTGTCTGTTTGATTCACTGCTCCATTCCCAGGGCCTAGAACAGTGCCTGATACACAGCAGATGCTCCAGTAAATATTTGTTGACTTGGGGAATTCATTGATAGAGGACCCAGGGCCTTATTAAAGCATTAGGCGTTCCTGCCAACTGAAACTCAATCAAAACTCAAAACCAATCATCCCTAAAATTAAGGTACAAGTCGACTGGAACATGTAATTTAACTTTTATCTTCAAACACTATTTCAGCCACCTGTTTACTCTGCAAAATGAAATGTACCCATATTTTTCATCTTGATTCAAAGTATAGGATGTCCTCAGCCTGACCTCTTTGGATGGAGCCACACTCTGTCCGGCACTGGGTCAATAGAGGCATGACTGGAATACTAATGGTGCTTCTATTTTTGGTTCACGCCATGAGTCAGTTTCTTTTCTATTTCTCCTTCCTTTCAGTGGCTAACTAGATATATCAAGAGGCAACAAATTATGGCTGCCACAGATGCCACGTTCCATGGGGCCGATAGGTTACGTGGCCACTCTGGAGACATGATATACAACTTGAAGGGGGACCGTACTCTTGAATGAACGGTAATTCTAGGAGAAAGACCAGATCACAGGAAGCGAAAGCTACTGGCGGATGGGAGGATTTATTTTCTCATATTCTTACTTGTTAAAAGTTTCACTGACAGTTTAAAAGGAAGAGAAATCTGAAACCCAAAGAATAAAATCTTTATTCAGGGAAAGCTCCATTGAATCACCATGAGCTCATAACTGAGCTAAGAATAATCTGAAGCCGAGATTTTCAGAATGGCCCATTCCAAAGCAAAGCCACAAATCATCCAAAGAACTAGATGAATTCAGTAAAATGAAAATAAACTAACAACCCTAGTCAGTCAATTTGGAATCTGGAGAGAAAATACGAACACCGTCACTGGAAGACCTCACACTCGAGTGGAAAGGAGAGTAAGAGCTTGGGAATCGGGCAGCCGTAACTTCCAATCCAGGCTCTGCATCTAGCAGCTGTGTGACCATGGGTAAGTGGCTTCACCACTCTGAAGCTCAGTTTCTTAAACTATAAAACATGGATCACAATATCTAGTTATATGAATGAGTTAATTTGTGAAGACCCTTGTCCATAGTGAGGGAATCAGTAAATGACATCTCCTTCCCTGGACTGTCCAAATTTCAGTCTGAACTGAAAGAATGGTGTACAGCGATGTCACCCCTGAACTGTTTCAGGACAAAAGGGCCCTAAAATGTTCTGCCAATGTAGGGCAAGTCCCTTAACTTGCTCCTGAGAACGACCACAAATCAAACAGAAACACTGAATTCAAAGAGGAAGAAAAACCTAGAAGAGGAGAAAAATTCAAGGAAAGAGAGCCTAAGTGACTTCTGTTTTTGCTATGTGCACCCCAGTGAGGAAGAAATTGTGAGTGATTGACTTTGGAATCATCCCTTTGAGTCAGCCGCTTCCCAGACTTACCCAGACTCAGCGCCATCGATTGCAGTGCCATTGCCATTGCTCACTATTTGTTTTGTGACAACACACCTCTTGGTGACTCAGCACAAGGAGGGTGGAGGTATCTCTGGCACCAATTTTATTTTTGTTCTTTCAATCACCCAAATCCATCCATTCATCCATCTATCCATTCAGTCTCTCACCAAAGCTCTTTCTAAGCACCTGTTGTATGATATGAAATATATGCGGCCCAGTTTGAGAAGATACACAGATGCTTTACATTTTAAGAGAGCTGTAGGACTGTAAGAGTCACCTGTCTAATCCAACATTCCATTTGTGTGTATTTGTGTATGTCTTACACCTATATATTATGTGACTCTTGATCTCGGGGTCATGGGTTCAGGCCCCACAATGGGCACAGAGCTTACTTAAAAAAATTAAAAAAAAAAATTTTAAAGGTAATAAAAAAGGGGGGCTGACTCAGTCAGCAGAGCACACAACTCTTGATCTCAGGGTTGTGAGTTCAAGGCCTATGGTGGGTGTACAACTTACATATATTTGTTTAATGTAAAAACACCAGGGCACCTGGGTGGCTCAGTCAGTTAAGCATCCAACTCTTGATTTCAGCTCAGGTTGTAATCTCGGGGTCATGAGATCGAGTCCCAAGTCAGGCTCTACACTGCGTGAAGCCTGCTTGGGATTTTCTCTCTCCCTCTGCCCCCATCCCCCGCACTCTCTCTCTCTAAAAAAAAAAAAAGTACTAATACCTATTAGAGTAAGACCTTAGTAAAGTAGACACATTAATATTTCCTAAGACCTTACCAGATTCCAGGTACCATGCTACAGGTTTATGTGTGTTACTTTGGTCATTTGTCACAACCACTACATGAAATTAAATACTGTTGTTGCCTCTAATGAACAGATGAGAAAAACAGGACTGGAAGAATTTAAGGTCACCATAGCCTATAAGCAGCAGAGCAGGAGGTCTGAATTCAAGTCTCCTAACTAGAAAGTATGTATCAGAATTGTCCTGTTTGCTGCACAGGGATTTAGGTGTATGATGTCTTCGATGTATCTGTTCTCTGACACAATGACAAAGGGACTGATGTTAGAATAAAGGCCTGTCTAACAGTTTCAGGGTGTGTGTAGGCGAGAAGCCACTGATAGAAATTAAAGATCCAGAACTTAATCAAGGTTCTAACTTGTGATCACTGTTCACAGGCATTGACTAGGATTTGAAATATGGCCTCATGGGCGCTTCAGGACAATGCTTTTGTAGTTAACCAGAATCTACCCTTCATTCCAGAGCCACTGGCACCTAAGCAACATTTATGTGGCCAAATTTGTGCTCCCACTTGCCCTACTAACTATTGGAACGAGAAATGAAGTAGAAATTAAGATCCCCATATAAAAGATGAGAATTAAAAACCTATGGCCATTAATGCAGTGGATTCCCTATGAAGTCAAAGAATCTCCATGATATATTCAAAGAGCACTGGACTAAGAGCAAATAGTCATGAGTTCAAACCCAAGCTGTGTGACCCTGGGCACATCACTTAACCCCTCTGAGCCCATTTCCTCATCTCTACAGTGAAGACAATGACATCTACCTCAGAGTATTTTTGTAAGATTAAAGAAGTGTAAGCTGAATACGAAGCCAGATCCGTTCAGCATTCATCTTTATAAAATGGTAGAGTCTTCTATGATGGCCTCCAGCATGAACTGACAATGCACTTTGGTAACGCATCACTTAGACTTCACTCAAAAATTCTTCCATTAAATGGAAAGGAATTGAGAGACTAAAAGGTTTGAGGCTCCCTGTACTAAACCAGAACCCAGTTCTCAGGTCTCTGAAGTCTTGACTAGAAATCTTCTAAAGCATCTCCACCATGCTAATGGGGGAACATTTTCTCACCTTTTTTTCCTTTTCCCCATTCTCTATTTATTTATTTACTTATTTATTAAGATTTTATTTATTTATCTATTTGACAGAGAGAGAGAGAGCATGAGCAGGGGGAAGGGCAAGGGGAGCGGGAGAAGCAGGCTCCCCACTGAGCAAGGAGCCTGATGTAGGACTTGATCCCAGGACCCCGGGATCATAACCTAAGCCAAAGGCAGACATTTAACCAACTGAGCCACCCAGGCACCCCCCATTCTACCTACTACAGCCCGCTGTTCTCTGCTTCCTCCAGAGTTCTCCTTCTGTCCCTCAGAAGATTCCATTTAAATTCTTCCAGTGTGGGTGGACATGGGATCCTGTGTCTGACACCAAAGAGCTATTGTCCAGAGAAGAGATCCAAATCATTTGGGGTCATTCCAAAGGCCAGAGCTGGGACTAATGGGGTGGACTTAGAAGAAAGTTCCAGCTCTGCATATGGAACATGATTGTATGAGCGGCTGCTGGCCAGCTATGGGGCAAGCCTCTGAAGCAGTATATGTCCCAGCAGGAAAGCTCAAGCAGAGCATCGCACCCGCTGCTGCCTGACCTAGCTCAACAGCAAATTATTTTGTTCAACCCTTGTTGAGAGACTCTCTGTGTCCCCGGAACTAGTGACATAAGCATGATGAGTGAGGTGCAGCGTTCACCTCTCAGGGTCACACTGAGGAGACCGACACACAAGCAGGTAATTATAAAACAATGTGGGCAGGGACGCCTGGGGGGCTCAGTCGGTTGAGCATCTGCCTTTGGCTCTGGTGATGATCCCGGGGTCCTGGGATCGAGCCCCACATTGGGCTCCCTGCTCAGTGGGGAGCCTGCTTCTCCCTCTGCCTGCCACTCCCCCTGTTCATATTCTCTCTCCCTCTCTCTGACAAATAAATAAATCTAAAAAAAACAAACAATGAGGGGAGTACAAAAAAGAAAGAAATTATCAGAGTACTGAGCCATGGAGCTAAATCAGGTGCGCAGTTCTTTCTAGAAGAGATGGTACCTCGGCAGGCTTAAAGGATGGGGGAGGGGAAGAAGTGAGGGGCAAGATGGGGCAGTACAGAAAGGGGATTCGGAGCAAAAGGATTGAGCATGAGGACAGAAGCAGAAGTGACAAACAGTACAGTTTCTGAGAGGCATGCCCAGCAGCGGGATAATGCTAGAACATAAAATGTGAGGGCGTGGAGGAGTGAGAACCAAGGCTGGAGCTGGAGACAGGAGCCAGGACGTGGAGAGCCTTGTTAAACTGCATCCTGCAGGATAAACTTGGTCCGGTAGGTGTTGGGCAGCCAACACCTAGAGGTTTTAAGCTCAAGAGTGACTAAGTTTCTGTGATCTTCAATTTTGGTGTTTTTTCCCAAGGGAAACTGCAGGACAGCTGTGAAAGCTGCTGAACTGGGCTGAGGGAGCCCCCAGGGCCAGCACAGCCCTGCCTGACTCATCGCTCAAAGCAAGTACTGAGCTCCTTTGGCCTCCCGCCTCTTCCTTCCCTGTCTGCTGGGCCTCTTGGTAAAGCTGACTTCAAAAAAAGGTGATGTGGGCACAAGGCAGCTCAGCATTACAAAGTGCTCTGAAGAAGTCCACAGTTAGCCCTGAGTGGGGACCTTGGCTGGGAGGCAGGCCTTGGGATGCAGGCTGCAGGGGAGAGGGGGGGGGTCAGGTTTGCTGCAGTGTGTTCCAGAGCCCGCCTGCATCTCATCTTGCAGCTTTTCCTCCCTCTCTCCTTCCACCCCTCCTTCCTGATATCCTCTGGCTCCTGACTGAGGCTGGGGTAGGAAGGAGGCGGACATGAGCCCATCGTGCGGGGAAAGCATCAGCCACTGCCACCATTCTGACCTCCCCAGCTGGGAACTCAATGGCCTCCTGTCCTTTTCTAAACCACTGTTCATCTCCCCTCTCAAGCTGCCATTTGGAACAATGTCCCCCCTCCCTCCCCATCCTCTTTTACCTCCCCAGTGCCATTCCTCATTTCCTGCCCCCAGGGGCCCAGGGTCTCCTGTGCCTCTGTAACTTGGTTCTACCCCCAAAACTTGCTCCTTTGTGACTCCTTCTGTAACTGCATCAATGGCTCTGCCTCACGAAGCCTTCCTTGATTATTCCTTCATACCTGCCCTCTCCCTTCCGTTATCCCCCTCTGTTTGCAACACTTGAGCAGACTGTCACCTACATACTTCTACTAGTTCAGGAGCTCCAACCACTCCCCATGCACTAATCCCTGAATGTGCATTTCTCACTTTTGGTGTTCCCTCCAAAACATCAGGAGGCTTGGAATGTCCTCCTCCTCTTTGTCTCTCTTCTGAACTCTCTGCTTCCGCCTCCAGGCACAACACAAATGTCACCCTGACCCCAAGGCTTTCCCCTCTCACCTCCAAGAGAGATTAAATCTAATAGGACTTTGTTTACCTTTATGAAAGTATAGGCTTTGCTTATGTCCTAACAATAGGTAGGACTTATGTGCCAGGCATCTCTCAGAGAACTTTATATAGTAACTCATTTAATCCTCAAGGCCACCCTGTTATTAGCTCCAGGATAGCCTGCCCAAGTTTACAGCTCGTCAATAAAAACATTCTCGAACCCACATTGCTTGGCTCTAATCAGTTGTTTTGCTCGTCTCCACCCAGCAGGCTTCTTCACCTGCACACCAGGAAGCCTTGGAGTCCAAGAGCTACCCTCTCTTCTCCTGGTTCCCTATGTGCCTGGCACCCAGCAGGTGATTACTAAATGTGCTCTGAATTCAATGGAAATTTAGCACGCATTCCTGTGTCTTCCTCACTTGTATGTTCTGTCTCCTTGAGCCGTCCAGAAGATCCTCAAGGAGAAAGGCCTAGGTCATCTGTTTCTTGACAGGCCCACAATTGTGATGTATAATGAATTGCGGGATACGCAGAGAGCTTGAGGGGTGCAGCTGGGGACAAACTAATTGTAGATTAATATATGTCTTACATGTGTACAGTTTACAAAGGCTTTTTCACACATGCCTGATCTCCTAGGTCCTGACATCAAGGAGACAGCTATGGATTGGACACGGACAGGAAGAGAAGACTGAGGTGTAAGATGACGTGAGTCCCGGCCAAGCTCTCAGAGCTAGAAATACCTGGATGACATACAGGGATTACAACCCAGGGCTCGGAAAGAAGCACCTGAAAGCCACAGTCTGTTCACCCATATGGTTTTAGCCAGCTTTGGCCATCAGGAGTGGGTGGGCTCAGTGAGTAGCTCTGCCCCCTGCCAAGGTGGTCTTGACGGCTGGGACAGGTACAGGGTGGGAGGAGGCGGGTGAGAGGCGGAGAACACACCCAAGGGGAGCCTGGCTGGGTCTGCAGAGAGGAGGCCAGCTATGCAGAGGTGGGGCAGGATGCGTTAAGGCAGGTTCAGCAGGGCCCCTGGGGACCTTCCGCAGTGTTTGGTCACCCTCGCCAGCCAGTACAGAACACTCACGACATGGTTTCCAAGTGGTCTGATAATACAGATATGAAGAGTCGGGTAAAACTAGTTTGCCCTTCCCACTAGCTGGAGATGGTCAGTTTCCCTATTTCTAACTATCCCATGGCATTTCTAAAACTATGTACCTTGATTGTCCTAACTCAACAGAACTTCAGGTCGAATTTACTCCATGTCCTGTGCACAAGGGGTTTTCAGGTTCAGGTGGCCTCTGCAGAAGAGCAGCTTTTCCATAAGTAGAAAGGGCAGTGAACCTCTAAGCCAAAACACCTGCCCCAACTTACCAGCTGGGCAGACTTCCACAAGTCTCTTCACTCCCTGGGCCTTGATCGCCCCTTCTGCAAAATGGGCACGAAAACGCCCACCACCTACCCGGGGGGGGGGCCCAAAGAACTATGGCAACGACCTGCGCCAAGGCCTGTGGGCTCCCAGCCTAGGCTTTCCGCTGATCTGAACTGTCCATCTCACGCTCCTCACCGGTCAGGAAATGAATGAGACACCGCAGACGTCTACCCCGAAATGTAGGGGAGAACCACCTCCCACTGGGGACCGCGGGGCCCCCGCGGCTTAAGCGGAGGCTCGCGGACCGCCAAGCCCCGGCTGCGGCTTAGACAGGGGTGCGGCGGCGTGGCTCGGAAACCCGGGGTTCCCGACCTGGCCCCGAAGGCGCGGGGGCTGCCTTTCCCCGCCCCCGGGGGCCAGCCCCGCGCCCGGGCTCGGGCTCGGGCTCAGCTCGCTCACCTGCGGCTCCACCAGCCAGCGGGGCTGGGCGCCGGCGGCCGCGGGGCGCGCGGCGCGGAACGCCGAGTACACGGGGATGCGGTCCCGGCGGCTGTACAGGGTGGCGAAACGCTCGGCGCCCTCGAAGCGCTGACAGACCTTCACGTGGGCCTCGGCCGCCAGCCCCGCCGGCGGGGTCCCGGCGTAGAAGAACCGGTCGCATTCGCCGAAGCCGGCTTCCTCCTCGCCCACGAGCCGGCCTTCCAGCAGCCCGGCCAGGGCGAGGAGGCTGCCCAGCGCGAGGCAGCGCGCGGGCCGCATGGCGGCCTCTGCGGGCGCGGCGGGCCGAGCGGCGGCTGGGGCGGGGTGGGGGGATGGGGGTTGGAGTGTGATGGGTTCTCGGAGGTTGAAGTGTCTAGTTTGCCTCCTGCTTTCAAGGCTCCCGTGAAGGTCTGTCAGCGCTTCGAGGGCGCCGAGCGTTTCGCCACCC
>NW_023270387.1:36812890-36863783 GCF_011800145.1 Mirounga leonina
GGGCGCGCGGCGGGGCGGGGCTGGGCGGCCCGGCGGCGGGGGCGGGCCCGAGCCCGAGGCCGCGCCTCCCTCCCTCCCACCCGCCCGCGCCGAAGATGGCCGCGTCGGCGGGGGGCCGGGGGCTCGGGGGTGCGGCGGCGGCCCCGGCTCCCCCACCCCGCGCCTGTCGCCGCGCCGCCTCGCCTCTGCAGGCCGCGGGGACGCGCCCCAAGAGTGGGAGGCCCGAGTCGGGTGGGCCTGACCCGAGGGGCTGGGAAGGGACGGTCCCCTGGGCGGGGCGCCCGGAAGCCTCTGGAGCCAGCGCGCTCCGGGAGCCGTCAGGGATGCCGAGGGGCGGCGGGAGATGTGCGCGGAACTGTGGCTCTTTGCGGCGAGTGGGCAGAGACCCGCCTCTGAAATCCAGTGGAAACTGAAAGGCTCCACCAGGCGCACACGTATAAAGCTTTGATGCCCTGTTAGCGGATCAGAAGCCCCGAGCCTCAAACTGAGAAATCCTGTTACAGCAAGTTCCTAACCAGGCAGACAGGAGAGCCCTGCTGTGGTTTACTTGGCGCAAGGCTGAGAAACAAAACCAAAACCAAGAAAGGACACCAGCGGGCATCCTCGGTTAATGTGTTTATTTGATTCATTGTTTCATTCACCGCACCGAGTGCCTTCACGCTAGCCTAGGTTGGGCACAGGGGTAACGCCAGAACAGGGCCCCCGTGGCATGAAGTCAACAACCTAGTGGGAAAGCTTGTCATTAATCACAGAAGCATGCTATTAAAGGAATAATTAAAAACGGAATATGGAACTTTGAGAAACTGACCCCTTCCAGTCTGTTCGCTTTCCTTCCAAAGGTAAAATTTTGTTACAAGATTGACCTGCTGACTTTTGTAAATTACACATGTCCTCGCCCCAAGAGTCTGGAACAAACTACAGGGTTGTAGTGCCTGGATCTAACTAAAGATTTTGCTGCCGGCTCATTCCAGGCTATGGCCCTTGTTAGCTAGCTGCGTGTTTATGTGCGGTGCCCAGTGTATCCACCCATCACTGCTCTCTCCCCATTTGGTCGCTTCTGGCCCCTCTTTTCCACTGACTCTCTTCTCGCAGGGGAGGGGACTTCAAGCCAGATCCTCTTGGGCTTCTGCACTCATACCCCATCAGTGGAACATCAGTAGATAGCCTTCAGCAAAGGCCTGAAGAGGAAAAGTGACGGCCGGTGTGGAATAAAATGACATCCTACTTATACTTCTGCCAGTTGGTTGGTTTTTTCCCCCAGTTTGTTTGAAATCAGGAGGCAAACTAGACACTTCAACCTCCGTGCTCTGATGACAATTCATCCCCCGCCCCCCCATCACCACGTTAGACCAAGCCAGCGGAGGCTCACACCCAATTTTTATCCCTTCATCCCCTCCAATCCATTCTCCAGCTGGAGTGACTTCCTAAAATAAATCTGATGATGTCACTCAACTCTTAAGAGCTGTTCAAGTGGAGACTTGCCTGAGGATGCCGCTTGAGTCCCTGCTTGACCCCATGATCACTGAGATCTGGCCCTCCTGATTCCTCAGCTCTAGTCTCCCACCAACCCCCTAAACGCTAAGTAGTATTGGATTCTTTGCAGTTCCTCAAATGACAATGCTCTCTCTTGTGCCTGAGACTTTGCGTCATAAACTACTTCTGCTCCCCTGGATTTCTCACCACTCATGCATTCCTGTCCCTTCACCCCTTTCATTTAGCCCCCTGCCAATGATCCAGTTAAAATTAGTTCCACAAATCACCCACCTTCCTGACAAGCTTGCCCTTCCCCCTCCTCCCCCACATGAGGTTAAGGGCCCCATCTGATCATGCCTGCCAAGTCCAGTATATCCCCTGTATCTAACGGTTATCTCCCCCCTTAGAAATTCACATAGTGCCTGTCATAGGGTAATGATTCAGTACAGTGAGGGAGTAAATGATTGAGTGAAAGAAAAAACACGCTTCTTCCATGAAACTTTATTTGGATTCTCATTACTCTAGTTCCTTCATTCATTTTCAAATGTTTTTAAAACATCTACCATGAGCCAGCCATTGTGACTAGATCAAAGTCAGACCTGGTACTTGCTCTCGTGGCGCTCAGGCTAGCACCTCGAAGGGCTGCACAGGTAATCAGGATAGAAAGCAGAAGGATCCTGGGTACCTGCTCTGCCTCAGACCAGAGAAGGCACCGCTGGGAACTTTCTGGAACGTGGACTTCATTCCAATGCAAGACTGACACACACTGGCCTTCGCACAACAGAACTTAAATAGGCAGGGAAGACAGATAAGCAATTACAAGACAGTGGGGGAAGTGTGATGTGCTATGAGGGGCGAGAAGGCTAATCTGGGAAGAAGTTCTAGAAAGACAATGCATACAGTGGAAAATCCCACTTCATGATGAGACATGTTGAAACAGTGGCTCACAAACTAGCACAATAATTTCTAGCCAACGTCTTTGGCTTTTCTCTCTGTGGATCATCTAGCACTTGTACAAAATTGACAAATAATGAGGAAGTTAACCTCTTTTGGATCACTAGGAGCGGTGAGGAGGCTGAGAAGTAGCTCCTCTTCGGGTTAGAATGCTCAATTTATTTTCCTAATGATGACTACACCCAAGAAAGCAGGACTGGCTCACCACTCCAGTGAGCGGCGGAAGGCCGCTGAGTCAAAAGGGCTGTTGACACCCACACCAGCAGGAGACTGAGTCATGCTCACCTAGATTGGAGGCAGAGCTGTCTTCTTTCTAGCAAAGCTAAACTTTGAATGATGTCTAAAAGTAATAATTAGACAACTTCTGTTCTCAGAGAAGCAGCATCCATGGGGCGCCTGGGTGGCTCAGTCAGTTACGCATCTGTCTTCGGTTCAGGTCATGACGCCGGGTTCCTGCGATCCAGCCCCCCTCCTCTGGAAGACTGCTTATCCCTCTCCCTGTGCCCCTCCACCCCCACCCCACTTGTGCTCTCTCCAGCTTGTCCTCTCTCTCTCTCAAGTAAATAAATAAAATCTTAAAAAAGAAGAAGCATCCATGTTTGCACATACACATTGGCTCCCCATTAGCCTGCACCTGGCCCATGGAACTGCTGGGCACTTCTGGGTTATTCAGCTGCCTTCTGGGTATTTGTCCAGACATTAAAGGATTAGTTCAGGCAGGAAAAACTTTGAACCCATCAAATGGAGAAATATTTAAAATAATTTATCTGATATATCTCAATTAAAAAATGGATAAAATAAAAGTAGATTTTTCCGAAACTTTTTTTGGCTTTCCATATCTATAGAGAGAAGAGTGTAGTGGTTATGAGCTTGAACTCTGGAGAGAGACTGTCTGGCACCTACCTCCTAGTGTTAAATGTTAAATGCATGAATACACCATGTTTCATTGAGTGTAAGTCATGCATATTCCCACTGAACATTTCTGAAGTTGAGGTGCATTTTACAATTGATAGTGTGGCAGAGTTTTATTGTCTCAGGGCTATGTAAAAATAATTGTGCATCTTTTTTTTATTATTATGTTCTGTTAATCACCATACATTACATCATTAGTTTTTGATGTAGCGTTCCATGATTCATTGTTTGTGCATAACACCCAGTGCTCCATGCAGAACGTGCCCTCTTTAATACCCATCATCAGGCTAACCCATCCCCCCACCCACCTCCCCTCTAGAACCCTCAGCATCTTATAATCAGTGTTGTCTTAGATGTGATGAAAATCAGGATACAAAAAAGAGCTTAGAAAAGTGCATAGCCAAAAAAAAAAAAAAAGTGCATAGCACACAGAAAATACTATATAAGTATTTAATAGATTATAGATAAAAAATATAAATATAGTTCCTCTAACTTCATCAGAGCCAGTCAGTATGGCTCATTTTAAAACAGTCGTCCATGTTGGCAATGGCAGATAATGACATGACTGACCCATTTGCCAGGAAAGAGAGAAGCTGCTCTTAACACCTGGCTTGGAGTTGGAGGAGACATCTGATATCCATCCCTGTGTCTTAGCAAGATCTCAGAAAAATATGTATCTGAGAGCTGCTGAGACATGGGCACCCTGAATGGGCTAATAATGTGGCACCGCTCTAGGTCAATATTCTTTATCTAATTATTTATTGGAGAGACTGGATGCTCTGACACACGGCAGAGAAGTAGGACCTCTGACAGTGGGGCTCAGCAATCCAGCTGTGGCCCCAAACCTGCATGTACCAAAAACTGTATAGCTAACCACCACCTTTAGAAGGGTAGTGACCATCTGACTACTCAAGAGGGCCCTTTGGAGATTTTACACCCTCCCCAAGGGGCTCATCAAAGTATTGCTTTCCAATCATATACAGCATTCTCCCCAAGAGAAGGTTCAATAAATATATGTATTTTTAAATATCATCACGTTTCTGGTAATGCTTTAGCAAACCTTGGAGACTCATCCTATGAGTGACTCCCATGCTTCTTCCCATCAGCCATAATTCAGCTCAACTTCTGGGCCTCAAAAGGCCCAGATGACAGGCAGGCAGACGTTAAGTGGGTGTTGTATATTTAGAGAGGGGATCAAAAGCAGCTTCTGTTGTCTTTTGTTTCTTGCTGATTACATGTTCTCTTTTAAAATGTATTCAACTGTCAATGTGAGAATGCAGAACATTCTGTGTTAAACTTTCATTATTTTTCATTTTCTTCATTGTGAATAATTCGTATATTTCTACTTATCTAGAACAAATATATATTTCCTTTGTATTAAGAAAGTTAAAAAAAAACTTTCCAACAGCAATCAGAAAAAGGAAATAAAGGCATCCGAATTGTTAAGCAAGAAGTAAAACTCACACTGTTTGCGGATGACATGATACTATATAAATGAAACTCTAAACACTCCACCAAAAAACTACTAGAACTGATAAATGAGTGCAGTAAGGTTGCAGGATATAAAATCAACGTACAGAAATCCGTTGCATTTCTATACACAAATAATGAAGCAGCAGAAAGAGAAATTAAGAAAACAATCCTGTTATAATTGCACTAAAAATAATAAAGTATCTAGAAATAAACTTAAGGAAGGAGGTGAAGGATCTCATGGACTGGAAAAACCAATATTGTTCAAATGTCCATACTACCCAAAGTGATCTACAGATTTAATGCAATCTTTATCAAAATACCAACAGCATTTTTCACAGAATTAGAACAATCTTAAAATTTGTATGGAACCCGAAAAGACCCTGTATCACCAAAGCAATCTTGAAAAAGAAAAACAAAACTGGAGGTAACACAATTCCAGATGTTAAATTATATGACAAAGCTGTCATAATCAAAACGGTATGGTACTGACACAAAACTGGGCACATAGATCAATGGAACAGAGTAGAAAGCTCAGATAAAGCCACAATTATATGGTCCATCAATTTTCCACAAAGGAGGCAAGAATATAAAATGGGGAAAAGACAGTCTCTTCAACAAATGGTTTGGGGAAAACTGGACAGCAACATGCAAAATAATGAAATTGGACCACTTTCTTACACCATACACACACACACACACACACACACACACACACACACACAAAAACCTCAAAGTGGATTAGGGACCTAAATGTGAGACCTGAAACCAAAAAAATCCTAGAAGAAAGCACAGGCAATAATTTCTCGAACATCGGCAGTAACAGTCCCCCGAGAAACAAAAGCAAAAATAAATTACTGGGACTACATCAAAATAAAAAGTTTCTGCGCATCAAAGGAAACCACCAACAAACTAAAAGATAACCTACTGAATGGGAGAAGATATTTGCAAATGGCATATCCAATAGAGGGTTAGTATCCAAAAGATATAAAGAACTTACACAACTCAACACCAAAAGAAACCAAATAATCCAATTAAAAGATGGGCAGAAGACATGAACAGACATTTCTCCAAAGATGGCCAACAGACACATGAAAAGATGCTCGACATCACTTATCATTGCAAATCAAAACCACAATGAGATATCACCTCACACTTGTCAGAATGGCTAAAATAAAACCACAAGCAACAGCAAGAGTTGGCAAAGATGTGGAGAAAAAGGAACCCTCGTGCACTGTTGATGGGAATGCAAACTGGGGCAGCCACTGTGGAATAGAGTATGGAGGTTCCTCAAAAGGTTAAAAATAGAATTACCATATGATCCAGTAATCACACTACTGGGTATTTACTATGCCAAAAAAAAAAAAAATACAAAACACTAATTTGAAGGGATATATGCACCCTGTGTTTATTGTAGCATTATTTATAATAACCAAATAATGAAAACAGTCCAAGTGTCCATCAATAGATGAATGGATAAAGATGTGGAGATATATACAATGGACTATCATTCAGCCACAAAAAAGAATGAAATCTTGCCATTTGCAACAACATGGATGGATCTAGAGAGTATAATGCTAAGCAAAATAAGTCAGTCAGAGAAAGGCAAATACCATATGGTTTCACTCGTATATGGAATTTAAGAAACAAAACAAGTAAAAGGGAAAAAAGAGACAAACCAAAAAATAGACTCTTAACCCTAGAGAACAAACTAGTGGTTACCAGAGGGGAGGAGGATGGGGGGATGGGTGAAACAGGTGAAGGGGATTAAGAGTACACTTATTGTGATGAGCACTGGGTGATGTATGAAATTGTTGAATCACTGTATTGTACATCTGAAACTAATGTAACACCGTATATTAACTACACTGAAATAAAAAAAAAAACTTTCCAGGGAAAAAAGAAACTGAAGTTCTATTAACATGTTGATAATAGGAAGAAAAATTAGAAAACAAGAATAAACAATTGTATACATGAAATGATCACACTGTGTGAACATACGCAAAAATAAAAGACTGAGAATTCACTAATTGTCTCCGCGTGATAGGATAAGTAAAATTATTTTATTCTATTTTTGCATATTTCAAATTTTAAATAGAGAAAATATCTTACAAGAGGAAAAATAAGAAAACACCTTTTTTTTTTTTAAAGAGAGACAGATCGATCTTGGAGGGGTGGGGAGGGGCAGAGGAAGAGAAAGAGAGGGAGAGAATCTTAAGCAGACTCCACGCTGACCAAGGAATCAAAATCAAGAGTCTGACGCTTAACCGGCCCAAGAAAACACATCTTTAAAGCAAATAATATTAGGGGCGCCTGGGGGGCTCAGTCGGTTGTGTCTGACTCTTGATTTTGGCTCGGGTCATGATTTCAGGGTCATGAGTTTGAGCCCCCATTGGGCACCATGCTCAGTGTGGAGTCTACTTAAGATTCGGCCCCTCCCCACCCCCCACTGCTCCTGCACACCCATGCCCACATACTCTCTCTCTCTCTCTCAAAAAAATATAAATAAGCAAAGCAAGTAATATTAAATTTAGAAACCACTAAATTTAGTAAGTATAAATTTTTAAAAATCTCTCGGGAGGATTTCCTTTCCACTAGTTGTTCATAGATCACCAAGGCACCTGGTCATTCTTCTCTATAATACAAACATGACTTGGAAGCTCTGATGAAGCAAGAAGACCCAAATCCACACTCTGCAGATACGGATAAACTGCTAGGCTTGGTTGTCTTACCTAACAAGACAATTCAATATTATTACTAAATTGATATTAGTGTTACTAATGTTAATATTACCTAGTATTTGAAGTAGTCTGTTCAGGCTGCTGTAACAAAATACCACATACTAGGCGGCTTATAAACAACAAACATTTATTTTTCACAGTTCTGGAGGCTGAGAAGTCCAAGGTCAAGGTGCCAAGAGATTCAGTGAGTGAATTTCATCACATCCAAGACACCACTGATTATCAGATGCACCACTAAGGCAATTAAATTATTCCACATTCATGCTAAAACCCAAGAGGTTCGTGGTATGTCACCACCCTCCTTTGATTTGTCTAAAAAGGCTTTATTGAGAAAAATGGAAAGGAGCAATAAGAACCATGACATTGGCCATAGTCATTGAACTGTCTCCCTTGGTTTGTTAGCTAGTTCCCCTAGGTCCTAAATTTGGCCGCCAGTGGTGATTAGGTGGCATCATTTTTACCAGACAGTATTATTGCTTGTCTCGATGTGGAGATGCCTCTTCTTCTTCTTTTTTTTTTTTAAAGATTTTATTTATTTATTTGAGAGAGAGAGACACAGCGAGAGAGGGAACACAAGCAGGGGGAGTGGGAGAGGGAGAAGCAGGCCTCCCGCTGAGCAGGGAGCCCGATGCGGGGCTCGATCCCAGGACCCTGGGATCATGACCTGAGCCGAAAGCAGACGCTTAACGACTGAGCCACCCAGGTGGCCCGGAGATGCCTCTTCTTGATGCTTTGTGCCCCTGCCTGCATCCCCCAAGAGCTCTGCCTCCACTTCCAGTGGCATTTAGACTGTGGATTCGGATCCCAGGTCTCTCATAGGCCTGTCCCTTCCACCTTGCCCAACACTGTGTGAGCCCCTTGCTGTTGCAGCAAGTCCTGCTATTAAAGTCGCTGGGCATTTGAGGCCTTGTCTTGGCTTTATTAATCTGTGCCACATGGACCCGTGGCCCAACAATGAGGGCATGCATCTGTTGCAATTCTAATATTAGCAACAAACACAAGTCACATCATCTTGTATAAAGAGAATATTGAGGGAGAAACATTTGGTCACTAGCAGAGATGTGGCAACATAAAACAAGGACCTCTGTCAACTGCTGGGCTGTCTGTTATTCAGGGGGGGAGAGATGGAGGAAGAGAGAAGAGTCGAGAGGATAAATCTTCCCCTCCTCCCTTCTGTTCTGCTGTCCTAGGGAAATGCACATACTCTGCGCAACTCCTGCACCGTCTGGCCCCAGGGCAGGCAGAGAGGAGCGCTGCCACCCTAGGAGGACAGAGGTCTGAGATGATGAGTCAGAAGCAGCCGTGCTTAGGTGTAGGAATACGGAAGGTGTGCAGACGGTCTACTGAGCTATCAAGTCATCTGAATTAGACACCTCTGATCACATAACTTAGAGGACTCCAAGCATCTCACCTTTTTACCAGCTCCAAAGGTACCACAATTTTGTACTCCTGCCACTGAAATGAAACTGGGGGGGTATGGGGAGGTTGTCCACACATCATTTAGGAGAGTCTCCCTGACTGTGGGATCTCTGCAACCCAAACTGGCTGTTTAAAACAGGGAGCGTGTCTCAGATATCAATGGGCCAACTCCAGAAATGTTTCATTTGGCCTTTAGGGCTTTTAAATTTTGTAATTAGCTGCCAAATTTTAAAAACCTGAAGATTTTTTTACTGAAATTGCAAGTTGCCAGCTACTCTGGAAAATTCGGAAAATGGCAGCCCCATGACCCTCATTCCCACAAAAACGATAGAAGGCGGGCCCCAGGGAGAGTCCTTGGTCTTACTGCGGGGCATAAACCAACATCTCGACAGTACCACTCACTTAAATAACTCGCATCAGCCCCGTAGGAGGGTGGATTTTCCACCAGGGGTCAAGGGTCTCACGGGAAAGGTCAGGAGATCTCTGGCCAGGTTTTCTCCAACTGAGCAGCCTGTGGGTGCCATGAGCAGTGGGCAGGAATGGATGGAGAGAGAAGGACCCCACCGCAAAGAAATACAAACTCCCACAGCTGAAAAGCCAAGCCCCCTCCGCCCAGTGACTTGAGTGAAGGGGACAGTAGGAGCCAACACAGCCAGGACACCCGTGAGTCGCAACAGAGAGAAACAGAAACGTTGGCCAAGAAGCCTGCACAGAGCCTTGTCACATGTGCTGTTCCCTGGAATGAAGACGGGAATGGCGGGGGCAGGGAACGAAGAATGTGTCCTCTCTGTGTCCCTTCCTACTTCCACCAGACCTGAAGAGAAAGAAGACAAACCAGAACTCACTGGCACTTGCTGAAGAAACTGAACTCCCATCCACCCCTGCAGCCGAACTCCCCACGGACCGAATGCTAGATGGGTGAGCCTCATCTTGGCTGCACGTGGGCGTGGCCCAGGGAGCTTTCAAAATTTTGTACTCCTGCCACTGAAATGAAACTGGGGGGGTATGGGGAGGTTGTCCAGACATCAATATGTTTCAAATATGATTCCAAAGGGTTGAGAACCAGTGCACTGGAACTTGCTTGTCAGCCTTAAACTTGCCCGTGACTCACCTGGGATCTAGTTAAAATGCAGATTCTGAGTCAGGTCTGGGCTGGAGTCTGAGCTTCCACATTTCTGCCACGCTCAAAGGCCATGTCCATACTGTGGATCCAAACCATGCTTTGAGTGACAGGAAGCCACAGCCCTTTTCCTCTGTCATTCTGTTTCAAGTATTTTAGCAAGGGAGACTGACAGCCTGTCACCTCCAAGTCTGAAATGCAGGTAAGAGCAAAAAAATGAATAAAGGTAATAATAATGTTATTAAAGTAATACAAAATAATAATAAGAACATCAGTAATAGCAAGACTTTGTTGTGTGCTTTTTTTTTTAAGATTTATTTATTTATTTTAGGGTGCCTGGGTGGCTCGGTTGGTTAAGTGTCTGCCTTCGGCTCAGGTCATGATCCCAGGGTCCTGAGATCGAGCCCCACATCAGGCTTCCCTGCTCAGCGGGGGAGTCTGCTTCCCCCTCTGCTTCACACTCTGTCTCCTGAATAAATAAATAATATCTTGAAAAAAATAAAAAAATAAAGATTTATTTATTTATTTTAGAGAGAGAGAGAGAGCACACAAGTGAGCAGGGAGAGGGCGCAGAGGGAGAGAATCCTCAAGCAGACTCCCTGCTGAGTGGGATTCCCTTCTTCAACCTCGCCAGGCTTGATCCCACAACCCATGAGATCATAACCTGAGCCAAAACCAAGAGTCGGACACTCAACCGACTGAGCCACCCAGGAGCCTCTGTTGTCTGCTTTTTTGCCAAACCCTGTGCTGAGGTTACACTTTTTAAAAATGCATATATTCAACAAGAAGTTGTGAATAGCTTGTTCTTAACTTTGAGCTGGTTACTACTGAGTGTTTTACTTACGGTGACTTATTTGATCTTCCCAACCCCTTTTGTTGTGGTTACTGCTATGATCATTTCCATTTTCGGGAAGAGGAAGCTGAAGCAGAGACAAGGCAGCTCACCAAGGTCACACTGGGTAAGCGCAGTGCGGGCTGTGTGCTGTTAAGCACTCCGTTAGACCATCTCTCCAGGGAGCTGGGGCCTCAGAGTTGTGAGTCACCTGCTCACGGTCACGCTAATCAGTGGCAGAGCTCGGCTTCAAATCTCCATCTGCTTGACTCTGCAGACTGACCTCTTGGAAGGAAAAATGAATAATGTACATATACTGCAAGTCAGTGTTCTCGGCACACTCCCAATATGGTAGCTGTATCTGCCTGTCTCTTTAGCTCTTTCTTTTACCTTTCTCCTAGACAACCAGGGTGAACTCTAGACAAGCAGTTTGGGGGGGGGTGTCTTTGTCCATTTGGGCTGCTGCAACAAAATATTATAAACTGAGTGTCTTAACCGTTATTTCTCAGAGTTCTAGAGACTAGATGTCTGAGATCTGGGTGCCAACATGGCCGTGTTCTTGGTGAGGGCCCACTTCCCGGTTTCCAGACTGCCACCTTCTTGCTGTATCCTCAGATGGTGGAGAGAGAAATCGTCTCGCTCAGGTCTCTTCTTAGAAGGGCATTAATCCGTTCATGAGTGCTCTACCCTCATGACCTAATCACTTCCCAAGGCCCCACCTGCAAATATCATCATACAGGGGATTCGGGTTTCAGTATATGAATTTTGAGGGCATGCATTCAGTCCATAGCTGGGTGGGGATGGGGGGGCAGATAGTGGGAAGACAGAATGGAACACAGGAAATGGAATTTAAATGACCCAGCTCCCTAAAGGAGCCAAGGAATGTCAATGCCATGGGCAGAGGAAGGGAGGGGTCTGACAGTAAGCCACATTCACTTTCCAGAGTGAAGCAGCCAGTGGGGAAAACTCAAAGCCAGCCCCCTTCGCCCTGCAGAACCAGGGAGAAAGGAAAAGAGATGTCTGGTGCAGTCATCATTCCCCCCCAAACGGTGGCAAGTGTCCATTTGCCAGGCACCATTGAGAAAAAGCAAGCAAGAGGGCTACCATGCGCCCAGGAACAGACAGAAACAGCTCTGAGAGCCCCACGGGGCTTTGGCCCTGAGCTTGAGGCTGTGCACCCCCCCCAAAAAAGTTCCATCTCTCAAGGAGCTCTAAAACCAGCGGCTTGGGGAGAGCCTGGATATTGTTACGGTTGCTGAGAAGAAGCTGTGGCATGGAGAAACTGCTTATTGCTTGTCTCTGTCTCCAAGAAGATCGTAAACTCCGCATTATGTTGTTTTCTGAGCACCTACTTAGTACAGTGCCAGCCGGTGATGGTGCTTAACAGTGTTCGTCGAATGAATGAATGAGTAAATTGTATTTGGAATATGAGACACAAGAGTTTAGTCTCTGGCTCTGCAAGTCATTTCAACCACCTAGCTTAGAACTGGATATCTTATTTTAAAACATAATCAAAATGGAAGCAATAATGCTATCATAGAGACTGCTTCTTTATTTTAGCAAGGCCCCACCTGCAAATATCATCATACAGGGGATTCGGGTAGGAATCCCGAATCACAGTTCCTACTGTGAGTCCAACACACGCCAAGTGAGTGGATACAGCAGGGAACCGAAACCTCTAGAGCTCCTGCTCTCAGGTTTCTTATGATGCTAACCCTTTTCTCAATTCTATCGATGGTTTTGAAGCATTTATTCATTCAACCAACGATACTCATTGAGTTGCCACCACACAGAGAAAACCAAGAGAGATAATAACCAACTGTATTAATCTGGTGTAATCCACAAGATAAACCAGAGGTAAAATAAAGTTCTTCCAGTCCTAGAGGGTCATGGGTAAGTACAGTGGAGGTGATATCACCACAAGAGGAGGAAGGTTAGGCCAACTGGTTCCTAAGGAGTTGCTCAGGAAGGAGAAACTTACTCAGTAGACCTTTGACATTCACAGGGAATGGACCCCGACACCTTCACCAATTCCTAATGCTGGTGCTTTCCTGAATATTAACCTTATCTGGACCTGGGGTTTTCCTGCGCAGAGCCTCACTCTAAATCTACCACCTGTTCAACTCTCCCACCGATCATCCACCTTCTAGCTGTTTTGCTAGAAAACTCCTGCTGTGGGTGCCCTAGGAGCAAGGGGTCTCCTTCCTTCACACTAGCTTCATAGCCCTCTGCACTATTCAAATATGGGCCTCAGCAAAGCTCCAGAACAGTGACTGCACGCCATTCATCGGCGTTGCTCATAACTAGCTGAAATGGCTGTTAACTTAGTGAATGCCAGGGACCCGCTGAGTCTGCCGGAGTCCCTGCTAATGACAGTACACATTTAAAGTTCCTACTGTGAGTCCGACACACGCCAAGTGAGTGGATACAGCAGGGAACCGAAACCTCTAGAGCTCCTGCTCTCAGGTTTTGCATTTGGTAGGAAAGACAGAACCGTTTCCAGTGATTTCAAAGGCTCTCTGGTCCCCAAATTCTTCTATCCCCAGCTCCCCTAAAACACCAACCACCACAATCACTTGGTAGTCTTCTAGAGCGGTGTGCATTAACTCAGTTAAGATACTCTGTGCCTATTCCCCACCCCGATCTCCTCCGAGGCTCCCACTCCCCCACTTCCACTCTCCTGATCCGTAAGCACATTGAGGATGCTCCCACCTCAGGGCATTTACACGTGTTGTCCCTCAGCCTGTAAAGAGGCCCCCACGTGCCCATGGCACACTTGAAGACCACAGCCCCAAGAGACCTTCTCAAAGTCTCTTCCTACATCCCTAAAAATGCCACCCCATCAACTATAGCAACCCTGTCACCCTCTAACCCCCTAACTCTGCTTTTTTTCCCCCTATAGCCCTTAGGACTACTTGACGTGTTACTGTATGTCACTTTTTATTTATTTTAAAGATTTTATTTATTTATTTGTCAGAGAGAGAGCATGAGTGGGGAGGGGCAGGGGGTGAAGCAGGCTCCCCTCTGAGCAGGGACCCTGATGGGGGTCTTGACCCCAGGATCCTGAGATCGTGACCTGAGCCGAAAGCAGACGCTTAGCCAACTGAGCCACCCAGGTGCCCCTGTATGTCACTTTTTATAATGAGAATCTTAGTTCCAGGAGAGTTGAAAGTTTGCCTTTTTCACCGTTATGTTCTCGATCCCAAGAACGGTGCCTGGCACACAGTAGCATACTGACTGACTGAATGAATGAATGAATGGGCCTGAAAGGGCCATTCACACAGGATGTGGATCTTTGGAGAAGAGGCTGTGAGAGATGGGACAGAGAAAAGACGCTCTCTGAGGTCTACAGGCCTGGATGTAGAGCTGGTCCGGGCGGGAGACCCTGAACATTCGGGCACAAGGATCCTGGAGGCCAACAAATCAGAGATGAGGAAAGAAAATGCAGAAGCCCAACAACACAAATGTTAGGTCTGTGTAGGGTGGCCCCTCCAACCACACATCCTTCCCCTGCAGAGCTCAGCTCTGCTCCTTCCTAGTCCTCCCTGAAATCCCCCTGTAATCCCCGCCACTTACTGAGGGTTATAATGAGAAGGGTAGCACTATCACCCCGCGGTGAGGGGCAGGAGGGACAAGAGCACGTGAGGAATTTCAGGGTGACAGGCTGGTGTGCAGCACGGGACGGCCAGGCCCCCGGAGAGAGGGGCTTTTCCTCACCCTGGTTCTGTTCAACTCTGATAGGTTTCCTTTCGGTTTATCTCTGTGGCCAATTCCTCACAACAGTTTGTGGTTTCCTACTTCTAGTGATGACAGGTAACCCAAACACTGAGGCGGGGGGGGAAGCAACTTCAAATCCATATATAGCCACAATCCAGTGAAATAAATATCATGCTGCAGGTCGTTCTGAATATCTGGAAAGGTCTCCATTCACACGCGGAGACTGAAACGGTGTCGTGGCTAATCCTTCTGAATAAGGCAGAGTGTCCAGATAGACAAATCCATAACTGAAACATTTTAGTAAATCTTACGGGAGTCCCAAGACCCAAACACCAACTTCTACAAGTAGTGGTCAAGTGGTTTCTTCTGTCCGTCTCATAAGTTTGGGCTTGTAAGTAACAACGATACCAGCTAATATTTCTCTAGCATGAGTTATGTTTGCACTGGTCTGAGCTGGTTGTGGGCGGCCTCCAGCGCGGTGCAATGTGCTAACAGCCCCCTTTGCCTAAGGAGGGAAGCAGAGAGCCAGAGGAAAGAGCCGATTCATTGACAGATTACTCAATACATCAGTGTAGGGGTCTGAATAAACATTGGGTCTTCTGGTTCATGAGCCTGGATGAAATCTTGACCTTGCTTTGGTAACATTACAACAAGGCCAAACATGACAAGGAGTGGAATTCGCAAACAAGCATATGTGACCTTTTGTACAAATATGTGGGAGATCATGAGAAAAAAAATAATAAGTTTTCTACCAGGAAAAATAATGGGAGGAGGAGAGTTGGGCATTTTCTTACAAAACTAAATATATTTTTACCATGTGATCCAGCAACTGCATTCCTTGGTGTTTACCCCAATGAGCCAAAAAAGGCCATCTACACAAAAACTTGCACAAGAATCTTTAGAGTAGTTTTATTCATAATTGCCAAAACTTAGAAGATGTCCTTCAGTAGGTGAGTGGGTAAATAAACAATGGCATATTCATACAATGGGATATGATTCGGCACTAAAAAGAAAGGAGCTATAAAGCCACAAGACACGGAGGAAACTTAAATGTATATGACTAAGTGAAAGAAGCCAAATCTGAAAAGGCTACATACTGTATGATTTCAACTAGATGACATTCTGGAAAGGGCAAAATGATGAGGTCAGTACAAAGATCAGTGGTTGCTGGGGGTTTGGGAGGAGGAAGAGAAGAAGAGGCAGAGCAGAGAAGTTTTAGGCAGTAAGACTATTCTGTGCAGTGCTAAGGGTAGATACACGTCATTATACATTTGTCAGAATGAACACCTCCAAGAGTGAACCCTAATATAACTATGTAACTATGGACTTTGGGTGATAATGATATGTCAGTGCAGAGTCATCAATTCTTTTTTTTTAAAGATTTTATTTATTTATTTGAGAGACAGAGAGAGAGCATGCTCATGAATGGGAGGAGGGGCAGAGGGAAGGGAGAAGGAGACTCCCCGCTGAGCAGGGGGGCTGACACAGAGCTTGATCCCAGGACCCCGAGATCATGACCTGAGCCAAAGGCAGACACTTAACCGACTGAGCCACCCAGGCGCCCAGTTTCATCAATTCTACCAACTCTACCACATTGGTGTGGATGCTGGTGGAGGAGGCTGGGAAGGGGTATATGGGAGTCTCTGTACTTTCTGCTTCATTTTGCTGTGAACTACTCCAAAAAATAATAATAATAAAGTCCATTAATTAAGAAAAAGAAAAGTCATGGGTAAGCCTGTGAGGGTGCTGATGAGGGAAGCGGTGGAACCAAGCAGCTTAGAAAGAGCATCCGAGAGCGCGTCCTTGGCCTCACGCTTGCCCTAGAGGCCGCGAGGGCGTGTGATGCACATCCAGGTGAACTGAGCAGCGCAAGGACATCCCGCAGCATTGCACAGAAACCTTGCTCTGTAATGTTGGCGCAGAGAACATCAGTGAGTGCTTGCTGCAGGTCGCCAACTAGAAGGTGGCAAAGGACAGGTCCAAATGACATTCTCTGACTCTAAGACCGGTTCTCCCCTCTCAGTCACTGCCGGCAAGGGAAAAACAATGACTAGGGAGAGGTTTGCTTTACCAAATACACCATGCTTCAGAATCAGCTTTGCACAGATGCAGCCGGAGCAGGTATATCGATGAGCTGAGTTTGTGGATGGAGGGAAAACATAAAGCCACCTCAACAGCATGATGGTTTCTCTCCTTTACCATCAAAAGAAAAGTCAGAAGCTACAGGGGCGGAGGTAGGGAAGAGGAATGGATAGAGATTGATGATTACTCTCCAGAGTGACAGCCTTCCCAGAATTTCCCAGACCAAGGACAGAAGGCCATTTGTAATGGACCAGCAGAGTCCCGACGTTCCCCGGAGTCGCCCTGGGGAGTCACTGTCTGTGGTGGTGAGGAAGACGAGCGTCTGCAGGTCTGGAGTCAGGCCACAGCGACGCCGTGCGGAGTGGCCCAGGCAACCTGGCTCAATTGTCACAACCAGCTTGAATCAGCCTCATGTTCCGGGTTTACTGGTGGGAGGGCTGAGGGCGCCATCAGGTGCACAAATGCAGAGGGGCAGGGGAGGCAAGCAGTGGGAGAAGCCGGAGTAGAAAGCGTTATGCTGTCCAGGACTAGGGTCTCACTGCAGTGCCTTTCATTTGCCAGCCGCCTGCCTGAGGTCCAGTCCAGCAACTCCAGCTCCCTTCTTGGTGTCCTCACTGTAGTGCTTTTATCTTTTAAACTTGTATGTCACATGCTGCACGATGTCCTGTGTAACTCCAATTACTACGGAATTTTCTCTACCCACAGGACCGACCGTCTTCCTTGGCCAACAGCAAGTCTCAGGGCCCCAAGATGTTGTGTCACCCACTGTCCTGGGGCCCATCTTACACCAGAAGCCCAAACAGGAGGCAGGCAAAGCCCACACAGCCCCCCACACCGGGCATTTCCAGACACCAGAGTCTCACTCCACAGTTCTGGTTGTATGTTTAGAGAAACAAGTCCTGCTCTGAATGTCCTCGCCAGCATTTGATGAGGAAAAGCACAGAGCCTTTTAGTTTAGTAGCTTAGTTTAGTAGCTAAGTTTCCCAGATCCCTCTAGACCCAGGCAGGCTTCCTCAAGTCTCCTTTCTTGTCTTCCGTGCATCCCAGGGACTAAGGCCCATCTGCCCGCCTCTTCATGGCCACACCATCTCATCCTTCTGCCTCCAAGCCTGGCTGGAGAAAATCTCCTACCTCCCTATTTCCTAGCTGCTCCAGGAAAACAAAGGCTTCACTCCTTAAGGCTGCAGGAGAGCAGAAGGAGGCAACACACACACTCACACACTCACACACACACACACAAACTCACACACACGCTCACATGCATTCAGTGCCTTACAAAGCTCTTGTCTTAATGTCATTCGTCTGACTTTCCCAGATGGTAATTATAGGTCTCCTTTGGACTTTCTCTTCTATTTTTCTTCTATTTTTATCTATGAGTGCTCACCTAAAATCTTTCTTATTCTGACCCAGACTTTTCCAAAGGTGATGCAGAACCCGTATTCCCAGGTGGTCCCTACAGAGGCAATCAAGAGAAAATGTTAATTACTGTTAGTTGCGTCTATGGTAGTATATGGTAGGCGCTGTTAAAAGATGGTTTAAAGCATTAGCTAATGAGATTCTCAGGGCAATCTGTGAAGCCTGACGCTCTGAGAGGATGAATTAACTTGCTCAAGTTCCATAACTTCTAGGGAGTGACAGAGCTAGGATCTGAACCTGGTTGATGCCAAGCCTAATCTTTTTGACCACAACAAGCTCAGAGGTGCAAAGGAAATCAGGAAATTATGCTACTAATTGCCAGGGATCCAGACTTCAGCAGCGTTCAGGAGCATTTTTGGAGAACTCTGTCAGAAACATAATAGCTTTTTGCAAACTCCACTTTGGCCCAGAGCTGGAATGAAAATGTTAACAGCGTTAACAGGGGCCGTTCAAGGACTCTGAGCTGCGGAAGCCTTAGCACGAGGACAGGTTGCAGGGCTCAGGTCCCCAGCGCTGTCCTGGGGTGGGACCAGCCTCCGGGTTCCAGAGCTGTGCGCACTGTGCCCACCGAGGCGCATCCTGGCCCCGGGCCGGGCCGGGCCGGGGCAGCCTACTCCTGAGCCCCTGTTCCCGAGGACGATGACTGACGACGACCCTGTCTGCCAGTTGGGTGGCTGGGTGGAGATTCGGGGCAGACCTCCTCCAGGCGCTCAGCTCCTGGCTGCCGCACTCCCGCTGGTTCCCAGCTTTCAGAGTTTTGATCATATAAAGACACTGGGAAGGGTATGTGCTATGGTGAGCACTGTGAATTGTGCAAGACTGCTGAATCACAGATCTGTACCTCTGAAACAAATAATGCAATATATGTTAAGAAAAAAAAAGAAGATAGCAGGAGGGGAAGAATGAAGGGGGGAAAATCGGAGGGGGAGACGAACCATGAGAGACTATGGACTCTGAGAAACAAACTGAGGGTTCTAGAGGGGAGGGGGGTGGGAGGATGGGTTAGCCTGGTGATGGGTATTAAAGAGGGCACGTTCTGCATGGAGCACTGGGTGTTATGCACAAACAATCAATCATGGAACACTACATCAAAAACTTATGATGTAATGTATGGTGATTAACATAACAATAAAAAAAGTAAAAAAAAAAGGGGGCGCCTGGGTGGCTCAGATGGTTAAGCGTCTGCCTTCGGCTCAGGTCATGATCCCAGGGTCCTGGGATCGAGTCCCGCATCGGGCTCCCTGCTCAGCGGGAAGCCTGCTTCTCCCTCTATCTCTGACTCTCATGAATAAATAAATAAAACATTAAAAAAAAAAAAAGCCGCTGACTTTTAATGCCATAATTTTGGTCGTTTGTATAAGAGTTTCTTCAAATATTTTCACTCCAAATCCTCATAATCCACCTATACCTGGATTTGATACTTGAGCTTTTCCCCTCCAGCTGGCAGGGGTTTCCCACAGCCCTGCCTTTTCTTTCGGGGTGTTTAGTGAACAGACTCCCCTCCCCCGCGCCCCCTGCTGGACAGGAGTGGCTATTGCAGCGGTATCGGACGTTTCTGGTTTTTTCCGTTTCTCGGCCAGGCCTCTTCTGGGCCTGTGTCTGGGCTGCGTGTTCCACGTAAGCAACGTATTTCTGAAATATTGAAATATTTTTCACCACTGGATGAAATTTCATTACTGTAAAGCTTAGATTCTAGATGCCATGTTCCTGAGATGCTATGGTTTCAAATGAATAAGTATCGGAGTCCTAAATCCCAAGCTCTGTTCTGGATATAGCCGAAGTTGCTGGACATCCACATGAAACCACAATCGTATATGGGGCGCCTGGGTGGCTCAGTCATTAAGTCTGCCTTCGGCTCAGGTCATGGTCCCAGGGTCCTGGGATCGAGCCCCGCATTGCATCAGGCTCCCTGCTCAGCGGGAAGCATGCTTCTCCCTCTCCCACTCCCCCTGTATAAACATAAGAATTATTTACTACAATAATAAAACCTCTCATATATGTCACCAACCACCACCAATTCTAACTTGAACTCTTTAAGCAACAAGAATACCTCCCAGCCTGCCAATTCCTTCAGGAACTAAATCCTATTTTCAGCAGTTTCTTGCACAAAGGAAATGGGATATTTTTTGACTGGCATTTCAATCAAAAAATATTATTGAAGAGAGACATAATTGAAAGAATAATTTTATTCAATCAGCTCCAATATAATTCTGTTGTCAGCAGACCCATCAGACTCCAAAATGTTCTTTTTCACTGCTAGTAAATCTCAGTTTGTTATCATCTCACTAAAAAAAAAAAAACTATTTGGGGTAAAAATATTTCTTTCAAACCTGAAGATGAAAAGGTACAAAAACCCATATACCTTAATAGTGTGAAGATTTGATAAAGAAAAATTTTTTTTTTAAAGATTTATTTATTTGAGACAGAGAGAATGAGAGAGAGTGGAGGGTCAAAGGGAGAAGCAGACTCCTGCCGAGCAGGGAGCCCGATGCGGGACTCGATCCAGGGACTCCAGGATCATGACCTGAGCCGAAGGCAGTCGCTTAACCAACTGAGCCACCCAGGCGCCCTTGATAAAAAAATTTTAAAATGTTCTTAATCACCAAAATAAAAAGTAAAGATTTAAAAATTTTAAACATTTCAAATGTAAATAGTTCTTGCCTTAATCTCTTACATGTTTGTTTGTTTGTTTTTTAAAGAACAAAGGTGGAGGAATAAACAGGCAATTGTCCAATAATATGCAATCCTGATTTCACATGAGCATTTTCCAAGATCCAGAAATATGCTTTCCTCTTTGAATGCAACCTCAAAATATGAAGCAGCATGAATTGATGGCTCTGTGTGTTCTATCAAAAATTGAATTCACTCAGCACTCTTCTCATCCAATCCCTCAATATCCTTCAAAATCATTCATGTCAAACTCTGGTCTACTCCTTCTAGTTTCCCATAAAATAAAGACTGCCTGATAAATCTGTCTTTAAAACTTTTTAAAAAAGATTTATTTATTTATTTATTTTATTTGAGAGAGAGCGGGGAGGGGGGGCACAGGGAGCAGGAGAGAGAGAATCTTAAGCGGGCTCCACGCCCAGCACAAAGCCAGAGGTGGGGCTTGATCTCAAGATCCTGAGATCACAATCTGAGCCGAAACCAAGAGTTAGGCATTTAACTGACTGAGCCACCCAGGTGCGCCTGTCTTTAAAACTTTTAACATGACAACATAACAAAACTAGTTACCACCCATAAGACAATTACTTAATGTGTATATATATATATATATATTCAATGTTATTTATTTATATATAGATTCATTTTTAATCCAGGAGAAATAGAAACCCCATCTATAATGATTTCCAATGCAAAAATTAGAAAATGTTTCCACGACTGAAAAGCAAAAGCTTTGAACTTTTAACAGAGAAAGTTCTCCCTTTCCATCAATTTCACACATTTAACAAGAAAAAAAAATAATACATATCTTATCTTCCACTGATCTGAAATCCTGATTTCAAATAAGATATTCCCAGACCCATAAAGTGCTTTCTCACTGGAGCCATTTTGAAAATGAAAAGGAATGGGGTGATAAGCCAATAACATTTTATTTATTTTATTTTTATTTTTTAAGTAAGCTCTATACCAAAGAGGGGCTTGAGCTCAGGACCCTGAGATCAAGAGTCACAGGCTCAACTGACTGAGCCATCCAGGAGCCCTGCATTAACACTGTATCCTAGTCTAATCCCATGACTCCTCATTGTAAATCAAGATAGAATTAAAATTAAAAGCCACTGGGGTGCCTGGGTGGCTCAGATGGTTAAGAGTCTGACTTCGGCTCAGGTCGTGGTCCCGGGGTCCTGGGATCGAGCCCCACCTCGGGCTCCCTGCTCAGTGGGAAGCCTGCTTCTCCCTCTCCCACTCCCCCTGCTTGTGTTCCCTCTCTCGCTGTGTCTCTGTTAAATAAATAAATAAAATCTTTAAAAAAAAAAATTAAAAGCCACAAAAAAGTAGAAAGGTAAGGATCCAGAGAAATTTTTGATCAGGAGAGAGATGAAAAACTCAAGCTAAATGACTTCACTAAATCAGTGACTCAAATAAATATGAATTGAGGGACTACAATGCTTAAGGTATCAAGATAAGTTCAATGGAGAATGCAAAAATGAATCAAAAGATGTTTATTTCCATGGGGAAGATAAAACAAGTGCAGAATTAACACTAATTGACAGGTTGGATTTGAATATTGACCCCAATATTTACTAAATGATGACCTTAAGTGTTTTATCCAAGTTTTCTATAATTTTATTTCTTCATCTATATAATGAGAATAACAATACCCTCTACCACATAGGGTGATTTTGTGTATTAAATGAACTGCTGATCTTGATGCTTGGTATGGTTCCTGGCATATTGTCTGTGCTCAGTAAGCTATTATAGACTTGCAGAAGTTCCGAGATAATTAGGGAACCTTCATTAGTAAGTAGGGATTAAAGTCATCTGCCTAAAAATGAGAGGAGTGATAAAATGGAAGTTCTGGAAAAGGTAGAAAGTTTAAAATACAGTACACCTTTGAACAATGTGGAGTTTAGGGGTAACAAACTGTTGAAAATCTGAATATAACTTTTGACTCCCCCAAAACTTAACTAATAACCTACTGTTGACCAGAAGCCTTACTGATTACATAGTCAATTAACAAATATTTTGTGTTATTTGTATTGTATACTGACTTCTTACAATAAAGTAAACTAAAGAAAATGTTTTTAAGAGAATCAAAAGGAAGTGGGGCGCTTGGGTGGCTCAGCTGGTTAAACTCCTGACTCTTGGTTTCAGCTCAGGTCATGATATCAGAAGTCAAGTTTCTCTCCTTTTTGCTACTCATTTTAGATGAACAACAAAATTTTGATTGAATTCTTCTCCCAAGAAGCAAAATCTGGGAGCACAGAGCCTTGCTAAGGTAAAGTAAGAGGGGGAAAAAAAAAAGATTTAATTAGCCTCCTCCTTGGGTTTTCCAGGTATTTAATCATACCTAATTAAAAAAAAAAAGACGAATTTTGTCATTTTCCTTCTATCACTTAAAGTTCTAATATTTTGCATTGGTTTATACCTCTAATTCTATTTTAATTGCTGGTAGAAATGTCTCAAATATTTCTATCTTCAGTAAAATGCTAGCTTTGGGGCTAAAATAGCTAACTAGATAGAGAAAATGCTTTCATTTTAAGGAAGTGTTTATTCATTGATTCATACGTGGGGGTGTGTTAAAACAAGATGGAGTGTTAAATTTTGTCAAATGGGTAACAGCATCCATGAAAATGGTCATATAACTTTTTTTCTTGGAACTATTAACAAGGTAAGTTATATTACCAGATTTTCTTATTTTAAACCATCTTTGCCTTCCTACAATAAACCCTATTTAGTCATTATGTTATTTTTATAATGTAGTTACATTGTCTTACTTAATTTTAATTTAAAACTTTTGCATGGATATTCATAAAGAACATCTGCCTATTATTCGCTCTCATCATGCAATTTATTAGGTTTTTCTATCAATGTTGTGCTTGTTTTAAAACTTTGAATTTTTTCGGGGCATCTGGGTGGCTCAGTCGGTTAAGCATCCACCTTCAGCTCAGGTCATGATCTAAGGGTCCTGGGGTCAAGCCCAGGTTCAGGCTCCCTGCTCAGCCGGGAGCCTGCCTGTCCCTCTGCCTCTGCCCCTCCCCCCAGCTCGTGCATGCTCCGGTGCCCACACGTGCGCTCCCTCTCTCTCTCTCTCTCAAATAAATAATCTTTAAAAAAAAACTTTGAATTTTTTCTTCTTTTTGAATGCCTTAGGAGATATGGAAATATCTGCTTTGTAAAGGTCTCACCATTATGCTGTGAAAAATTATCTGGCACTAATGATTTTTGAAGAGGCAGATTTTTTGATATGTTTCTTTATTTCCTACATAGAAATATATGTTTTAGATTTTCTTTCTTTTTTGAAATCAGTTTCAATTAGTTTTTCCTAGAAAATTATCCACATTATCTGATCTTTCTGTTGATTTATTAGTTATTTTATATTTTTCAATTAATATTATAAATTCCTTCTTGCTACTTCCTTCGTTTTTTCTCTAACTTTATGAGACTGATGTTTAATCCAGGTATTTTTTTCTTTCAATTTTATTGATAAAAGGGCACCTGGGTGGTTCAGTTGGTTGAGCGTCTGCCTTCAGCTCGGGTCATGATCCCGGGGTCCTGGGATTGGGTCCCGCCTCGGGCTCCCTGCTCAGTGGGGAGTCTGCTTCTCCTTCTCCCTCTGTCTCTGCCCCCTGCTCGTGCTTGTGTGCTCTCTCTCTCTCTCTCACTGTACTCTCTCTCTCAAATAAATAAATAAAATCTTAAAAAAAAACTCTAAAAAATTTTTGTTGATAAAAATATCTAAGGCTGTAAATTTTCCTTAATACTATCTTAACTGAATCTCACATATTCCTATGTGTATTTCATTCATTTTTAACTAACAACACTCCAATAATGATTCTTGGGTCCCAGGCATCCATCTTAGCACTTTACAAGTATTAAGTCATAGAACCAACATACCAATCATATGAGGTGGGTGCTGTTAGTGTCCCCGTTTTACAGTTAAGGAAACGGAGTCATCACCATTAAGTAATTTGCCAAGGTCACACATTGTGGTAAGAGTGAAGCTAGGTTTCAAAATCAGGCAGCCTGACTCCAGAGGTCATATAATTAACCAATATTTATTCTGTTTCCTTGTTCCCTGGAAATATGGCTCAGATCAAGTCATTCAACTAAGAATTTTTAGCTTTCCAGGAAAAAAGACCTCTATATTTTCTGATTTAAAAAATTAATTTCTAGGTGTTTTGTTTTTTATTTTAGAGAGAGAGCATGTGAGTGGGGGGGGCGGTTTAAATGGGGGTTTGTTTAAAATAAGAAAGGGAAAGAATTCTCAAGCAGACTCCCCACACCCAGCACGGAGCCCAGTGCGCAGCCACATCCCAGGACCCAAAGATCACCACCTGAGCCAAAACCTAGAGTCAGATGCCCAACCGACTGAGCCACCCAGGCACCCCTAATTTCTAGTGTTATTGTGTGATAATCACTAAGGGTTTTTTCTTACTTTGTTTTTGGAATGTGTTGGTGCTTTTTTTTCACCTTAATATATTGTCAATTTTTGTGATTCATCCATTGGCACTTGACAAAAACAAGTATTCTCTATTACCAGGTACATAAGTTCTGCCTATTGTTAATGCTGTTTAAGTTTTTGACATCCTTACATTTGTCCATTTTTTCTGTCTTGCACTAGCTAAGGTAAAGGGGGTTCTGAACACGCAATTCCAATGTGTATTCCAGTTTCCCCACACCAGCGCCATCACTAATGCTCAGAACACCAACAGGATGTCGGAGAACTCAACTCAATTCTGAAACTGTTAGGAGTCAAATGAAAAGTTAGGGAGTCAGAGCCTGGGTCCCCAACAAGAAAATACAGAGTCGGGACAGCTAAAATAAAACAGCACTGACATCCTCTTTTGCAGCTTAGACAGGACTACATGGGCATTCCGCTTTGCAGTCTTTGCAGAAATGACTTTTGTAAAACCTCCTAAAATAAGACAATTAACCACAAAAGCATCTGTCAATGTCACGGGCAAGGGGCAGTTAAGACATAAGCCCCCAGATGTCAGCAAAAAGGGGCCATCAGCATGTGGACATTAACACAATAAGTAGATAGATACGTGAATAAAGCCCTGATTGGCATGACTCAGAACACCCTGATTGCTTAAGAAAGTTCTTCAAAAGAGCTCATAAAACTCCCTAAACTTAGAAACTCCAGGGGCAACCCACTCGGGTTCCCCTCCCTCTCTGGGAGCTTTGTACTCTTGCTCAATAAGCTTTGCTTTGCTGTCCACCACTCTTTGTCTGGTCTACCTCTTCATTCTTTGAAGTGACGCAACGGAGAACCCAGGCACTAAGGGAACAAAAATCCTGTAACAAAAAAACTACTACCTGGAGATAACATCAGGTCCTACAAGTTAAAGGGTCAAGACTGCTGCACTCCCTCCCTTACCCCCCCCATCCAATGCCCCGCGCACTTGCCCGTACTTCTGACCAACTAGCTATAAACCAGAGGTTCCCTCGACCCCTTCCTTTGGCTTGATTAATTTGCTAGAATGGCTCACAGAATGCAGAAAACATTTTATTTACTAGGTCACCAGTTATTTATAAAACGATATGACTCAGGAACAGCCGGATAGAAAAGATGCATAGGGCAAGGTATAGGAAAGGAGTGCAGAGCTTCCTTGCCCTCTCCTAGCACCCCAAAGTATTCACCAACTCAGAAGCTCTCCAAACCAAGTCCTTTCAGGCTTTTAGGGAGGCTTCATTACCTAGGCCTGATTGGTTAAATCATTGGCCACTGGAGATTGATTCAAGCTCTAGCCTCTCATCTCCTCCCGGGAGGTCAAGCTGGTGGGATTGAAAGGTCCAACCCTCTCATGACAAGGTTGGTTTCTCTGGTTAAACACATTGAGGTGACCTAGGGGCATTCCAAAAATCACATCACTAATGTAACAAAAGACACCTTTATCATTCTTATTTCTTATGAGATTCCAAGGGTTTTAGGAGCTCTATGCCAGAAACGGGGATGAAGACCAAATGTCTATTTCTTATTATAAATCATAGTATCACAAAATTCTCCTATTTTGATGTGATTTTTTCAACCTGTTCTGTTTTAAAATCTGCTTTTCATCTGAAAAGTAATTTACAGTTTGTCAAAGTTGCATGGATATTCATGACAGCTGTATGTTCATGGTGAAATTTAGCCATTGGCATGATAAAAAGCCTTTCTATGTACCCTTTAGTTTTGATTCTACTTTGTCTGATATTAAGACCCATGACTCCTGCTCTCTGCTTGTATTTTGTTTGGCGTAGTTTTGTTTGTTCTTTTAACTATTCTGAATCACTCAGTTTCAGACTGTTAAAAGAAAAACAGGCGTGGTAAAAATTTTAAGGGTTTATTTGAGCAGAAATCAATTCAAATCAGGCATCATCCAATCTAGCAGATAGAAAGGAGCTCCGAAATGAAAGACTTTCAAAGGCAGAAGGGAACAGGAACAAGGAAGTTATACTAGGCAAAAAATTGGGTTGGGTATTGCAGGGATACTTAAAGGATGGGGGAGTCTAGTAGGCAGATAACCTAACTAGTACTGGTCAGGCAATTCCTAATTAGCTGGTTTAAACCTCCATTTCTGAGACAGCTTAAACTCCAATTAAGTCTCTGTTTCGTGATATGGGGCTTAGCACAAGACCCTCCATTTTGGACCTGTTGTCTTGTTTTAAATATATTTTAAAATATATATTTTAAGGATTTTAACATTTCTTTGCTTTGCAGATACACACTATAGATAACAACTTTAAGACACATCAACAAAGTTAAAAGCATCCCTGAGGCCGAGTTGGCTGACAGACTCCATGAGGTCTTGTTGCAACATGAGCAGTGGCCTGGGAGGTGGGGTGTGTCGGAGCTGCAGAAGCGTGAGAAGCTCCCGGGGCTCAGTTGTGGCCGTAGCAATGCCCAGTGGAAGCCACGATCGGCGACTCGGAAGCCCAGATGCAATATGAGGACCAAGGGGCTCGGTCAGATTCTCAGCAACATCCAATGTTGCCCCAAATTACTGTAGGGGCAGATACCCTGGGTGTGACCTCAGAAACAACCAGCAACCGTGGCATCTAGGCCAAGGCAGAGACCACAGAACTTTAGTGTTCAGGGGTGGGCTGAGATTCCCTGAAAGCTAATACAACATTCTATGGGCAGCTGTTGGGAGCCACTCGCTGGGAGTCCTGGTTGTCCTAGCAGGAGAAAGTCTCCAGCATCTTTGGTAACGTGTCTTTTCTAGGAGACAAAGCACCTGTACTCTCACAGGCCCAGCCTGGAATTGTTGCTAATCTGGAAGCTTCTGTGCTTCCTGGGGTTGAGGGTCAGATACAGCCATATTGGGCAAAATCTTTAAAAGTCAACAGCTCGAAGGCTGAAGTTCTTCCGTCAGGGCTGAACACAACCCAGGACTCAAAAAGGGCAGCAGTCTCTGGCTTCAACCCCAGAGGATCAAAGTCAGGGATGCAAGAGATGCTGGCAGCGGGAGCTGGGGTCGGCTTCACAGAGGCATAAGTGTGGTCCATCATTACAACCTCAGAGAGGGTCAGAGGGGCGCCGCAGTCCCCATCAGCATGCCTGGGGAATCTTCTCTGAGTTCCATTTGGAGGAGCCAGAGGAACACTGTCAGAGAAGCTGACTGTAATACCGTCCCGGGATAGCAGGCACGGGCCAGGGTGCATCGGATTATCAGGATCCAATGGGGGCCCTAAGGTTTGAAGATCAGGGGCACAACAGCACCCAGAAGCCTCAAAATAAACCTGGAATCCAGGGCTCGGTGGTGCGGGCTTGTCCATCCAGCCTCCATCCACAGGAAGGGGCTGAGCCTTGCAGTGCTGAGCTGCGTGCCCTGTTCCCACCGACAGGCGCCTCTTGGCCCGGGCCTGGATGCTAGGCCCCTGAGCACCCTGTTCCCGAGGACGACGACCAGGACCACACCTGCCAGTGGGGGGCTGGAGATCTGGGGCAGAGGGGTTGGGCGGCGGTGGCCGGATGGGGCCAGACCCCCGGGAGGTGCGGGCGGGGACAGCCCCGGACTGGGCATCAGAGGAAGAGCTCTGCGCGGGCAAGGGGCGCGCGGAGGCCGGGCGCAGAGGGGTGCGGCGGCGGGTGCCCGGGCCAGCGGCCACAGGCCGCAGGGCGCGCGGGGCGCGGCGCGGAGGGAGGTGCCTCAGGCCCAGCGCGGCTCTCCCGGGGGCGCGCACCTCCCTCCAGGCGCGCAGCTCCCGGCTGCCCGGCGCCGCGGGCTCCGTGTGGTCCACGGCAGCCCGGTCCTGCCCGCGCTTCCACAGCTCATAGCGCTCGGGCTGCAGGATGCGCACGAAGGCGTCCATGGAAAAGGTGACCCGGGCCTCCCCGCAGCTGCACTGGGAGGCCACCTTGCCATAATCGATCCAGCGCGGGGTGGCGAAGTTGATGGCTTCTGCGCAGTTGAAGCCATGGTTGAAGCCGGAGTGGTAGCCATAGGGAAACGTCACCATGAACTCGCCAGCCTCCTGCGTGATCCGACTGAAGGGGATCCCGTTGTCCTTGAGGACGGTGGGCGAGATGAGAGCCACCTTGTGCCGCAGGAAGGCCTCGCAGGCGCGGGCGCTGCCCGGGAAGAGCTCCGTGGCCAGGCGTTCCAGGCGCTGGCCGTGCTCTGGGGGCACCGCGTACCAGGTTTTGGGCTCCCCGAAGTGCAGGTAGTTGATGCTGTAAAGGTCCATGTCCTCCGTGTGCCAGGCGAAGGTGGTCTTCCACATGCCAAAGTACAGGTAGGGGGTGTTGACGCCCTCGATGACCACGCCGCACTCCTGCTCCAGCAGGTCCTGAATGGTTCCCAGGTGTCCAAGGTTCCACTCCTTCGTGTTTTCGTCAAACAAGGAGCCGCTGATGTCAGCGCCATAGATCGGAGAATCGTAGAGACGGGTTTTCCAGTATTTTCGCTCCAAGTCCTCAAAATCCGAGTGTGGTGGAGTCCGATACTTTCTGCCGTTCGCCAAATGGCAATACTCCCCCACTGTCATGGCTTTCTTCTTTTTATGGTACTGCGTAAACACACCTGCCTGCCCGGAGACCACCTGCTGGAGGGGAGTGGCTATTAAGATGTCACTGATATCATCGTAGGTCTGTCTGGCTTTCCATTCCTTGGGTGGAATCACCTTGGCGAGGCCTGCTCGGTGTGCGCCTTGGGATTCCACGTAAGCAATATATGTGTTGAAATCCTTAAATTCTTCCGTGGTTGGGTGGAAGGTCCTGACTGTATAACTTGGGTTCTGGGGACCATAGGGCTTAGACTTCATGGCTGCAATACAACAAGCAGCCAACTCTGGGTTTTTAGGCAGGTTTTAGATACCTGAGTCGGTAGGGGATTATCATCTTCTCTATTCTTTCTTTAAGAAAAATGCTGTGGTACATCTGTGAGGCAGGAATTCAGGCATGAACTTTTAAACAAACGGAAAGATATTTCTTCCAGGCTCGCCGGTTCACCAGGGGGACGCCACTCTGGTCGGCATTTTGTGCCCAAAGAAAATAGAGTATTCCCCAGTGGGGCAGGCACTCTGCATCAAGTTCTAACCCAGCCTGCAGTTCTGTGAGATTCCTCAGTTGGATTTGTGTCTCTGAGGCCTCTCCTGATTCACCGGGGGCTCCTCACTCCACGGGATAGCAGAAAGTCTCTTCGAGAAAGTTTAAAGGCTAAATCTAAAGAAAAGAATACAGAATCTTTGAAAATAAATAGATGACAAAAGAAACACTAATACAGCAAGTTAAAGAAAATTGGTATAACAATGTTAATTTCCAAATTGGAAAAGCAATGCAAAAATTGCACTGTTGGTAGGAATGTATATTGGTGTAGCCCCTATGGAAAACAGTATGGAGGTTCCTCAAAAAATTAAATAGAGCTAACATATGGATCCAGCAATTCCACTTCCCAGTATATACCCAAAGGAAATGAAAACAGAGTATCAAAGAGGTATCTGTACTCCCGTGTTTATTGCAACATTATTCACAATAGCCAAGATATGGAAGCAACCCTAGTGTTCATCCATAGATGAATGGATAAAGAAGTGGTATATATATAATGGAATATTATTCAGCCATAAAAGGGAATGAGATCTTGCCATTTGCAACAACATTAACGGACCTAAGGAGTATAATGGTAAGCAAAATAAGTCAGACAAAGACAAAGACCATATAATTTCACTCATATGTGGAATTTAAGAAACAAAACAAAAGACCAAACAAACAAAAAAGAAGCAAAGACAAAAACAGACTCTTAAATACAGAGAACAAACTGAGGGTTACCAGAGGGGAGGTGGGTAGGGATGGGTGGAATAGGTGAAGGGGATTAAGAGTACACGCATCTTGATGAGCACTGAGTAATGTATAGAATTGTTGAATCACTATATTGTATACCTGAAACCAATATAACACTGAATGTTAACTAAACTTCAATAAAAATAATAATTTTCAACTTCTCTATTAAAAAGAAATATGTGGTGTATATATATACAAGGGAATACCATTCATTCCTGAGAAAGATGGAGATTCTACCATTTGGGACAACACAGACCTTGAGAGCATTATGTTAAGTGAGATAAGCCAGATAGAGAAAGACAAATACTGCATAGTATCACTTATATATGGAATCTTTAAAAAAATTTTTTTTAAAGTTGAAACTTACAGAAACAGAGGGGGAAAAGTGGTTGGGAGGGGCTGGGGCTGAGGGCAATAGGCAGAGGTTGGTAAAAGGCTACAAAATTTCAGCTATAAGATGAATAAGTTCTGAGGATCTAATGTAAAACATAGTGACTATCCTTGATAAAACTGTGCTGTATAACGAAACTTTATGAGAGTAGAACTTAAATGTTCTCACCTAAATATAAAAAATAAAAAAGTAAATATGTGAGGTGATTGTTGTATTAATTATCTAGATGGGGGGAATCATTTTACAATGCGTACATCCAACAAATCGCCACAATGTTCACCTCCAATAGTTTACAATTCTTTAATGTCAGTGATACGTCAGTAAAGTTAAAATTAAAAAAAAGAATTTTAGGGCAAATCATAAGACAGAAAAAGAGAAACATTGAACTGAACTAAAAGAAAAATTAAGCTAGTTTGTAAATAAATGAGAGAAGCACTCAACTCAAGAAACTGAATGCATTAACCTCAAAGGTAAATTAAGGAAAGGAAAACAAAGATAAACTAAAACAATTGCAAAGGGAGCATAACACCTAACAGAAATGACCACCAAAACCTGATTCTTATAAAAGACCATTAGAAGTGAAAAGACAGGGGCGCCTGGGGGTGCAGTTGATTAAGCGTCAGACTCTTGTTTCAGCTCAGGTCATGATCTCAGGGTCATGAGATGGAGCCCTACCTCCAGCTCCCCACTCAGCATCTGGCTTCCCATTCAGCAGGGAGTCTGACTGAGATTCTCTCTCTCTCTCCCCTTCTGCCCCTCCCCACCCCACATTCTCACTCTCTCTCTCAAAAAATAAAGAAAATCTTAAAAAAAAAAAATGGAAAGACATAAGTATGAAAAGCGCAAATAGACCACATTATGATAAAATAGGCGATATAGCTGAAAATCTATCAGAGAATTTTTTTTTTTTTAAAGATTTTATTTATTTATTTGACAGAGACAGAGCGAGAGCAGGAACACAAGCAGGGGGAGTGGGAGAGGGAGAAGCAGGCTTCCCGCCGAGCAGGGAGCCCGATGTGGGACTCGATCCCAGGACCCTGGGATCATGACCTGAGCCGAAGGCAGGCGCTTAACGACTGAGCCACCCAGGCGCCCTATCAGAGAATTTTTTTAAAAATTATAATTGAATATTGTAAGTAACTTAGTGCTACTAATTTTGAAAACTAAAAAAGAAAATTTTCTCAAAGTACAACTATCCCAGAGTGGTCCAAGAAAAAAGTAGAGTGCTTATATATACTAATAAACCTAATAGAAATATAACAACTGTAAATATGACCCATAAAAACCTAAAATGTCATTTTATAAGTGGATTCTAACTCTTACTTCATACAAACTTTTCTAGGGTTTGATATTCAGTTTCTTTTCTTTTCTTTTTTTTTAAGATTTTTTTCACTTATTTATTTGACACAGAGAGAGAAAGCCCAAGCAGGGGAAGTGGCAGGCAGAGGGAGAGAGACGAGGAGACTGAGCAGGGAGCCCGACGTGAGGCTTGATACCAGGACCCCAGGATCATGACCCCAACCAAAGCCAGACACTTAACTGACTTAACTGAGCCACCCAGGGACCCCTCAGTTTGTTTTCAAGCATAACCTTGAAGCTAAACCCAGAAGGGCCAACACTGGATACGTACTCTATAGGGTCAATGATATCTAGGGGAAAAGTTGCAAAAACCTTAAATAATATTTTATCAAATTTTTACCACAACAGGGCATTAAAAGAATAACACATCATGATAAATTACTGCAAGGAGGCTTTAAAAACTAGCAGTGTTGGGGCATCTGGGTGGCTCAGTCGGTTAAGCAATGGACTCTTGATTTTGGCTCAGGTCATGGTCTCAGGGTCCTGGGATCGAGCCCTGCATCAGGCTCCACGCTCAGCTGCAGAGTCTGCTTATCCCTCTCCCCTCCCCCACTTGTGCTCTCTCTCTCTCTCTCTGTCTCTCAAATAAATACATAAGATCTTTTAAAAAGTTAAAAAAAAATTCTAGCAGTGTTACTGAATACCGTAACAAATGAAATGGAAAAGTCATCATCTTATGTCATGCAGAAAAATATCTGAAATAACTCAACGTCTATTTCATTATTTGAATAGATGTTTTCAAAAAAAGAGGAAAGAGGTCCCATAATAGAAAAAAGTGCTATGTAAACTACAAGCAGGCAAAAAATACAGAACATAAATGTACACATTAACTGTGCACTTAATGTATACACTCATTATCCTTAATGGGTAAACACTTGAGGCAATCTAATTAAAATCTAATCATGTCACACCAAAAGATAAATTATTAGAAATAATAGGGTTCAACAAACTTTCTAGACACAGATTAGCATCCAGAAATCTAGAGCATTCTGCACACCAGTTAACAATCAATTAGACAGTAGTCTCCCCTTGTCCTCGGGGGATACATTCCAAGACCTCCACGGGATGCCTGACATCAAGGATAGTATCGAACCCTGTATGTACCATTTTTTCCCTACACATATGTATCTATGCTAAAGTTTAATGTACAAATTAGGCACAGTGAGAGATTAACAGCAACAATCATAAAATGGAACAATTATAACAGTATATGGAAATAAAAGTTATATGAATGTTATCTCTTCCTCTCTTCCAAAGGATCTTATTGTTTGTACCCATCTTTCTTACGGATGTAAGCTGATAAAATGCCTACATGACGAGTGAAGTGAGGTGAGTGATGAGGCACTGGGAGGTAGCATTGGGCTACTACTGACTTTCTGAGCAAACGTTAGAAAGAGGACCCTCTGCTTCTGGAACTTGGTTGACCATAAGTCATTGAAGCAGAGGAAAGCAGCACTGTGGCTGGCGGACTACTGTAATGTGGGATAGCAAAAAGGCTTCAATCCCTTTTAGCAACAGAAATACAAGATCCCAATGAAGAAATCTAAAAATGATAGGCACGTAATAGTTGTACTTTGAATGCATAAATAAAGCATTTTACCAGGAAAAAGTCGCTCTCTGATATAAAATGTCATTGTTTCATCTGTTTTATGCTTTAAAGGAAAAAACAAAAGCAAAACCAAAACAAATGTTTGCTTTCTATGACTTTAAGATCTTGATTCCAAATGATCATACATTAGGACTAAGAAAATGGTCCCCCCTAATGTTTCAGCCTCTAAATGAAGCATGCTTTGCTCAAGCTCCAGCTATATTGTCCCACCCGAATTCTAATTCAATCAGCGCCGTCCCAATTCTGCTACCCCTATATCCAATCAAGGTCTTTAATTTAGTCCACGTATTTTCCAGTTTCCTGACTTCTTCTTTAAGATTTTATTTTATGTTTTTTAAAGATTTTATTTATTTATTTGACAGAGAGAGAAATAGCGAGAGCAGGAACACAAGCAGGGGGAGTGGGAGAGGGAGAAGCAGGCTTCCTGCGGAGCAGGGAGCCCTATGTGGGACTTGATCCCAGGACCCTGGGATCATGACCTGAGCCGAAGGCAGATGCTTAACGACTGAGCCACCCAGGCGCCCAGATTTTATTTATTTATTTGAGAGAGAGAGAGAGGGAGAAAGCACAGAGGGAGAGTGTGAGGGAGAAGCAGAATCCCCACTGAGCAGGGAGCCAGACATGGGGCTCGATCCCAGGACCCTGAAATCAGGGCCAGAGCCCAAGGCAGACACTTAACCACCTGAGCCACCCAGGCGCCCCTCCAGTTCCCTTTCACTCCTTTGCCGGTTCTAGAAAACCATCTTAATTCTGTTGGATACCAGCCTGTTAAATGCAGTGCTATTTCCTGAAAATCTGTGATTTTTACCAAGGAGATATTAAGAAAAGAAATTAACTCCACAAGTCTGAAAACAAGTTTAAAAATAAGAAAACTTTTAACTCAAGGAAATGATAATCCCAATGCACGTTTCTCGATTGTAAATATATATATATACACACACACATATATATATAAAACTACAGTTACTTTCTTAAACTTGTAACAGAAAAATAACTCTTTTGCTCACAAGCACAAATAACAGAAAGTGACCTACCTTCCACCAACGAAATGCTGATTCCAGGTGAAGTTACTCCAGGACCCCGAGAGACCGTGTCCTCTCGCTAGCTAGCCTCCAAGTGTAGCCTCAAGTCCTGATGACTCTGGTTCTGTACCTGGGCAGTAGCCTCTTTTGATTTAATCAGTGCCCATCCAATGTAATCATGGGTCTAGGGTCTTGGGTAGTTATCCGACTTCCTCGAAGCTCTTTTGTTCTTTAAAACCAATCTTTAAACCAAGCAAACTAAGAGGTTGAAAATAAAGGAGTGGGAGAGTCACACCAGGCAAATATTAGACAAAAGATAGTAATTAACATCAAAAGCATTTATAGCATAAAAGAAAGACATTTTATAGTTATCAAAGAGAAAAACTCACTAGAAAACTATCACAGCGATACACTTTATGTACCTAACCACATAGCAGCACGAGACATAGAATGCAAAGTTGGAGAATTATATGGAAGATGCTTTTCAATACATGTAAAACATTTATAAAAATTTACTGATATAAGACCACAAAATAAATAGCAATGAAAATTCCATAGAATCAACACGTTGAGCACAATCTTGACCACAATGAAATAAAATTGCAAGTCAACAATAAAAATCTGCACACAACTATATTTATTTGAAAATTGATATCCGTCTAATATCTACAATAATATCCATACAAAAATCTATTGATTTTTATGTTCAACTCAATCAGTTAGTAAAATACAAAACAGTATTATGCAAAAGAAAAAGAAAAAATCAAAATAATGATAGCATGATAAATAAGCAGGACAGAGAAATGAACATATACAAAAATAGAGGCCATTGGGGCGCCTGGGTGGCTCAGTCATTAAGCATCTGCTTTCAGCTCAGGTCATGATTCCAGGGTCTGGGATCGAGCCCTGCATTGGGTTCCCTGCTCAGCAGGGAGTCTGCTTCTCCTCTCCCTCTGCCTGCCGCTCCCCCTGCTTGTGCTCTGTCTCTCTCTCTGTGTCAAATAAATAAATAAATCTTTATTAAAAAATAGACGTGATTAATAAAACAGAAAACGGATACTTTTAAAGAAAAATAAAATAAAGAACTGGTGAAACCAATGAAGGAGAAGAATTTTCTAGGACTGGGGCAGGAAATAGACCACAGGAGGCTGGAGCTTCTTGCAATGCTTGAAATTAAGGACATACTGAAGGAACAAACACATTGATGGGGGCACCGCCAAGGAGCACAGGAACCACAAGAAAGAGTTCCTAGTGGCCAGAACTCAAACAATTTGGGCAAGAAAATAATTAAAGTACTATTGAATTTTAGCTCAGATTATAAGATGAGTACCTATGAGTTCACACTGATATAATGATTAAGTAACAAACTGAGAAGAGACAAACAACTCTGTCCTGCAGAAGATTCCAGATAAATTACATATACTCCACCCCAAAGGAGGAGAGCATGACACCCTGCTACCTGAGTGTGCGCTGGGAATCCTGAGTGCCTTCAGGGGTGCAGGGTGGCGAGTGAGGGTGGGGGGAGTACTTTGACAATGGAGTGCCCTGACAAACACTATTTCAGCCAAGTCAACATCGAGAGTCACCAGTTATGTTGATAGTATTCGCCCTTGATAAGATGTGCTACAAATGGCCTTGGACCTCTGTAATCTTCCTCCAAAGAACACATAAACCAAGGGTAATCATAAGAAACAAATTCCGACAGAGGTCATTCTACCATAGAGTTGACCAGTACTCCCCCAAATCGTCAATTTTCTATATAAACATTTTTTTAAAAGATTTTATTTATTTATTCATTAGAGACAGAGAGAGAGAGAGGCAGAGGGAGAAGCAGGCTCCCAAGGAGCAGGGAGCCCGATGCGGGACTCGATCCCAGGACCGTGGGACCATGACCTGAGCTGAAGGCAGACGCTTAACCATCTGAGCCACCCAGGCGTCCTCTATATAAACATTTTTGTGAGAAACAAGGAAAGTCTGAGAATCTGTTACAGACGAGAGAAAACTAAGGAGACATTTAAAAACTAAATGTAATGTGGTAGCTTGGATGGCATCTTGGAACAGAAAAAGAACATTGGGTAAAACCTGAGGAAATCCGAATAAACTATGGCCTTTAGTAAATAATAACATTGATATTCATTCATTCATTGTAACAAATGCACCATGGGAATTAAGATGTTAGTTAGGGGAAAAGAGGTCATGATCTCAGGGTCCTGGGATGGAGCCCCACATTGGGCTCCTTGCTCAGTGGGGAGTCTGCTTCTCCCTCTCCCTCTACCCCTGCCCCCTGCTCATGCTCTCTCTCTCACTCTCAAATAAATAAAAATCTTAAAATAAATAAATACCTCTGAAACAAATAATACATTATATGTTTAAAAAAAAGAAAAGAAGAAGAGAGCAGGAAGGGAAAAATGAAGGGGGGAAATCGCAGGGGGAGATGAACCATGAGAGACTATGGACTCTGAGAAACAAACTGAGGGTTCTAGAGGGGAGGGGAGTGGGGGATGGGTTAGCCTGGTGATGGGTATTAAAGAGGGCACGTACTGAATGGAGCACTGGGTGTTATGCACAAACAATGAATCATGGAACACTACATCAAAAACTAATGATGTAATGTATGGTGACTAACATAACGTAATGAAATCAAAAAATAAATAAATAAATAAATAAATAAAACTGTTCTAAAAAAAGTATTACTAAATATAAAAAATAAATAATAAACAAAAGAAGCTATCCATAAATGATATTAGAATGAAAAATATTAGAAATATAATCTAGATTTTTTAAAGTCTACAAAACAATATAAATCAAATGATTTTATGAACCACTGCATGACTTAATTTTTTTTTTTTAAAGATTTTTTTTATTTTTATTTATTTGAGACAGAGAGAATGAGATAGAGAGAGCACGAGAGGGAGGAGGGTCAGAGGGAGAAGCAGACTCCCTGCTGAGCAGGGAGCCCGATGCGGGACTCGATCCCGGGACTCCAGGATCATGACCTGAGCCGAAGGCAGTCGTTTAACCAACTGAGCCACCCAGGCGCCCATGACTTAATTTTTTTAGAGCAGAAAGCAATTTTTTTAATATTTTAAAATTATGAAATACAGAGTGCTTACAGAAATTTATAAAGCATATATGTACTGTTTAATGAACAATTATAAACAAAAATGGAACTACCACCCAGGTCAAGAGAAGAGAACATCACCAGGCAGCCAGGAACTTGCCTTGCATTTCTCCTCTGGGATTACAGCCCACACTGCCTTCTAGACTAATCCAACCCTAACGACAGGCCTATTGATTTTGGGAAGCAATATAAAATTAAAATTGTGCCCATTTTTGAAAACTTTATATAAACATATCAAAAGAATCCTACTTTATGTACCTTCATGTATTCTTCTCATTTTTATGTTGCTGCACGTAGCTGGACTCTGTTCTGTTTCAGGGCTGTCCAGTATTCACCATATACACATTTATGCTGTGATGGGCCTGTAGGTTGCCTCTGCTTCTGGTCCCTTACAAACAGCGTTGCTCTGAATTCTCCAACACATCCATTGGAGCACATACACGCATTCATACCTAAAAATGGATTTCTTGGTCATAGAATGTGAATTCACCCTTTATCTTGCCAAATTGTTTTTTTGGTCATTTTTGCCAATGTACACACTCACTAGCTGTATATGAGGGTCCTGGTTGTTCTTCACTCTTGCAAACCTTTGATGATTTATCAGCCCTTTTAGTTTTAGCCAATCAGATGGTTGGTGTAGGAGTATCCCACTATGAGTTGCATTTCCCTGACTACTACGGAGGGTGAGTGATTTTTTCATATGCTTCTTGGCCACTAGGATTTGCTCCTGCGTTAAGTGCTTAATCAAGTATTTTGTCCATTTTTCTGCTGGGCTGTCTGTCTTTCCTTGTAGCAGTTCTTTATATATTCTAGATATTAGCTCTTTCTTGGATATGAGCAATACAATATCTGTTTCCTCTCCTTGATTTGCCTTTTTCATATATATATGTTTTTTAGAGAGAGAGAGAGAGACCTGGGGGGAGGGGCAGAATGGAAACCTATCTCACAACCTTGAGATCATGACCTGAGCCGAAATCAAGAGTCAGATGCTTAACCAACTGGGCCACCCAGACCCCCCTCTTTTCCATATCTTTTGATGAACAGAAGTCCCTCTTTACCTCTAATAGTACATATATTATTAAAAGTAGCTAACACATATGGTGACTCTCAAATGCCAGACACTGTTCAAAATAGTCTGCATAGAATAATTCATTGAATCTTCATAATGACCAGATCAGGGAAATCCTCCAAGTAATCCTCAGGTTTCTCAGGTGAGGAAATTGAGTCAAGGTGACATTAAGTGGTGGAGTCAGAAATTCAAACAAGAATCTCCAAGATTATTCCTTAAAAGGAGGACAAAGAAGGATGACTTCTCCATTATCAGACTGTGACAATTGAATTGCAATGAACAAATACATCTACGTACAAGACAGAGAGGCCAGACACAGATACTGTACAAGTGGGAATCTAAATATAATGGAGTTGGTGCACTAAACTGGTGGGGGGAAATGTACTATTTTTGAGAAAAAAAAAATAGAACTCTACCTTATACCACTTACATAAATTTGAGGTGGATTGCAGACTGAAGATTCAAAACAGAGCTTTAACAGAGAAAATATTGAAGAATGTCTTTTTGAACTCAGGGTGAAAAAAATGTCTTAAAGAACCAAAAGCGCTATGATAGAAGTATCAGGTATATTTAACTGATTCCAATGTCATGACTCTGATGGTTAATTTTATGTGTTGATGTGATTGGGCTAGAGATGCTCAGGTAGCTGGTGAAGAAATTATTTCTGGGCGTGTCTGTATGTCTGTCTCAGGAAGAGATTAGCATTTGCATCAGTAAACTGAGTAAAGATCACCTTCACCAATACAGGTGGGCTGATCCAAGCCATCAAGAGCCGGAATAGAACAAAAGAGCAGAGAAAATGTAAATTCAGTCTCTCTGCTTGAGCTGACACATCATCTTTGCCTGACCTGGGACATCAGACATAGGTCCTTCTGGCTCCCAGGGTTTTGGACTGTGAAAATTAGTAATGGGAAACCTCACTAAAATGGAGTCGGGGTGGAGCTGGGGGGAAATTGGCAGGGGGAGCTCTCACGCCCTACCACTCATGTCAATTACAGACCCAACAGAACAGACAGACTTGACCTTATAGTCCATCTTGCAGGTGGGTACTACTGCATTCTAGCTGGAAGAAGAGACACTTTCCTCATCTCAGGCAAAAGCTCAGCCAATGAAAAGCCACCACATTTGAAACTTCCAGTTTATTCCAGTGCACTTTTAGTTTATAACAGCTTTCCCAACTTGCCCTTTCTCCTTAAAAAAGCGTGTCTCTCCATTGTTCCCGGACTTGCCTATGGTTTTGCCCCGGCTTGTTTGTCCCGGACTGCAATGCTCTTTTACTCCCAAATAAACCCATCTTTTGCTGCTAAAATAACTGGTTTTTATTTTTAAGGTTGACAAGACCCAGATTCAGTCTTAAACCATTAGCTCCCAGATTCTCAGGACTTTGGACTCCTGCTGAATCACACCACCGTATTTCTGGTTCTATAACTTGCAGAACATCAATCTAGTAGACACAGGATTTCTTGGCCTCTGTAACAACATCAAATCCTATAACAATAAAAACTCTTCATATGTGTATTTATGTGTTTCTCTTCAGAACCTTAACTCAATGACATAAAAAAATTAAAAAGAAATTACAGTCTAGAAGTTTTTCACCATAAAAAAAAGACAATGAATTAGTATCCTGAATGTCACAAAACTTCTACAAATCAATAAAAATAAAAGTCAACCCCCCAAAATTGGTAATAATACATACACAGACACAAATCCAAATGGCCAATAAATATGAAAAGATGTGCAGGATTACTAGCATTGAGAAAAATACAATGAGATACTAGTTTTTACTCATCTATATTAGGAATAATAAAAGCATGTGATAATTTTTTAAATGGGCCAAGATATGGGGAAACCAGAACTCTCCCACACTGCCAGTGGAGATATAAATTGGGAGGCCAATCTGACTGTTCTAAGAAAGTTGAAAACGAACATAAATACAACCCAGTAATTCTATTTCTTTGTACAAAGCTGTTCAGTAAAGCATTGTTTGAATTAACAAATATTTGGAAATAATCTTGTTGTCCATCAACAAGGGAATGAATAAAATAAAAATCTATACCAGATCTAGTTTACTTTGTTGGCCTGACTAAGATCTACATATAGCAATGTCTTTAGAGTTTGTAAATGTCATATTGACTTTTTAAAAAGGTAATGGGATAAAAACCACATGTGCCATGTTACCATTAGCTGCATATGCTTTTGTCCATAAACTTGAATATACATTGAACTCATGATTGTTATTTCTCAGCAGTGAAGAGAGGCCTAGGAGAGATCATGGTGTGAGAACAAAAGTGGTATTATCCTGGCCTTTATACAATTGTTATGATGGATGCCCCTGGTTTTTCCAAGATTGAGTATAGGAAAAACTTATTGGACATGGAGAAACAGCTGGAGAGGGGTGTCTTTTATTGAGAAGAGTGGTCCAAACTGAGTGTCCAGATTGAGTGCGTTGACAAAAAATAAAATAGAATTTTGAATAAAATTGCTTGAAGAAGCCCCTTCAACACCACCCAGCTCCCAGTCCTTTCACGAATACTAGTTTAGAAAACAGTATACCGATACAGCTAAATTATATTCTTAACATTGCTCGTCCTTATTGAGCCAGAGAAATAAAAATATATGAAAATAACTGAGTGAAAACATAGGAGTGCAATGGGAACAATATATTCTGAAAATCATTTTTGTTTCTTCCCCTTCTAACTGTCCCCACCCTTTTTAATGTTAGGCTTCCCAGAGCATCTATCTGCCAGGGGAAGAGATTGTGATATTCCTGAAATATTATGAGAATTTCAATTTCTAAAATTAAAAGTAGGAATATGAGCCAGGTATTGACCTTGGACTTTTTAGAATTCTTTTCTCTGCACTGCTGTACCCATGATTGATCTATGCTGAAAGACAAAAAACCCTCAAGATCTGAGTTGCTTCTCACGTAGAAGTTTATTCCTTGCTCATGTAAGATCTACTTCGGGTCCAGTTGCACTCTCAGGCTACTCCCTTCCCAGGGGTTCTGGTCAACCTCCATCCTGGGCTTCTACTCTCTCAATACCTGCCTTCAACTCCTTTCCACTCAAGCATCTCCCTCCCATCTTCCACCATGCTGGGGCTCCCCAAGTTCAGCCTCTCAGCCTCAGTTTTCTGAAGAGTACACTTCCATCTCCTGTGACATTCAGAAAGACAAAGTTGCCTCGCTGCCTGGTGTAGAAACGAGACATGGCTTCTTGCTGCTCTTCGATCCAACTTCAAACCAACACTACCTTGTCATAACTCTGGCCTTCAGGTTTATGTGGGGCTTCAAATTCCAGAGCTCTACTGAAATTTTGTGGGGGAGAGCTAGACGGAGGGGAGTGGTGGTTTGCTTCTCTGAAATGTTTCCTTCTGTAGCCAAGCCATCATTTTTGACTTCTAAGATTTATCCTGAGTTTTTCCACTTGTGTATTTTCAATACTGACATCGAAATGATCACATCTCATTGCTATTACTTAGCTCTTCTACTTCTCCTGCCCCCGCATTGTCACAGAACAACTAAGCTGATTGTTTAAATATATAAAGCACAGCATGTCAAGGGCTGTTTCAAACTTCCAATGCCTTCTCATTTCAAGTTGAAAAAAATTCAAATTCTGGATATGAACCATGAGGGCCTGCATACCCTGGACTCCGCCTCTCTCCTTCTTCCACTCTAAGCTCAGTCACAAAGAGCTTTCTTTCTCTCCCTGAGAAACCTTAAGTTCCATGTTAGGTCAATTACAAAGATGGCTTCCTCTAAGTGAAATCAGCTCCAGCTTTCCATTGAGTCAATTGGGTCTTGGAAAAGGTCTACTGCTTAATGCAACTTCCCCTGACTACTGGAACCCAGGCCACTCCTGCCCATTCTGCTCTAGCATCCCATCCCCTTCAGTTTCTTCACAGCATAGAGTACCAGGTGAAATTATCTTGTTCATTCATTTGTGTGCATGCTTACTGGGATGAATCAATGAATTTGCTATGTGAAATATGCATACAGCATTGAAAAGGCAGTGTAGACTTGGGGGGAAGATATTCGGATGATGGCACGTTAGTCCTTGGCATGCTTGTGTCCCAGGAACTCGGGTGCTCCTACCCAGCAAAGCACCAGGTGCTTCCTACAAATCATCCTTAAGGTAGGGCTGCAAACCAAATCCCCTGCACCCACCCAGTCAGCTAGTGCCCAAGAACCATACACCAAACTCATTCATCAATACCACACAATGCAGCCAGCCAATAAAAATCAGTCTTGCTTAAAATGTTTTAATATAATTATCAAGAAAAGTACAGAAGAGAATAACCTCCACCCCTCAATTGGTTGAATGGACAATATTTATTAGAAACAAAGTCAGATTTGAACATTTTGGTTATCTTTAATATATTTGTGAACAAATACTGGTGATAACACATATTGAATACATCAAAGACTCAGAAAGATGATAAATTATTTTCCGAGCCTCTACTGACCCATTTGGTCAAAAGAGCCTAGTTTTTCAAGGATGGGGTAAGGGAGGTGGGAGAGGAAAGCGGGGGAGATTGAGGAGAACCAAAACCCAGCAGCATTCATAGTTGACCCAGAGGATAGGAGTCTGGGGGAGATGAGGCTCTGGCCACCTCGGCAGGACCCAGCTCAGAGACACAAGAGTGCCTAGTGGATGAAACCTCAGCTGGTGACATGGGATTCAGCAGTGTCCAAAGACATTCCAGGGTCTGGCAGAAAGAACAAACTATGGCGAACTTGGTAAAGAACATGGACTCAACGCATCAGTGGCAACATCATAGGACTCTCAAGCAAGACCAGCGACCTGCAAGCTCGCCCAAAGCTCTGACGTAAATGTGGCCAGTCTCAAGGAGCCTCCACACACAAGAGCAGTGGGTTACAAAGGTGTCCCCTGCGATTAGGGGACAAGGGCACAGCTGGACCCGGAAGCCTCAGCCGCTCGCCGGAGCCCAGGGCTTGGTGGTGCCGGCTTGTCCATCCAGCCTCCATCCACAGGAAGGGGCTGAGCCTTGCAGTGCTGAACTGCGTGCCCTGTTCCCACCGACAGGCGCCTCTTGGCCCGGGCCTGGATGCTAGGCCCCTGAGCACCCTGTTCCCGAGGACGACGACCAGGACCACACCTGCCAGTGGGGGGCTGGAGATCTGGGGCAGAGGGGTTGGGGGGCGGTGGCCGGATGGGGCCAGACCCCCGGGAGGTGCGGGCGGGGGCAGCCCCGGACTGGGCATCAGAGGAAGAGCTCTGCGCGGGCAAGGGGCGCGCGGAGGCCGGGCGCAGAGGGGTGCGGCGGCGGGTGCCCGGGCCAGCGGCCACAGGCCGCAGGGCGCGCGGGGCGCGGCGCGGAGGGAGGTGCCTCAGGCCCAGCGCGGCTCTCCCGGGGGCGCGCACCTCCCTCCAGGCGCGCAGCTCCCGGCTGCCCGGCGCCGCGGGCTCCGTGTGGTCCACGGCAGCCCGGTCCTGCCCGCGCTTCCACAGCTCATAGCGCTCGGGCTGCAGGATGCGCACGAAGGCGTCCATGGAAAAGGTGACCCGGGCCTCCCCGCAGCTGCACTGGGAGGCCACCTTGCCATAATCGATCCAGCGCGGGGTGGCGAAGTTGATGGCTTCTGCGCAGTTGAAGCCATGGTTGAAGCCGGAGTGGTAGCCATAGGGAAACGTCACCATGAACTCGCCAGCCTCCTGCGTGATCCGACTGAAGGGGATCCCGTTGTCCTTGAGGACGGTGGGCGAGATGAGAGCCACCTTGTGCCGCAGGAAGGCCTCGCAGGCGCGGGCGCTGCCCGGGAAGAGCTCCGTGGCCAGGCGTTCCAGGCGCTGGCCGTGCTCTGGGGGCACCGCGTACCAGGTTTTGGGCTCCCCGAAGTGCAGGTAGTTGATGCTGTAAAGGTCCATGTCCTCCGTGTGCCAGGCGAAGGTGGTCTTCCACATGCCAAAGTACAGGTAGGGGGTGTTGACGCCCTCGATGACCACGCCGCACTCCTGCTCCAGCAGGTCCTGAATGGTTCCCAGGTGTCCAAGGTTCCACTCCTTCGTGTTTTCGTCAAACAAGGAGCCGCTGATGTCAGCGCCATAGATCGGAGAATCGTAGAGACGGGTTTTCCAGTATTTTCGCTCCAAGTCCTCAAAATCCGAGTGTGGTGGAGTCCGATACTTTCTGCCGTTCGCCAAATGGCAATACTCCCCCACTGTCATGGCTTTCTTCTTTTTATGGTACTGCGTAAACACACCTGCCTGCCCGGAGACCACCTGCTGGAGGGGAGTGGCTATTAAGATGTCACTGATATCATCGTAGGTCTGTCTGGCTTTCCATTCCTTGGGTGGAATCACCTTGGCGAGGCCGGCTCGGTGTGCGCCTTGGGATTCCATGTAAGCAATGTATTTATCAAAATCATTAAACTCTTCTTTGGTTGGATGAAATATCATTATGGTACAACTCGGGTTCTGAGCACAGTTGGCCTTAGACTTCATAGCTTCCATTAATAAGCACCAAACTCCAAAGGTTTTTAGTATGTTCTAGGTAGTTGAGGATGCTGGAAAATGCTACTTTTTAAAAAATGCGTTTGAGTATCTGAGTCACTAAGAACCACCAGTGGACCTTTATGCAAGTGAAATGATAATGTTTGTTAGGCTTGCTGATTCACCAAGGAACAACGCTCTGGGTAGAAGAGTTGCCTAGAACTAACAGTGGCTGAGCCTGTGATGCTCCTCAGTCGGTACCTGGCGCTGTTCCTTGGAGGTCTATTGAATCACTCAGTCTTGGGGTGGGTGTCCTAAAGGTTATATCTTCAGGGCAGTGTTTAAACAAAGCCTAAAAGGAAGAACATAAAAAGTTTGAAAATTAATGTTGCAAAAATTATTAGAAAGTTACAAATAAAATACCACTATGGAATATTATTGTACACTCAGAGGAAGGCTAAAAGTTTATAAGATTGACAAAACAAGAGGTGGTGTAGACATGGAACAATGGGAAAGGTCATACTCTAATAAAGAGAATGGAAATTGTTAGATTCACCTTGGAAAACTATTTGGACAGTATATACTAAAATTGAACATCTGCATGTGTAAAATTGAACACATACATGTGATATGACTGTTACCACATGTCTAGGTAATGTGTATGCTCTGCACTGAAAGTCACCTCCAAGAATGTTTATAACAATATAATTTCTAGTAGCCAAATACTGGAAACAACCTATAAGCCCATCAACAGTAGAATGGATAAATACATTATGGTATATTCATACAATGGAATATAATACAGCAATGAAGATTAAAAATTACACAGAAATATAAGAATAACTTTATAATCATTATATTGAGCAAAATCATCCAGACTCAAAAGAATAGCTATTCCATGATTCCATTTTTATAAAGATAAAAATGAGGCAAAGTAATCTATATTAGAAGTCAGAGTAGTGGTTACCTTTGGGAAAGAGAGAGGTTGTGAGTGGGGGCATAAGGAAGCCTCTAGAGTATGTTAATATTCTTGTTTTGAACCTAGGTGCTGGTTACATAGCCATCAGAAGAGCTAACTATGATAATTCATCAAGCTATGATGATTTCCCCAAATTTCCATATGGTTATCTAAAAATAGAGTTAAGGTGCAGCTCAGCCACAATAGTAGGATGCACAGAGCCCACATAGTAGACACCTCTGAAGTGCCTGGTTCTAGTGAACAAGAGGCATTTTGCTATAGGGCACCACAGGACCTCTTCTTTATAGGGTCACCACTTTCCAAGATCAGGAGACATAGCTGACTTTCCTAATACATAGAAAAAGACACAGAGAATTTGACAAAATGAGACAGAGGAATATGTCCCAAATGAAAGAAAAGGACAAAATCTGGAACCAGAAAAGACCCCAAATAGCCAAGGAATGTTGAAAAAGAAAACCAAACCTGGTGGCATCACAATTCCAGACTTCAAGCTCTATTACAAAGCTGTCATCAACAAGACAATATGGTACTGGCACAAAAACAGACACATAGATCAATGGAACAGAATAGAGACCCCAGAAATGGACCCTCAACTCTATGGTCAACTAATCTTCAAAAAAGCAGGAAAGAATATCCAGTGGAAAAAAGACAGTCTTTTCAACAAATAGTGTTGGGAAAATTGGACAGCCACATGTAGAAGAATGAAACTGGATCATTTCCTTACACCACACACAAAGATAAACTCAAAACAGATGTAAGATCTAAATGTGAGGCAGGAATACATCAAAATCCTAGAGGAGAACACAGGAAGCAACCTCTTCGACCTCAGCTGCAGCAACTTCTTCCTAGAAACATCGCCAAAGGCAAGGGAAACAAAGGCAAAAATGAATTATTGGGACTTCATCAAGATAAAAAGCTTTTGCATGGCAAAGGAAACAGTTGATAAAACCAAAAGACAACCGACAGAATGTGACAAGATACTTGCAAATGTCTTATCAAATAAAGGCCTAGTATCCAAAATCTATAAAAAACTTACCAAACTCAAAATGCAAAGAACAAATAATCCAATCAGGAAATGGGCAGAAGACATGAACAGACATTTCTCCAAAGAAGACATACAAATGCCAACAGACACATGAAAAATGCTCCACATCACTCAGCATCAGGGAAATACAAATCAAAACCACAATGAGATACCAGGTCACACCAGTCAGAATGGCTCAGATTAACAAGTTAGGAAATGACAGATGTTGGCAAGGATCCGGAGAAAGGAGAATCCTTTTACACAGTTGGTGGGAATGCAAGCTGGTGCAGCCACTCTGGAAAACACTATAGAGGTTCCTCAAAAGTTGAACATAGAGCTACCCTATGACCCAGCAATTGCACTTCTGGGTATTTATCCCAATGATAAAAATGTAGTGATCCGAAGGGGAACGTGCACTCCAATGTTTATGGCAACAATGTCCACAATAGCCAAACTATGGAAAAAGTCCAGATGTCCATCGACAGATGAATGGATAAAGAAGATGTGGTGTGTGTGTGTGTGTGTGTGTGTGTGTATAGTTAAAAGTAACTCTGGACAGTTTGTTTCTGTTCCTTTTGCCTGGTATACTGCAGGTACTCAATAAATATTCAGTAATTCAGTAAAAAAATAAAATAAAATACCACTATGGAATATTATTGCACACTCAGAGGAAGGCTAAAAGTTTATAAGATTGACAAAACAAGAGGTGGTGTAGACATGGAACAATGGGAAAATGTCACACACACACACACACACAATGGAATACTACTCAACCATCAAAAAAATGAAATATTGCCATTTGCAACAATGTGGATGGAACTAGAGGTTACTATGCTAAGCGAAATAAGTCAACTAGAGAAAGACAAATACTATATGATTTCACTCATATGTGGAATTTAAGAAACAAAATAGAGAATCATAGGGGAAGAGAGGAAAAAATAAAACAAGACAAAATCAGAGAGGGAGACAAACCATAAGAGACTCTTAATCATAGGAAACAAACTGAGGGTAGCTGGAGGGGAGGGGTGTGGGGGGATGGGGTAACTGGGTGATGGACATTAAGGAGGGCACATCATGTAACGAGCACTGGGTATTATATAAGACTGATGAATCACTGAACTCTACCTTTGAAACCAATAATCCATTATATGTTAATTAACTGAATTTAAATTAAAAAATATATAAAAAATAAGGGACGCCTGGGTGGCTCAGTAGGTTAAGTGTCTGCCTTCAGCTCAGGTAATGTTCCCAGGGTCCTGGGATGGAGTCCCGCATTGGGCTCCTTGCTCAGTGGGGAGACTGCTTCTCCCTCTGCCTGTGCTCTCCCTCTCTCTCTCTCTGACAAATAAAATCAGAATTAAACACTTAAGATCCTAAAAAAAAAAAGAAATAAAGAAAGGGACAAAACCACAGCAGAACAGCTCAATGAAATGGAGATAGGCAATATGCCTGATAAAGAATTCAAAGTTTAGTGATCATAAAAATACTCAAGGACTTGAGAGTGGAGGATCTCAGTAAGACCTTCAACAAAGAGATAGAAAATATAAAAAAGAACCAATCAGAGATAAAGAACTCAATACCTGAAATAAAAAAATACACTGGAGGGAATCAATAGCAGATTAGAGGAGGCAGAAGAGCTGATCAGTAACCTGGAAGACAGGGTAACAGAAAGCAACAAAGCTGAACAGCAAAAAGAAAAAAGAAAAAGAAAAAATGAGAATAGGTTAAGGGAACTCCATGATGTCATTAAGAGTAATAACATTTGTATTATAGGGACCTCAGAATAAGAGAGAGAAAAGGGGGGCAGAAAATTTATTTGAAGAAATAACTAAAAACTTCCCTAATCTGGGGAAGGAAACAGACATCTAGGTCCAGGAAGCACGGAGAGTACCCAACAAAATTAACCCAAAGAGGTCCACACCAAGACATGTAATAATTAAAATGGCAAAAAGTAGGGATAAAGAGAGAATTTTAAAAGCAGAAAGAGAAAAAAAAAAAAAACCTGTTACATATGAAGAAAACCCCAAAAGGCTATCAGCTAATTTTTCAGTAGAAACTTTGCAGGCCAGAAGGGAGTGGCATGATATATTCAAAGTACCTAAAGAAACAAACCTGTAACCAAGAATACTCTACCTAGCACCATTATCATTCAGAATAAAAGGAGAGACAAAGAGTTTCCCAGACAAACAAAAGTTAAAAGAGTTCATCACCCCTAAAGCAGGCTTATAAGAAAACTAAAGGGAATTGTTTGAGTGGAAAGAAAAGGCCATAATCAGGAATACAAAAATTATAAAAGGAAAAAATTTCACAGGCAAATGCAAACATATAACAAAAGTAGTAGGTTAATCACTTATAAAACTAGCATGGAGGTTAAACCACAAAAACAGTAAAATTAACTAAATCTATAAAAATCAGTCAAGGGATTAACAGAACAAAAGTATATAAAATGTGATATCATATACATAAAACATGGGAGGGGAAGTAAAAATTTAGTGCTTTTAGAATGTGTTCAAACTTAAGTGACCATCAACTTAATATAGACTGCTATATGCAGATGTTATATGTAAACCTAATGGTAACCAAAAATCAAAAACCTGTAATACATACATAAAAATAAAGAGAAAGGAATCCAAACATATCACAAAAGAAAGCCATCAAACCACAAAGGCACAGAGCAAAGGAATAAGAAAGGAACAGAGAAGAACTACAAAAACAAATGTAAAACAAGTAGCAAAATGGCAATAAGTACATACCTATCAATAATTACTTTTTTTCAATAATTACTTTTTTTCAATAATTACTT